>NW_024412417.1:11363875-11574605 GCF_014898765.1 Herpailurus yagouaroundi | reverse complement strand
TTCTATTCTATTCTATTCTATTCTATTCTATTCTATTCTATTCTATTCTATTCTGTTCTATTCTATTCTCTCCTATTCTATTCTCTCCTATTCTATTCTCTCCTATTCTATTCTCTCCTATTCTAATTTTAAGTAATCTCTACACCCAGGGTGGGGCTCGAACTCACGACCATCAGATCAAGAGTCCCATCCATGCTGTACTGACTAGGTCAGCCAGGCGCCCCTACAACGTTAAGTTTTATAATCTTAGTTTTCTCATGTGAAAGATAATTAGGGTTAATAAGAGTAATTGCTTCATGAGATAGTTGTGAAGATGAAATAATTATGTTTAGTTTCTTAGCATGGTACCTGGCACACAGCAAACACTCAGATATTACTTATTAATACAGTTATTTTATATTATTATTATTAAGTCCTCATATAAATGGGCAAGGATATACAAGGGGGAAATAAATAAATTATGGTAATTCTGTACTATGCAGATTTCTATAAAAAATGGGAGTAGAAAAATGAGATTTCCACATGTACTTATATGATAGACGTTATTTACTGAGTGAAATAAGATGCAAAACAGTACATAGAAGATGATCCATTACATGTACTTCTATCTCTGTGTCTGTCTATTTGTGTATTCCCTTTTCTTTCTTTTTATTTATCTATCTATCTACCTACCTATCTACCTATATTTGTGTTTATGAAAAAAGATCTAAAAGGATCTGCCTTCTGGGAATGGGTTTGGGGAGGAAGAAGGTTTTTACTTCTTACTTTGTAAAGTGGGATGTTTTGTTTTTGCTTTATTTTTACTTTATAAAGGCACATGTTACTTTGATTATTTAAATTGTCATCACACCTAAAACAGGCAAACCCAATCTTTATAAATTAACACAGGGGCAGAACATATAATTTTGGACTATAGTATGCAAAGCGCATACCATTAGTATTGATCAGGAGGAATCTTAAAAAACTGCCCTTGCAATGCCTGGGTGGCTCAGTCGGTTGAGCATTCGACTCTTGGTGTCAGCTCAGGTCATGATCTTGTGGTCGTGGGATCCAGCCCCATGTGGGGCTCCATGCTGAACATGGAGACTGCTTGTGATTCTCTCTCTCCATCTCTCTTTCTCTCATCTGTCTCCCCCGCTCTCAAAATAAATAAGTAAACATTAAAAAAATGCCTTCTATATTCAGTTTTTTCAAACACTTTGAGCCTTACTTATCGGGAAATACCCTCACTCTTCTGAGCACCTTAAGTTATGGTAAACACAATACAGCTGGGAATATAGAATTTATAGTATGAAGAAGAGCTGTTGTGTTTTAGGCAAAAAGTTCCTGGAAATAAGCTTTGGGACAACTCAAATTTCCTCATTTATTTCCTTCTTGCTCTGGCTCACTAGTATTATTTACCACATTTTCTATGTTTGCCATAATAACTTTATTGTAACTTGTAGCCATTTCCTGACTTAGCATTCTTTGGGTGGCCAGCAACATAAACTGATTCCGGCAACCTTACGCCAAAGACAAAAGAGAAGGGAGAAAATTTATTATAAAATAGTGCTGGAACATCTCACACACTGAGGGGAAGAGTTGGCACCCAAGCTCTAGAAAGGCCAGGGGCCAGGACAGCCCTGGAAACCCAGCGAAAGTTCCCGGACAGCTGTGGCTATAAAAAAGACTCAGTAGTCATGATCCAAGACCTGGTCTCTCTAGGTCAGTGCCTGGATCTATCTGCTGTGGACAGGGAGGTAGATTCACATAGCACAGATTTGGTGGGAGTGGTTCCCAGGGGAAAATATTGTGAACAGGCAATAACCTCAAGAAATATCTACTATATTTCCTCTGTGTCTTGAATAACTTTTGTGTTCTAAAATTAGTTGTGGCTAGAAAAATAGCACCAAAATCTGAGAAGTCCTCATTATCTCTCCAGCTTCAATTTCCATGTAACCCAAAGTGAAACTTCTATTTGCATTTGGGGCAGTACACTAAGGTATTATTATCTTCAGTTGGGAAACTGTTTAGAGAATTTGAGTGACTTGCCCAGGCACTTAGGAAGGGCTTCCATTGCTAAATCGGATCCTCTTTCTCCTAAACTGCACTATCTCTTATCCCTGCTGACCTTTACCTCATTTTTAAAAGTTATTAACTTAGTAAATGATGACAAAAATGTAGGCACTCTGGATAAGTGGGAAAAAATAAATGGTTTTGCTTCTAGGTACAGATGAGGGATGTAGCTGAGGAGCTCTTACTACAGAAGCATGAAAGGAAAATCGGGGTCTGGAAGGCAAGTAGTGTGTGTTATATTCTTCCTCTTGCAACTTCTGCTCTGTCAAAGAATTATTTCTACCCCCCACACACACACACGTATTAAAAGAGACCCTCATCATAGACCCTGCTTTCTAAGCCACCAACTGACCACCGACACATTTAATTGGCTGATGGATTCTGGGGGAAAGTGTGATTCTACCAGCGCTGCCTTCTTAAAGCCCTCTTGAACTGCTAAACCCTAGAAGCGTGCTTTAAATATTGGATGGTAAATGTGTATTTTTGTTTATCTTGCTTGTGATGGATTTATTGAGACAAGCTGTTCGTTCCAGCCTATGATAGTTTATTTATTATTGAGACTGGATTACACAAGAAGAATGAGGTGATGTGTGCAGCAGAATTACTAAGTTAAATTATCTTATATTATGCTCTTTGTTGGAAATTACAGTTTGGCTTTAAAAGAATTAAGATAACTGTCATTTTGGTGATTATTTAAACGACTATGCTATGATACCTTACTAGAAAGTGCCTATTTTGTCTTTCAACAAGCATGATAAACAGTCTTCTTTTTGAGCTTACGAATTTATGTGTACTCATTCTTCCTCAGATCTTGCTGGAATGTGGGACTAGACCCAGGTGACCCCCTACAAACTAACTAACATAAAATTTTATTTGACTATTAGAGGATTATACGTATCTGTTAGGATGCTCTTTTTCTGTATTTTCCTCTTAAAAGGAAATAAACCATTCTTATGTTTGTCTTTTGCTATATTTTTTTATTGAAATACTGAGTAGAATGGGCTTATATTTCATATTGTGCATTATATATTTTGTTATTTTCTGCTTAGTTAAATTACAGGTTTTAGTTAAATTACTTAAGTTTTAGTATCTTAAGAAGCAGGTCTTAAAACATTATTTGCTGAGTGGGTTTTAAATAAACATCCCAGTCTAATACATAATTGTTCCTATTTATAGGGCTGTAATTTTAATACGGAACATATGCTGAGGGTCTTAACTTTTTGACCAGAGAGAACATGACATGTGCCTCACTAAAACAGTGTTAGACATCTAATCGCTCTATCTGGGTTAAGGCACTGCCATTCTAGATTGCCTGGTGTTGCCTTTACTTTTCAGTTTCCAATTCAGATGTCATCCTCAAGACCCTTCTGCAAAGCTTTTGCTACTCCAGGCAGAATTAGTTACTCCTTTTGTGTTCCCATAGTGCCTTTTACATAACTCTCTTAAACACATTGATGGTCACATATGATTTGTTTCAAGAAACTTATTTTATGCCTAACCAATAATGGATATTTATTATGGTGCTTTGACTGATTGTTACTATAATTCCTAAATTCATTTAAAACATTGTTGGGATGATGCTTCTTTGGATGGTTGTAGGCTAAACTCAGATTTAGGGAATGTTAATAAAACTTATCCAGTAAAATAATTACTATTCAGTAAATTCAGTAAAATCTATGTCTTATGTTTTTTAATCTGAGAGGCTAAAGAGGAATGGATATGTGATCTAAAATGGTCAAAATTTTAAAAGTAGACATCTTGTATTTCAAAATTGTGAAGATATAAACTAAGTATTACCTTTAAGCATTACTAAAACACTATGGGTCCTTCTGGCTTTTTTGTTATGTAAAGTAAATCCTCAGAGGAAGTTTATTATTAAAAATAATGTATTAATGATGATTTCTTCTATTATGAAGTATTAATAACAATTTTATTAAAATAATACAAAGATGTGTCACCTGAAAACATTATTTTTTTCTTTAAAAAATTTTTTTTCAACGTTTATTTATTTTTGGGACAGAGAGAGACAGAGCATGAACGGGGGAGGGGCAGAGAGAGAGGAAGACACAGAATTGGAAACAGGCTCCAGGCTCCGAGCCATCAGCCCAGAGCCTGACGCGGGGCTCGAACTCACGGACTGCGAGATCGTGACCTGGCTGAAGTCGGACGCTTAACCGACTGCGCCACCCAGGCGCCCCAACATTATTTTTTTCTAAATAGAAGCTCCACAACTAATTTCCTGCTTAAATTAACAAGATTTGGTAATTTTTTTTAAAGATGTGAAAAAATATCTTAAATGTTCAAGTGCTCTTACTCCTTAAAAGGGAGGAGAGTTATATATTAATACGTAACATATATATTACATATATGGTACATTATGTACTATATATATGATATACATATGTAATTACAAAATACATAATAATAATGTAACAATATATATCATAACATTATGATTATATTTTTCTGTTTAAGCGCAGAACTCACACAGTGCACTAAAGTGTAGTTCTTCACCTTAGTCGCAAAATGTAATGACATCCTTAATCAATGTAGTTATATGTTCTGAATCATCCAATCATTTATTTTTCTCTCCACCTCTAAAAACCTGATGCCATAAAAATATAAAGGAGAGAAAAGGGAGAACAGAGGGGTAAAGGGTGCCAAATTCTATTGTATCCTTGCCATAAATTTCAACAACCCAAAGTAAAGGAGGTTGAATGTGGTAATGTTTAGCCTAATAAATGACTTTATTATTGTTTTTTAGAACACAGCTAATTTTCTGTATTTTCTGTTATGGACAGCCTGTGGAGAGTAAATGGATATCTTCATCTTGTGAAATCCTGGCTTTTCGTAAAGCATTATTGAATCCAGTTACCGCAAGACAGTTTCAACGGTTTGTGGCTCTAAAAGGAGATTTATTGGAAAACGGGGTACTCTTTTGGCAAGAAGTACAAAAATATAAGGTATTATATTGGAAGCTGGAGAAAACCACCTCTTTTTGTGGAGGAAATGCACTAACACACCAGATTCTTAATTGTAACTATATGGACAAGATTTGTATTAAGATATTCCAATTTTGTCATCTTCATACCAATATGTAAATGTTGAGGTATTTATTGTTCTATGTTAGATACATTTATTATTAAACGGTGAAGAGTAAGCATGAGCCCTGAAATGATAGAATTAGATTTTTCAAGGTATTCACAGATATTATGACTTAATGAGAACCTTTCTCAAAAGAGTTTTAATTACATTTTTGCATAGCATTTCTCTATAAATGTACTATAGACATTTTTTCCTGAAGATATCCATATTCAGTACTTGAACCAAGACCTCTTTCCCAGAATTTCTCCCAACCATATTTCCAGCAATGGTAATCAAAGATAGCAGGTTATTGATAAATAAACCAACAGAGATGAGAGGAGCTTTTCTATTAGCAAGAATGGCCACAGAGCGCTTGGACGGCTCAGTTGGTTGAGTGTCAGAATCTTGATTTTTGCTCAGGTCATGATCTCATGGTCATGGAATTGAGCCCTATATCAGGCTCCACGCTGGACTTGGAGCCTACTTAGTGTTCTCTCCCTTCCTCTTCTTCTACCTCTTCCCTGCTTATGTGTGTGCACTCTCTCTCTCTCTCAAAGAATAAAAAAATAAAAATAAATAAGAAAGAATGGCCACATTCTAAACAAAACAAAAACAAATAAGTCGAAGAACAAGTGGTTAGGCACTTGTTTTTTAGGTTTAAGTGTTCATTGAAATCATATTGAATCTTTGCATTAAAGAAAGGAAAGGACTTTCTAGGTATTTAATCTAGAATTGAATATAGGAATGTTGTTTAGAAATACTTAAGAGGAGGCATCCAGACTCTGCCTAAATGCTCCCTTGGGTAACAGATTCATTTCTGGGCAAGTAGCCTATTTTGTCCCATTATAAAAGTAGAGAATAAAAATAAAACTGGAATTCAAGAGGATAATACTTTCAATTGGTCTTATAATCTAAGTATGAATGATGTAATAAAAATATTCTGCAAGCATTTATATTCTATATAGTTAGCAATTTCTCAATAAAGTCTATCTCCAAACTTTCTCCAACATGCCGTGAAACTCTTTTCTACCCTTTTCTGTTATGAACAGTTTTTGTACTCTTCTCACCTTAGAAATTTTCTCAGAAAAAAATATTTTGAGATAAGTTTTTTCAAAGTCTGTCACAAGATAAGCAATATTAAAATAATTTTTTTTAATTAAGAGGTAGAGCCTGTTTTCCAGAAAAGGCAGCTGTTGTGAGTGGGCAGAATTATTTTTAAGCTAATAAGAATATGAATAAGCCCAACCCTGCTAGGACAGAGGTAATACAATAAAATTTGCAAGAAAGGCATTTTAAGAAACCACACTCATAGAAAGTCAACCCTTAGTTGTGTGACCACTTCTTCTTCAAAGCTGTCCTTGGTCTTCATTTAAATATCTTTTTTTTTCCTTCCCCTCCTCCATGGGTTCCTGTTAAGTTTCTCAGGATCCACATAAGAGTGAAACCATATGGTATCTGTCTTTCTCTGTATGGCTTATTTCACTTAGCATTACACTCTCCAAAAAAAAGAGGTTAGAGTGGGAGAGAGCCAAAGCATAAGAGACTGTTGAGAACTGAGAACAAACTAAGGGTTGATGGGGGGTGGGAGGGAGGAGAGGCTGGGTGATGGGTATTGAGGAGGGCACCTTTTGGGATGAGCACTGGGTGTTGTATGGAAACCAATTTGACAATAAATTTCATATATAAATAAAAAAAAATAAATATCTTTTTTTGTGGTATAGAATGGAGGACATACAGTTCTAGGTAGCTATTAAAAATCATGCTATAGGAGGGAATTTGTTCATTCAGTAAGCATTTATTAAGTACCTAGTATGCCAGCCATTAAGCTAAATAGTAGGAATAAAAAGTAAATACAATACATTGCTTTCCCTCAAGGAGGGGGACATCCATGAAAACAAATAACATGAAAGAGTATTGATTATGATCCATGTTCTAACTAGGTATAGTTTTGGCGCCGAGAGGGAATGATGCAGGGAGCGTAGTAGGTCAAGCAAATCTTAGCAGAAGCGATAATATTTGAATTGGGTCTTGAGAGAATTTGCTAGGTGGAAAGCTTTACACCTGGCAAAATCTTACTGAACTCACTTTTATATAGCTTACTCTTATTAAGTGCTTGCTATCTGGCACATGTTATCTTAATTCTTTTCATGTAACAACTAATTTATTCTTTATAAGAATCCTAGTAGGTCAAAACTGTTATTCTTGCCATTTAATAGATGAAGAAGCTGAGGCACAGAAGGGTTAAGAAACTCCTGACATCACGCAGCTAATTAAGTGGTAGAGCTTGAGTTTGAACGAAGGCATTCTATTGCTGAAGTTTATGCCCTTAACCACTAAGTTATGTTCCCTGCCCCCAGCAAAGATTGTGGTAATATGCTAAGAGATAAAGATCTGGGTTCTTTCCATATTTTTGCAATTCAGAACAATGATTAATCAGTGTTCTTAAACACTGTTCTGAATTGTGAATATTTGGGAAGAACCTAGATACTCTGCAGCCATTAAAAATCATGCTGTAGGAGAATAATCAATGATGGGAAAGGATATTTTTTTTTAAAAACCTAGTTACTATAAAACACCATACTTTAATCTAAAGTGTGTGTGTACATGTATGTGTGTGTGTGTGTGTGTGTGTGTGTGTGTATGTGTGTGTCCATAGACAAAAACTGGAAGAGTATATTCATCCAGCAAATACTTTTTGAACATCTACCAAGGGCCATGAAAAATCCTGAGGATGCAACCATCATCAAAATAGTCTTCCCTCTTAGAGCTTACACTGTCATGGGAGGGACAGATGAGCGATAGACAAGGCAGTTGTAAGACTGTGACTAGGGCAGTGGTGATGGAAGCTCAGGGGGTAATGGGAGTACCTAAGATAGACATCTCTCCTGAACTGAGGGAGTCACCAAAAGCCTTGTAGAGGAAACTCTGTTTAAACTGAGCCCTTATGCTGCTGTTAGTGCACAGCCCGCTTTGGATCCTCTCTCCCCCTTTCTCTCTGCCCCTCCCCTGCTTCCTCTCTCAAAAATAAATAAACATTTAAAAAAATAAACTGGGACCTTAATGATAGGTAACGTTAACTGAGCTAATGGCATAGTAGGGCAGAACAATTAGAAAAGAAAATCAATTCTGATTTTTGTCCCTTCACCCTCAAAATGAAAACTCCAAAAACTTGTTATTTCACAAGCCTTATATTCCATATTTATAAATGAGGCTTACCAAATAATTATATATGATAATCTCACTAGTAATGGGAAAAAATACGCATTTGGTAACACATCTAACATATGTTGTATAAATACGCATTTTCTGAGGGGGGGTTCTAAATTGAGTTAAAAATGCTAACTGTTGTCTTTTTTTTTTCTTTAAATTTTTTTTTTCAACGTTTTTATTTATTTTTGGGACAGAGAGAGACAGAGCATGAGCGGGGGAGGGGCAGAGAGAGAGGGAGACACAGAATTGGAAACAGGCTCCAGGCTCCGAGCCATCAGCCCAGAGCCTGACACGGGGCTCGAACTCACGGACCGCGAGATCGTGACCTGGCTGAAGTCGGACGCTTAACCGACTGCGCCACCCAGGCGCCCCAACTGTTGTCTTAATGTAACATTTATATCAAGCTTTTTCCACATATAACTTATGTAGGATTTTATATGGCCAGCACTTAAATTCTTGTTTCTTTAATAGTGCCCATAAGATAGTGATTACAATGCCCATCATACAGTGAGTACTTAAGTGTTAGCTCATTTCTGGCCTAGAATTACAAGTTTCCAAATTTGTTTGCTTTCTTGTGATTTGGAGAACAATGTCTTTGACAGAGAAATGCCATAAACTCAAGCTAAGCTACCTCTTTATTTTAAAAAATGATAGCTCTGCATTTGTCACATAAAACTGGGCCTTTTAAATGTATGGTCCCTATTTTTGAGTTCTTTGGGTATAAGGAAGATAATTTAATAGGTTAACTATAAAAGTATAAATACTAAAAGATACATAATGGCGCACCTGTCACTGCCAACATCCTGCTTATATTGCCCTTTTTGCTTTAAAATTTGTTTTAATTTATTTTAATTAATTAATTATATTTATTTTTATTTAAATTCAAGTTAGTTAACATACAGTGTAATAACGATTTTGGGAATAGAATTTAGTGATTCATTACTTACATGTAACACCCAGTGCTCATCCCAGCAAATGCCCTCCTTAATACCCATCACCCACTTAGCCCATCCCCCTACCCCACACCCCTCCAGCAACCTTCAATTTGTCCTCTGTATTTAAGAGTCTCTTAATGGTTTGCCTCCCTCTCTGTTTTTATCTTATTTTTCCTTCCCTTCCCCAATGTTCATCTGTTGTGTTTCTTACATTCCACATATGAGTGAAATCATATGGTATTTGTCTTTTTCTGACTTATTTAGCTTAGCATAATACACTCTAGTTCTATCCACGTTGTGGCAAATGGCAAGATTTCGTTCTTTTGATTGCCAAGTAGTATTCCAGTGTGTGTGTGTGTGTGTGTGTGTGTGTGTGTGTGTGTGTGTGTATAATATCTTCTTTATCCATTCATTAGTTGACAGACAGTTTGGCTACTGATTATAGCACTGCTATAAGCATCGGGGTGCATGTGCCCCTTTAAATCAGCATTTTTGTATCCTTTGGATAAGGACCTAGTAGTGCCATTGCTGGGTCATAGGGTAGTTTCTATTTTTAATTTTTTGAGGAACCTCCATACTGTTTTCCAGAGTGATTGCACCACTTTGCATTCCCACCAGCAGTGCACAAGGGTTCCCCTTTCTCCACATCCTTGCCAACTTCTACAAGTTGTTTCCTAAGTTGTTAACTTTAGCCATCCTGACAGGCATGAGGTGGTATCTCATTGTGGTTTTGATTTGTAGTTCCCTGACGATGAGTGATGTTGAGCATCTTTTCATGTGTCTATTAGCCATCTGGAGGTCTTTTTTGGAAAAGTGTCCGTTCATGTTTTTCATTTCTTCACTGGATTATTTGTTTTCTTGGGTGTTGAGTTTGATACATTTTTTATAGATTTTGGATACTAACCCTTAATCCAATATGCCATTTGCAATCATATTGCCCTTTCGAGCCTAAGTCACCTTGGTGTTGAAGCAGTTTTGGTTGGGAAAGCGTTTACATCTACTTGCAGATTGAGTTAGGTACCCGTTTTCAGTGTTCTCCTAGGATCCTGTGTACACCTCTACTGTAGTACTTATTAGCTAACTCATATTGAAGTAATGTGTTCTCTTTCTTCTCCTCCAGTAAGATTGAGCCTTTAAAGGCAGATACTATCTTGGGGCTCAGCTGGTATATAGTAGGCACCCAATATAAATTTGCCAAATGAGTCAAAGTAGACTTTGAAGCTGTTCCTTTACCTAGGAGTAGAAGCACTCAAGGGTAAATGAAACCTGTATTTATGTACGATGTATGCATCAACGTCTTAGGTTCCTCAAACCCAAGAGAAATAGAAGATACCATTTTATAGAAAGATAGCTTTCACATGTCCTCATGTCCTCTTGATCTGAAGTTAAAATCTATGTATTACTGGAAGATGTATTGCCACAATTCTACGAAGTGTTCTAGGAATGCGTTAATCATATATTGTTCTCTCTTTCCTCCTGTTCAGGACTTGTGCCATTCTCATTGTGATGAGTCCATCATTCACAAGAAGATCATGACTATTATCAACTGCTTTATTAATTCTAGTATTCCACCAGCTTTACAAATTGACATTCCAATAGAGCAAGCCCAGAAGATTATTGAACACAGGAAGGAGTTAGGACCGTATGTATTTAGAGAGGCACAGGTAAGAGATCAGGGCATGCAGTATCAGTTAAGCGTATTTTAAAATACATTAACAATCTAGATATTCTTTTAAAGATTTTGCATTATTCATATTTGACAGGGTTACAACCTTCCTTCCTTAACTGAGATTACTTCTATTTAATGAAAAAATATTTGCATATTCCACAGAACATAAGAAACTAATAACTTACTATTTTGTTGATAATACACAGCAAATATAATTATTTAAATACTATCCTTGACTTTCTATGATTATCATTTTTGTTTTTAGCTTATAAAACTCCAGCCAATTCCTCCTTCCTTTCCCACCATTCATGTTTCCTTTAGAAAATCTGCTACCACAAATATGTGTAAAATATGTGTGTCCCAAGATTTGTGTATTTTTAAAGATTGGAATATTCACATAGCTCATAAAATAAGTGAGAGGAGATTTAAGTACCTAACCAACACAAAGTACACAAGCTCATGAAAAGAAAATCATGCCTGTTAACCTGCTCAAGTTACTTCTTTTTAAGATAAATAATAGAAAACAGTGATTTGGTGGACATAATTTATTTGCATTTTTAAAAGCCTTTTAGTGATGTTGTTCTTGAAAAATGATTAAGAAAAATAAATTATAATAGGGGTAATAGGGAAGGCCATGTCATGATTTAAGTGATATGAACCAGAGATTTAGGATACGATTGCCCTTGAGCATGGAAAAAAGGCCATTATTCCTTAACATTCATTTGTGAGCCAGCTGTGTTCTACGTCCTCTGAGGAACTGAAATGGACTCATAATCCAAATTATGCATTAAAATAGGTGAAAATACAGATGAATGATTGAGGAAGTGCTAAAGAGAAATAGAGAAAACATGGTGCCAGAATCGTAGTATGTTTGTGAAAAGATCTTAGAGATCACTTAGCCTAGCCTAGGTCTCTGGATAACCAGGCCAGGGCTTGCCCATCTACATCAAAGACCTTGAGTTTGCAAGTTCATGTCTGGAACTGCTTATATTGGTTGGTTTTGCCATATTGTCTAGGGATTGAAGCCAGCAAACTGTACTGGAGTCCTCTAGTTTATGCATTCTACTTGATTTCCTAAAATAGAGTCCTAGACATAATTTAAATGTGGACTTTAGAGCATCAGAAAATAAGAGAATCTTTCTATAGAGTCCTCACCCCACCAAACTGATTATTCCTCCTGCATTTCCTAAGGAAGCTCAGGGAATAGCATCACCTTCTACCCAGGTGTGCAAACCAGAGGTCTGGTTGCACATGTCTTACCACTCCCTGCCCTCACCCACCAGTCTTGCTGAAATATCTCTGGTTCTACAAAGGAGCCTTATTCTCTTCCCTCCTGAGTTTTTTGTGTTATCATCTTCTCTCCCTTGTGCTTCTGTAACATCCTGCATGTGTTTCTGTTTATCGCACAAAACTGAAAATGACTATTTTTATGCTGACTTTCCCATCTGATCGTAAGGTGTTTGAGGGCAAGGCATGTTTCTTATTTATCCTTGTGGCCCAAATGCCTAGCACAGAATAGGCGCTCGATAACATACTTGAACTCATGGATGATTGACATGAGAAGGGATCTATTGTGACAGAAAGGAGTAAAATCAAATTGGAAATGAGAGCAAAGTTAAGTGAAAGGGCTGCATAGTAGATAAAAAAGCCTATTGCCTGTTCTAATATTGTTAGCAGTGTGACCTTTTCCTATCCCCCACCGGCACCCCTAATAACTTTGAAGTTTTCTTCACTCAACCAAATTTTCACTGGCCCTTTTAACTCACACTAAAGTCATTGCCCATCTACTGCCAGTGAGCAAAGTAGCTCTATATTTATTGCAACATTTTCCTACCTACAGTTTGATTATCTTTTGAGGTTCTCGTGGTACAGAGTAATTTTTGTGACTAACACATATGTTATTAACTTAAAATCTTAATTGCAGCTTTTAGGAGTAGAGTCGTTTTATGTCTGCCATTGAAAAATTGTGTTCTAATTGAATGACGTTTGCTGGAAGACTTTCTAGATGGAAATAAATGTATTTGAGAGCAGGGAATGACTCAGGTTTTGGATAGATAACTGAGAAGTAGGGTCAATAGTTGGTAAATAGAGAAGGAAGAGGAGTATTTGTTTAAGAAGTTCATATAGAAACTACCACGATCCCTTGACATTAGATCAGGGGATTACTTAAATAAAGATATAGCAGGTAAATGTAAATGAAATTTGGTTTAAAGCCTACATTTAATCAAAGAAAGTATCTATAGCTTTTGTGATCACAATGCCAAGAGGCTACAGAATTAAATGATAAAACTGTAGTTTAAAAGGAATAAAAAATTTTAGAATTACTAATAATATTCATGTACAGAAAAGAGGAGTAATGAAATATACCAGCCAGTTGAGGACTCTATTGATCACTGCAGCACTTACTTTTTATAAATTCCTCTTTTCCTCTGAAGAGTTGGCTTGGAGCCTAATGGGATGGTTCAGTTTTCTCTAGGGCATTAGGTAAAGGCCATTCCTAGTAACAAGATGTTGGACTTGATCTGATGTGGCAGGTCCTACCTTCTTGGAAGTAATATATGCCTCTGGAACTAATGGAAATACTTGGCATGGGACTTTGAGCAACAATTCTTATCTCTATAAATATCACAATTAATCACTTAATGTGGAGTGTCCTCATAGAAAGCCTTTGTCCGGGATACCACCCTGCTTTTTAAATGTTACTTTTCTTGCTCTCACATAAAAGAGATTATATCATTTAAAAGTTACTCAAGATTTATTTTTAGATCTGCGGCTTTGTTTAAGAGCTTTTCCAGAGGTATTTCCTTTCTCTAAAAGAAAGAAAAAAGGGGCACAGAGGCGTTCCTCTTGATGGACTGAATATTTGGAATACTTGCATAAAACAGCAGAGTGTGTGGCAGATCAACTAGTGTATGTTTTAAAAGAAAACATAAATTTCTTATTTAAAAAGACCTAATGGATTCTTTATTAATACAATCAATTGGTTAGGGAAACATAAAGAATAAAGTAACTTTTAAGTATATGGTTTTATTTTTAAAGAAAGACTTCTCATTGGTAGTAAAAAACATTGATGATAAGCATGTGCTGAGCTAAACTATGCCAAGATGTCTGGAGACAGTAAGTTGGAGGAAACACGCTGTATATTAAAGATAGAATAGTTAATCCATTATTATGGTGAATTAGAGTTTAAATTGGTACATTTGTGTAAAATTGTAATCTGAGACATACTTTGTTTTTTATACAGATGACAATTTTTGGGGTTCTATTTAAATTTTGGCCTCAGTTTTGCGAGTTTAGGAAGAACTTAACTGATGAAAAAATTATGAGTGTTTTAGAGAGAAGACAAGAATATAATAAGAAAAAAAAATTGGCAGTCACAGAAGACGAGAAATTTGCAAAGGTAAGACAAGACTCATTTTGAGTTGAGTCAGACTTTTAAAAGGTATGTGGTGTGTATGAATTTGCAGAAGAATTCAGGTTGGGGAAAATACAGAGACATTATAGAATACAGATTTTAGTGGCTTTTAAGCCTTTAGCCAGAGGTTTCAGACTTTGTTTTGAATTTCTCAAAATACATCTCAAATGTCACCTCTTCCATGTGAAAGCTTTCTTGACCCTCCTAGGTCACACAAGCAGTTCACATCCACTGTAGTAACATTCCTACCTCTCTTGGAGAATGCTTTATATTGTCTCATGAATAAGTTTTTGCATCTGTCATTCTCACTGGACTGAGATTCCCAAGGATAGTATTTGTCTTGTGCATCTGTGTATCATAGCGCTTAGACCAGTGTCCAGTACAGGCTCAATTATTAAGCAGTGTTTACTGAGTAAATCAGGAACGAAAACAAAAATGAATGAATGAAAAAAATGTTATGTACTCATGGGAAAGCATTTTCAATATTACAATAACAAACTGATACATTGACCACAAAATTTATAAATATGAATTATAAATTGCCCAGCCTGCCTATTTGTCTGTCAATCTGTCCATTTATTCACCCATTCATCTGTCTGTCTCTTTATATTGATCTACTTTCTTTGAATTGAAAAAGGCTAACTGCTCATGACTAATGTATTTTATTTACTTGCAAGCTTATACCTATTCTATTTTTTTAAAAGAAATTTAGAAGGTATCAAAAAATACAAAAGTAATATGATGACAAACACTGCTAACATTTTGCCTCATTTTTTTTCCCCTCATTAAAATATGGTAGAAAGAGTAAATACTGCAGAAAGAGCAAACTCTCTTAACCCCAGCTCTGAGTTCCATAACCCTCCCCATCCCGAAGAGCAACCATTAAACTTGGGATATATTCTTCCAGCTCTTTTTAAAGATAGTGTTTTATACATATATATGGTGTCATAAACAATGTAGAGGACTGTGGAGGTTCTCAAAAAACTGCCAAACTTCTCCAAAGCTGCAAAACCAACTTGCTCTGTTCTGATGTTTGTATGGTGTATCTTTTTTCATTCCTTTACTTTCTATATCATTATATTTCAATTAAGTTTCCTATAAACAGCATATAGTTGGGTCACGGTGGTGTTTTTTAAATCTATTTTGCCAATTTCTGTCTTTTATTTGGTGTGTTTAGTCTCTTTGTCTTTATTATGGTTTTTAATATGCCTGCCATTTTATTTCTTGTTTTGATTGTTCCCTCTATTTTTCATTTTTTTCTGTTTCCTTTGTCTTGCATTCTTGTGGATTACTTGTATATTTCTTAGAATTTTATTTTGGTGTATCTTTGTTTAGATATTTTAGTGGTTGCTTTAGATACTACATTATAGATACATAACTTTTCCCAGTCTATTGGTGTTAACATTTTCCCAGTTTGACTAGAGTCTAGAAACTAACCACCCCCCCACTTTAAGTCTTTTTCCCTCTCTTGTTTATAGTTATTTTAAATATTTCCTCAGCATATACTGAGAACCACATCGGTATTATTGATGGTTGAGGAAAATATAAGGCATTTCAAAGTGAGCAGAAAATGGCAGATGGTATCCATATAAAGCCATCATAAGAATAAAACAGAAAATGAAAACTCTGACATTTTATAATTTTTGTTTCAACCATCAAACATAAATTAGGAAACTCAAGGAGGGAGGAAAAGGCTATTATATTAACCCATACTTCTGCTGTTCCCATTTTTCTTCCTTCCTGATATTCCAAGATTTATTATTTTCTTCTGTCCTTTCCCTATAGGTAAGGTATTGTTTCTTACTTACTGCCTTCAAGATTTTTTCTTTGTCTTTGGCTTTCAGAATTTGATTATGATATGTCTCGTGTGGATTTCTTTGTACTTATTCTGTTTGAGGATTGCTCAGATTCCTGAGTCTGTAGGCTTATGTCTTTGCAAAGTGGTTTTTTTTTGGGGGGGGGGGCAGATTTATATGCATATCATATGTGTGTATATATGTGTATATTTAAACTTTTTGATACATATATATGATACATATACATATTATGTACCATGTGTATGCATGTGTATGGATCAGAAAGTGTATATAAATAATATGTGTATAAATCCCCTACCTATCTCTCTATTCAATCAAATTTTTTCTCCCTTGGGTACCTTATAGCTTCATTTTTCAGAGATTTTTGTCTTTTTTTCTTCAGTCTTCTTTTAAGTTCAGTAAACTCATTTTACTTTTTATATTTTTGGTCTATTTTTGGCCCAAGTTTCTGCATTTATGATTTGGTGTATTATTTTATGTATACAAATGTTTATATAGGAATATTTAATTAATTTTGGGTGCCTATGTTATAGTTTTCCTCTGATTCATGACTAGATTTCTTGGAGAGTTCTGTCATCAACTAGCATCATTTATAATCATAAAAAAAAAAAATCGAATAGCTTAAGTTCCCAGTAGCAGGCATTGATTAAATTATCTGTGATACATACCTTTACTAGACTATTATTTACCTGTTGAAGTGATGATATAGTTGATTTTTTTATCACTCAAGATTTGAGTGCTTAGAACAGTTAATTCATTGATGATGCATTTTATACATTTCATTATCCACATATTCAGGTGTATACTATATATTGAATTGTAGGCATACTGGTGAATGACACTAAGACCCTCCCCTTTACATTTCCACTAGAAATATTTTCACAACAATTTGCATGAAAAAGCAGATTTCAAAAAAGCACATATAGTGTGATTCCATTTGTATGAAATTTATGTAATAAAATATAAATACTAAAATTACAGGTTATATCTATGTCTTTCCCTAGTGAGAAGCGTGGATGGATGTTTATGAAAAGGTTTACAGTGGTTTTTCCTAGATGCCAGAATTGGGTGGCAATTTTTACATTCCACTTCATAATTTATCACTCATTTTTAAATATTTTTATATTAGTAGGAAATAAATGTAAAGAGTTCATAAATGATGTCAAATTAGTAACACTGACTTGATGCGACCTCGAGTGTGGTACTCATTACAAGATATTTTTTCATCTAATGTTATGACTCCTTAGCTGTAAGTTTATACTAGTAGAGTTTTACCCCCCCCTTTTTTTTAATAACTTAATATAATTACAGGATGGAAGCAAACAATATGCAAGTTCTTCAGGATCTGCTATCAAAATAGCTGCTTTACCCAGTGACCCAGTTTTCAGCCTGCAAGCATATGGTCGACAGGTAAGCTGTACGGGTGTTACAGATACTACTTCTTTAAAACATTGGATAGTAGAATGCAGTAACTCAGTTATTGTCCAGTAGTAGAGTTGTGCTTGTTTGAAAATGAGGGTAAAATTATTCTAGGAGAGATTGGAAGGGAATTCCCTTGAGCCTTCAGAGACTATTAAAATTTCAGCTGATCCTGGACAATATAATAAAAGAAAATACTTTTTTATACACATGAAGAAGATTTAAGTGGCAGCAGTTGAAATGACTAGCTTATTGAAAAAGAGAATAAGGCAGATAGGGAACAAGACAGAATACACTTGGTTGACATATTCTTGGGTTTAAAAAAAAGAAAGAAAAATGTCAAAGCCTTAATCTCAAATTTCTTAATTCTTTGAAGTGCTCATAAAATTGGCCGGTACATGACCATCAATGAATACATTTACAATTTTTATGTTTATATTTACATTTAACTTGTAAATTAATATCACGTCCCTGAAATTTCATAAGTCATGTCCATTTTTAATGACTTGTGTTTGCATCTTAAGAGGATTCTAGCTCAAGAAACAATCTTTTTGGCATTTAAGAATGTCAAATAAATTCAGCCGCTCAATAAAGATAACTGATAGACTATAAAGCTATTATTGAGACAAGGGGAATGTCAATTTTGTGACACCATATATTGAAAAAGGTAACCTCTAAAGTGTATGATATGTAATAATGCCATTGGGAAAAACATTTATTAGCAAATGACTAGCATTAAATTTCAGAAACGTGGTATAAAAAAGGGTGAAATGTGGAACTAGAGATAACAAGCTTCTAATTTTCAATGTCATTTACAAGTCAGTGTTACCTGGGAGCCTGAAAAAAAATCCCTGAATTTGCTTTGAGCCTGTTTCCTTGTCTGTTAAAAGGAGAAAGTGTGAGAAAAAGGAATGGTTATGATGACAATCTCCTGTCATATATCTCAAGAGTTTCGTAAGAAACTAAAAAGCTTTTGGAAACCAAAGGCATTTCCTAAATGTAAATTATTATTGTTATTGCTATTGAAGAGATACATGTTGAATTACTCTAGCAATTGGTACAGTGATAATACTGTGCCATTTTGCAAGTGTGGATTCTCTGTATGTGCATTTGTTTCTGATAGATTTTGCACATTTAAGAATTGTAATTAATACAAATGCAAAACTACCCCCCTCAAAAAAACTTGGATCTCTCTTGAGCACCTAAATTCATAATCAAATGAAATATATATATATATAGGTGCGTGAATAGCTGTAAAGAACTCCATAAAGCCTTTGCAACATTGATTCACTGAGAAATAGTTATAACTCATATAGTTCTAGACACATCATTGAATTGTCCTATTCAATGATCTGTTATTGAAGTTTGTTATACTTCAATAAAAGGTTTAAATGAAGAGGCTTATATAGGCCATCTTACCTTCAGTTTATTTCCTGGGACAAACATTCCCAAAATTAACTTTGAAAGCTGTCTTTCTAGCCAACCTGGTGCTACTCCAAGTACATAGAAGCCTTAGAACAGGAGAGGATTCTTCTTAAAATCCAAGAAGAACTGGAAAAAAAGTTATTTACAGGTAATTTTTCCTTTCTGCTTACAGAACTTCTTTGTTAACTTTCTATCACAGATTAACTCTAGAGGACTTTGCTGATGATCACTTCACAGCTTTCCTTATTTCTCTTATTTTTGTGCAGCTACACCATCTTTTACAAATTTTAAGTCTGCTGCTTCAGCTGTGTCTTTGAAAAAGACTGTATCTTCCTACAACATCCAGAGTGAGTTTTCAGTGACTATTGGCAGTTCTTTCTTCCTTGTTAGAGTTCAGTCTCTCATTTGGCTGTTCAGCAAAGAGAGAGCAGGAAGGGAGGAAGACTGACTCCCTCCCAGCTGCTCTGACCCACAAGTTTGGAGAATTTCAGTGTATGTGGGTGCATGTGTGTGCACGCGGTTGTGTTCTCTCTCTTTCTGTGTTTTTTTCTCCTCTGCTGAGAACCTAACTCTCTATCCCATTTTCAGAGTGACAGTACTCATGTGGGTGTATAATCTGCTGCTGCTAGATGCAAGGTAAGTCAGACTGAACATTGTGCAGTACCATTCATGTCCCTGTAACATACACACTCATGCACATATGCAGTTGCACACATGCAAAGCATGCACACGCCACACACACACACACACACACACACACACACACACACACACACATACCCTGCTAACAAATTGACAGTAGGAGCGATCACCTCGCCTGCCCTCTAAGTGGCAATCTCCTGAAAAGGAAAGCTTCTAGGGAATGATCACTTATTGCTTCTATTCACTCCTTATCTCTTCTTGCACAAAGAACAATGGAAGAATAGTCTCTAGCTCAGTCTCCCAAGTTTTCCCAAGCTGAGTTTTTCCAAGCTCCATTTCCCCACGTTGGGAATGTAAGAAAGAACTAAAAATAAAGAACTGAAAATCAAGCCAGGTCCTTCTTTCTTGCAGATGCTGATGGGATTATATAATTTTGACTGGATACTAACGTTAGAGGTTACCAATGCCTTTACAAAATGGTATAGAAGTATAATGTAGTGTATGTGTGCCCCATGGACTCAGTACTTGAAGAACCCAGTAAAAGTCCCGTTTCTCTTATCTTCTGTCTTACTGCTTGATTTTTTGTTTCCGAAAATCCTTTTTGTGGATTTTGGTTTTCTGGTTCTTGGAAGGGTTTGATGAGCAGGCCTTTATGTTCTCTGCCTGCTTATCTTTTTTCTCTTTTGTTTTACCCTAGCTGCTGTACCCTTCTGCCAATTCCCCAACCTCTTAGGCCATCCTTATAAGTGCCTCAACATGTAGGGTTTGTTGACGTATCTGCTCATTTTTTTAAATCCTTATTACAATTCTTAGTTTATTTTAGATTTACATTTTCCATAGCTACTTATGTTTTCAACCATTTATTTTTCTTTTGCAGGAATTCTCTAGACCAAATTTAACTGATATGGAAGCTCAAGTTATTATTTTTTTGATGGCCTGCATTAGGGCATCTATCTATCTAGGTTAGAAGAATTAAAATGTTTTGCTCATCACAGAACTTAAGAAAGTATCATGTTATGCTTCTCAAGTAATCTTTCAATAAATATTCTTTGAGCATTTACTCTATTTGGTCAGCAGACATGTTCAGCAAGTGGTTAGGGGCAAATATTCCTAGTAATAAATTGGCCCAAAACATAAAGTGAAGTGACTTCCAAACCTTATTCCTATTCCCAACTCTCTAAAGGAGCCATATATTAAAGCAGTGGTTCTCAGATGTAGACTTCAGTGTGCATAAGGCTCACTTGTGACATTTGCCAGCAGTGCAGATTCCTAGGCTCACTCTCTGAGAGTCTGATTCAGTAGCTCTTGGGCAGAACCCATGAATCTCCCTCTTTAACAGACATCCTCGGTGATACTGATATAGATGTTCCACAGGTCACTCTTTGAGATGAACTGTTAGGGTAAAAGAGAAGAGCTTTAAAAGGTAAAATCCCTCTTATTAACTCAAGTTACACTTACATCAGCGAGAGCCCAGACATGCACCCTCCTGTCCTCTTCCCCAGAGAGAAAGGAGAAGGTGTCAGAAATGACCAGGGAGAATGAAACTTCACCAGATGTAGGCCTCAGGACTCAGAAGCTCCAAAGACTATGACTTGGATTACCAGATTAGAAGCATTGAACTTCTACTTTCACACAGTCCCAGATAGTATTTTCAAGGTAGGAATTGCTATTCCTGATTCTTGAAGAGTTACACATTGTAAAGGAGGAAAGCATCAGGAGGCATCAGAAAAACTATTCTTCTAAAGCAGTGGTTTGAGTACGTGTTACAGCATTGGAACCCTGTGGTTTTATCTATTTCTACCCTGCTCCACACCCCATAGTGGCTGTGAAGTTTGTAACTAACTGTTTTCTATGCATTGCACTTGTTTTCTTTTCTTTTCTTTTCTTTTCTTTCTTTTCTTTTCTTCTCTTTTCAGTGTTTCTCTCTTTTTTCTGCCTTCTCTTGTTTTTTTTTTTAATATTTTATTTATTTTTGAAAGACAGAGCACAAGCAGGGGAGAGGCAGAGAGAGAGGGAGACACAAAATCTGCAGCAGGATCCAGGCTCTGAGCTGTCAGCACAGAGCCTGATGCGGGGCTGGAACTTATGAACCGCAAGATCATGACCTGAGGTGAAGTCAGATGCTTAACCGACTGAGCCACCTAGGCGCCCCTTCTCTTGGTTTTAATTGAGCATTTTACATGATTCCATTTTCGCTCCTCTCTTAGCATGTCAATTATACTTCCTTTATAAATTTTATTATAGGTTGCTGTAGAATTTGCAATACACATTTACAACTAATAAAAGCCTGCTTTCAAGTAACTCTGTTCCACTTCATGGGTAGTGCAGGTGCCTTATAACAAAGCATGTCTACTTCCTCTCTCCTGTCCTTTATCACTTTGCTGCCAGTTCATTTCATTTACCCATATGCTATAAAACTGAATGCATTCTTGCTATTATTATTTTAAACCGTTTTCTGTTAAGTCAATTAAGAATAAGAAAAATAAAATATTATTTTGTTTTCACTTATTCCTTCTCTAATGCTTTTCCCTTCCTTATGTAGATCCAAGTTTCTGACCTATTATCATTTTCCTTCTCTCAGAAGAACTTCTTTTATCATTTCTTGCAAGGCAGGTCTACTGGAGACAAATTTTCTCATTATTCGTGTGCCTTAGAAAGTCTCTAGTTTTCCTTCATTTTTGAAGGGTAATTTCACTGTATGCAGAATTCTAGGTTAGTGGTTTTTATTCTTCAACCCTTCAAATATTTCACTCCACCCTCTTTTTGCTTGCATGTTTTCTGAAGAGAGGTCAAATAGAATTCTATCTTGTTCCCTTGGCTTGTTTCAAGACTCTCTCTGTGATTTTCTGCATTTCATATATGGTATGTGTAGGTGTACATTTTATGGTTTGTGCCCTGATTGTGTTCTCTAAGCTTCCTAGATCAGTGGTTTGGTGTCTGTCATTAATTTTGAAAATCTGGCATTATTCCTTTAAATATTTCTTCTATTCCTTCATCTTTGTTCTCCTTCTGGTAATTCCATTGCACACATGTTCTATCTTTTATAACTGTCCCACAGTTCTTCTGTTCTTTTACATTGTTGTTGCTGTTTTCTCTTTGCCTTTCAGTTTTGGAATTTTCTATTGATCTTTCTTCAAGCTCACTGATTCTTTCCTTAGCTGTGTTTAGTCTGTTGGTAAACCCATCAAAGGCATTCTTCGTTTCTGTTACAATGTTTTCAGTTTCTAGCATTTCCTTGTGAGTTTTTCTTAGAACTTCCATCTCTCTGCTTATGTGGCCCATCTAGTCTGTGTGTTATCCACTTTTTTATTTGATCTCTTAGCATATTGATCATTCTAAATTTCTGGTCTGATCATTCCAAAATCTCTGCCATATCTGAATCTGGTTCTCATGCTTGCTTTAGTCTTAGATAGTTTTTTTTTTCTTGCCTTTTAGCATGCTTTGTATTATTTTTTTTGAAAGCAAGATATGGTAAAAGGAACTGAGATTATATGGGTGTTTAGTGTGAGGTTTTATGTTTATCTGGCTAGGAATTAGGCTATATTTACTGTTTGCTGTGGCTATGGTGTTAGAGGCTAAAATGTCCTGTGTGTCCTTGTTAATTGTTCTCTAGGTTTTCCTAGAGACTCCTTAATAGGATCTGAAGCTTGCAGTTCTTTTAGCTGCAATCACAGTTATTACACCAGAACCCTATTGATGTGGTAAAGTGGGAGAGGAGGGGAAGTGTTTTACATTCTGATAGCCAGATGGCAGCCTTTTAGTGAGACTGAGTTGAGTATGTCCCTTCTCCCAGGTAGTTTAGGCTTTAGTAAAACCCCAGTCCATTAGTGAAGTAGTTTCCCTAGAGGGCAGGCCTTGTTAGGAAGAAGCGAAAGAACTCCGGGTATATTCCAAAATTGTCACTTTACCATTCCCCCTACCAGAAGCAGGAGGGGATTTTTCTCTGATCTTTGCAGTAAGAACCTGGTAGAGACCCTGGAAGTAAAACCCAAGAATGTGGGCACCCCCAACCTCCAAAGACAGGACCCCCTTGTAGCTTTAACTCTCAAGCTGGTCTACAACTTAAAGTATTTCTACTGAAGTTAGCTCCAGCTGCTGGCTTCTGCTCCTGGTGAGCTGTGATTCTCTGTATCTGTCTGTTTCTCCAGCTCTAGGGGCAGCAGCTTGCCCTGTTACCACAGTTCTTTGAAGGATCCAAGAAGAGTTGTGGATTTTCAGGTTAGTTAATTGTGAGGACAGTAGTGGTGACTTCTAAGCTCCATAACATGTCGGATGGGACCCTGAAGTTTGGCACCAGTATTTTAAAGTATTCTGTAATCAGTTTTATTAAGATAAAATTAAGAAAAGTTAAATGATTAGTTTAAATTTTTATTGTTATGTATATACTAAATGATGACAGTTTTTATATAATAAATATTTACATGTTCATTTGGCCTAATCTCAAAGCATCCCCCAGCAGGGGCTAGTCTCAATTTTTTAGCACTAAAGGCAATTTTCTTACATTATCATGCTCTGACTGTGGTTCTACTTTTGACTACCACTCCTGACTTTGGTTCTACTGATTCTTCTTAACATCTCTTCATCCATCTATCTCCTCCTTCCCTTGCCCCCGTTGGATGACTGCCTTGTTCCAGATTCTTATCACCTTGAATCTGAGTCCTAATTAGTATCTCTTTCTCCTTCCTGGCCACCCTCCAACTGTGCTCAGTGATTTTTATAAAATCATAACCTTCTTATGATGTTACTTTGCCTAAAGCCTTCATTAAGATGACTGGTAAGCCTGTAATTGATAGAAGTTCTTTTTGTTTTTGTTTTTGAGTTTATTTATTTTTGAGGGAGGGAGGGAGGGAGGGAGGGAGGGAGAGAGAGAGAGAGAGAGAGAGAGAGAGAGAGAGAGAAAACCCTTGCAAGCAGGGGAGGGGCAGAGAGAGGGAGAGAGAGAGAATCCCAGGCAGCCTCCATGCCATCAGCACAGAGCCACACTGTGGGCTCAATCTCACGAACTGCGAGATCATGACCTGAACCAAAATGGAGAGTCTGACGCTTAACTGACTGAGCTACCCAGGTGCCCCAAGAAGTTCTTTACTTAACATGACATTCATAGAAGTCCCTCCTGTCTTCTGATATAAATATTTAGATCAGGCATTTGTTCCTCTGGGGAGTTGTCTTTGATATTCTTCTCTTACCCAAGATGCCCAACCCCCACCCCCACAATCACATAAGTTCTCACTCCCTCTTCTGTTTTACCACACTGTAGCTTATTTATTACTCTATAATAACCCTTGTCATATGGATTGTAATTTTTTGTTTACATGCCTCTTTCCCCAGTAAAACTGTTATATGAACTTTTATTATAGCACCTTACATAGAACATCTAGAAAATAGATGTTCACTAAATATTAGTTGAAAAAAATGAAGGAAATATCTCCACTGTAAAAATCACAAGAAGGTAAAAATCACTGCTTGTGTAAGAAAGGTCAGTATAATGCTATTCACAAGAATTTGCCATTAATATGTTTTTAATGTTTATTTATTTTTGAGAGAGAGAGAGAGAGCACACCTGTGCTAGTGGGGCAAGGGCAGAGAGAGAGAGAGAGAGAGAGAGAGAGAGAGAACCCCAAGCAGGCTCTGCACCATCAGCACAGAGCCCCAGTGATGTAGGGCTCAATCTCACGAACATGAGATCATGACCTGAGCTAAAATCAAGAGTCAGATGCCCAACCAACTGAGCCACCCAGGCATCCTGCCATTAATATTTTTATAATTATAAACATGTAGTGATGTCACAGTTTGATGTAAAGTGTATAATCTTTGTTCTATCTATATCATTTCTCATATTTATGAAAATACACCTGTATGTCATCATGTCTTTCAGAGAAGAAATTAGTACTTATTAAATCACATTAAATCACTTAAATCACTTCAGACCTGGGTTTCTCAGCCTTGGCACTATTGACATTTTTGGTCAACTATTTCTTTGTTATGGAGGTTTGTTCTGTGCAATGTCAGATGTTTCACAATATCCCTGTTCTCTACCCACTGTAGACCACTAGCACCTCCCCAGTTGTGACAACCCAAAATGTTTCCAGATATTACCAAGTCATACCTGGTTGAGAACCACTGGTTTAGACTTTGGAACATTTTTATGTTTAATTTTTTGAGATATCTACTTACAATGAAACCTTTAAATTCTAGTTTCCCACCATACCCTCTTTTAAATAAGTATTATAGACCTAACCCATAACACTACCAATAATACCTTCTAACTGATGACTTATTTGTTTTAGTGAGTATATTACATCCACTTGAATAATTTCTCTTCTTTTACATTATATTTGGAAGTATAACCCCTAAAGGAAATGCTCAGCCAATATTTGTTGAATTAATAAAACTTAAAATAAATTCCTTACTTACATTTAATGTAACATATATTTTAGGTAATCTTGTAAGTGACTTTAAATCTGACTTGGGTTTGTATGAATAAATAAATTAATTTTAATTGTGCTATTTGTTTACATCTGATGTGCTTCTTGATTTTATGAGTTGAGTTGTCATTAAAAAAACAGCTTACTTATGGAAGAGACCTAGGTTTTATTTATTTATTTACTTATTATTTATTTATTATTTATTTATTAATATAATTTATTGTCAAGTTGGCTAACATACAGTGTATACAGTGTGCTCATGGTTTGGGGGATAGATTCCCATGATTCATCGCTTACATACAACCCCAGCGCTCATCCCAACAAGTGCCCTCCTCAATGCCCATCACCCATTTCCGCTCTCCCCCACCCCAATCAACCCTCAGTTTGTTCTCTGTATTTAAGAGTCTCTTATGGTTTGCCTCTCTACCTCCTTGTTTGTAACTATTTTTTTCCCTTCCCTTCCCCCATGGTCTTCTGTTAAGTTTCTCAAGTTCCACGTATGAGTATCTATCTTTCCCTGATTGACTTATTTCACTTAGCATAATACCCTCCAGTTCCATCCATGTTGCTGCAAATGGCATGATTTCATTCTTTCTCATTCCCAAGTAGTATTCCATTGTATATATAAACCACATCTTCTTTATCCATTCATCAGTTGATGAACATTTAGGCTCTCTCCATAACTTAGCTATTGTTGAAAGTGCTGCTATAAACATTGGGGTACATGTGCCCCTGTGAATCAGCACTCCTGTATCCTTTGGATAAATTCCTAGTAGTGCTATTGCTGGGTGTAGGATAGTTCTATTTTTAATTTTTTGAGGAACCTCCACACTGTTTTTCAGAGTGACTACACCAGTTACCCAAAGCAATCTAAATTCAATGCAATCCCAATAAAAATTGCACCAGTATTCTTCTCAAAGCTAGAACAAATAATCCTAAAGTTTGTATAGGACCACAAAAGACCCTGAATAACCAAAGTAATGTTGAAAAAGAAAACCAAAGCAGGAGGAATCACAATCTCAGACTTTAGCCTCTACTACAAAGCTGTAATCATCAAGACAGTATGGTATTGGCACAAAGACAAACACAGAGACCAATGGAATAGGATAGAGAACCCAGAATTGGGCCCACAAATGTATGGCCAACTAATCTTTGACAAAGCAGGCAAGAGTATCCAATGGAAAAAAAGACCATCTCTTTAGCAAATGGTGCTGGGAGAACTGGACTGCAACATACAGAAGAATGACACTAGACCACTTAGTTACACTATATACAAAAATAAACTCAAACCCTAAATGTCAGACAGGAAGCCATCAAAACCCTGGAACAGAAAATAGGAGACCTAGTTTTAAAACCCACAAACTACCATGTATACTTTGTCAACTTATACCCTTCAAAACATGGGAAAATTTACCTCATATTTTGTTTATGTTATTGTTTGGGGTGAATAAATATATTTTGAAATAAAAATAATAGTGAAAGAATTCAAAAGTAATTTGGCCAGTTGGGTCAGATTTCAGCTTGTGTATATATTATTACCTAATAAAAAAATTTAGTATTAAAAGTATAACTTAATTCATGTTATATTTCTTAAATGTGTATTTTTATCATTTGTCATATAATTGAGAATTACTTTCTAAGTACATTATCTGTGAATAATTGTGCGGTTTTTTCTTAATTGGCATACTGTTTTAAAAATTACAGTGAAATTTATGCTTCAAAAAATTTCTCAGTTGGTATATATCCAATGATTCAGTAGAATTTGATTCTAATCTTTGATCTGTAACTGCCTTTCTGATTTGGGGCCATTTATTTTACTTCTTTGAGTCTGAGTTTACTTATGTATAAAGAGCAAAGGGTCTTTTTATAAATTTTAGCTCTAATATTATGTGATTTTATGAGTTTATAACACTGGAGCTTTAAAAAAATTCTTTGTAATGTTTGTTTTTGAGAGAGAGAGAGAGCGCAAGTGGGAGAGGGGCAGAGAGAAAGGGAGACACAGAATCTGAAACAGGCTCCACGCTCTAAACTGTCAGCACAAAGCCCGACGCCGGACTTGAACTCACAAATTGTGAGATCATGACCTGAGCCAAAGTCAGACACTTAACCAATTGAACCACCCAGGTACTCCAACACTGGAGCTTTTTATGTGTAACTGTCTATAGAGTTTTGGTGTATTTCTTTAAAAAAATTTTTTAAATGTTTATTTATATTTGAGACAGAGAGAGACAGAGCATGAACAGGGGAGGGTCAGAGAGAGGGAGACACAGAATCCGAAGCAGGCTCCAGGCTCCAAGCTGTCAGCACAGAGCCTGACGTGGGGTTCGAACTCATGGACCATGAGATCATGACCTGAGCTGAAGTCAGACGCTTAACCAACTGAGCCACTGAAGTGCCCCAAGTTTTGGTGTATTTCTTAATGAGCAACTATTTCTATATTTTGTTTTGAATTCTTTTTTAAGTTTATTTATTTATTTATTTTTAGAGAGAGAGAAATCACAAGCTGGGAAGAGGCAGAGAAAGATGAAAGAGAATCCTTAGTAACCCTGCACTGTCAATGTGGAGCCCAACAAAGGGCTCAAACCCACGAACCATGACATTGTGACCTGAGCCAAAACCAAGAGTTGGATGCTCAACCGACCAAACCTCCCAGGCACCCCTATTTCTATATTTTTAGGGGTTTTCTTGTTTAATTAAAAAAAATTTTTTTTAATGTTTTATTTATTTTTGAGACAGAAAGTGACAGAGCATGAGCAGGGGAGGGGCAGAGAAAGAGGGAGACACAGAATCCGAAGGAGGCTCCAGGCCCTGAGCTGTCAGCACAGAGCCCGACGCGGGCTTGAACTCACAAACCACAAGATCATGACCTAAGCAGAAGTTGGATGCTTAACCGACTGAGCCACCAGGCGCCCCATGTTTAATTTTTTTTTAATCTCTATTTTTGAGAGAAAGAGAGAAAGAGAGAAAGAGTACGAGTGGGGGAGGAACAAAGGGAAAGGGAGACACTGAATCTGAAGTAGGCTCCAGGCTCTGAGCTGTCAGCACAAAGCCTGACATGGGGCTCGAACTCATGAACCACAAGATCATAACTCGAGCCCAAGTCAGACACTTAACCACCTGAGCCACCCAGGCGCCCTTCTATATTTTGAATCAGAATCTTGGATGCCAAGATGAAAAAAAATTCTGCCTCTGTGCTGTTTCCTTTTCCAAGGTCAAAAACTTACAGAGTGTGTCTGGCCTGAAATCGTTAGTGTTTTAGAAACAAACCTCTGCTTTGTATGTCCCAAGGAAAAAAGAAAAAAATTCAACAGTACATGATGATATTGAGTGGTAATCTCCCTCCTTACCCCCAGCAGGACAGAGACTGTTTCCCAGCACCGTCCTACTCTTATTCCTTTTAGTAATGGAATCCCCAAGTTTTAGCTGTGCCCATGACTACCTAACTGGAGTTAACTGTCATTTCCCTGTCTACCCCACAGGTAGATTTGGCCATGTGAACAATGTCAGGTTAAGGGAATATGAGAAGAAGTGTGAAATATCCATTCAAGCCTTTTTTAAAAATGAAAATACTTGCCAACCATTTTTCTCTTTTCTCTTCCTGTAAGCTGGATCACAGTGGGGTGTTAGCTAACACTATCCCACCACATAGATGGGACATCTCCCTAAGGAATTATGGTGCCTGGGTCTCTGGATGACCTCATGGAGGAGAGATGTCTCACCCTGGACTGTTACGTTTGAGTCACTTTATTTTTGTCCTTTTTTAAAATTAATAGCAGCTTATCCTAGATGTTAAGCAATATAAAAATTGCTACCAGTAGGCTACTGCCATAACAAAAACCTAAAATGTGAAATCCATTAAACAGTCAGTTTTTGGACACAAGGAAACAGATTGAAGGTGAGAAAGCTGGTGACCTTTGTAATGTCATGGCATAATATTTAGTGAAGCTGTTACTTCTGATAACTTGGAAAACAGACCATGTGCCTGCTATGCCCATAGCTCTCTAAAAGAAGTGATCCAAAAAAAACATGTGTTTTTATGTTGGTTGGTCCTTGTTGCTTTTAGCTAGATACCATGAGAGATATATCACGCAAAATATCTATATCTATATCTATATCTATCTATCTATCTATCTATCTATCTATATCTGTATCTATATATAATGAACCTGTTTACAGGTTGAAATGGAAGCTAAGGGAGTCACATCCTGTGACTGTGGCTTACAATTAAAATTAATATAAAATATAATAATTTTGGCCCTCAAAGTTGGGAGAGTCAACTGCACTCCCCCCACTAAGCAGAGCCTTTGGTCAATGCCCTTTCAAAAGCTTCTCATTATGACTTTTTATCTGGACAGTAGTGACCTTGTAACAAAGATCAAAGTAGAGGTATTGCCTTCCTAATTTAGCCTATTGTTTTATGTGACCTTAAAATAGCCACCATTAAAATAACAGGGAAATGTGCTAAGCATAGAAGTGAATAAATAAAATAAGGGAGTTGGCAGGCTTAAGAACTGAGACCAGAAGAGATTTTGACATGGAACCAACTGGTAGTAAATAGACTGAAAGCTTCCTAAATTTTGATGGAATTGTATTCTCAACAAAACCACAAGCCTGGCCTGAAAATGTCTGTAATTTTTCAATCTATAAAACAACCACCAGGCCCCCAAACTTGCATCATTAGAAAGCAGGCTGTGAAAATTGTACAACCTCCAAAGAGACCCACTTTCCAATGCCAACTTTAAATGTGGCCTAGAGGATAATAGATAAGGAAAATTTATTTCAGAAGGCAAAACCAGGGACCCTAGAGGACTAGGGGAAATGATATTTCTCCCACAGAGTAGAATCAGGATTTAACAAAGTATCTTAGTTTAGGCTGCTTTAGTAGAATACCTTAGACTGGGTGGCTTATAAACAACAGAAATTTATTTCTCACAGTTCTGGAGGCTGGAAGTCCAATATCAAGAAGACCCCAGCAGTTTTTGGTGTCTGGTGAGAACCCTCTTCTTGGGTCATAGATGGCTGTCTTCTCATTGTGTGCTCACATGGCAAAAGGGAGAAGGGAGCACTGTGGGGTATCTTTCATAAGGATATGAATCTCACTCATTAGAGCTCTGCTCTCATGACCAATCACGTGCCCAAAGCCCTATTTTCTGTACTATCACATGGGCCATTAGGATTTCAGTAAAATAATTTAGGAAGGAACATAAAAATTCAATCCATTACCCAAGGTGTTTTCACAGTTCCTGCCAAGAAGATGAATTGTAACTTCTATGTGTTGTCTGTTCTTTCTTTTTCAAAGCATCGTAATTGTAGTTTCTGTTTTCAGCTCTGGTTTATATGTCAACATGGTCCTATCAGATTTCTACCTCGTAAGTACTGTCAAAATTTCTGGCCCACTGAGGGGTCCTTTTTCATCCTCAGTACTGTTAAACATTCATTCTATTGGGGCTTCTTTATTATCATATCTGTGGGGGGTTTTAGAAAGAGGTTATAAAGTATGTGCTTAGTTTTGGCATATAAATTTGGTGTTTTTAGCACCTTAAAAAGAACTGCATTGCTTAATAGAGTGGGACTTCTGGAATGGCTAAGTGAGAAGTTCGGTGAATTATCTCACCAAAAGGTCACAAACTAGACAACATTGTCCCAACCCCTTGGGAATTCTATAAATTGAAAGGATATACAACAGATAGTGTTTATTCAAGAAAAACTACTGAACCTTGGTAGGAACAGTTGGTCCACCCTATTTTTAAGGGCTTGGTTTAGGGCTGTTTTCATTCCCTCCATCCTGCTCTATGATGTAGTAGTTCTGTAAGAGTGGTGTAGGCCATAAGGACCTTGCGTTTAGAGGGGGTTGATTTGATTTTTGGAACATGGGGAAACTCATGCCCAGGAGTTTTTTCCAAAACAGTAGGGCAGTGCAGGGCACCTGAGTGTCTCAGTCAGTTAAGTGTCTGACTCTTGATCTTGGCTCAGGTCATGATCTCACGGTTTATGGGTTTGAGCCCCACGCCTCACAGATAGAGTGAGGTCTTGCCCGCTGGCTGAGGCAAGCAATGTACTAACAAGACCAGCTAAAAATGAGAAAGGCATAGTGGTCATTGGAAACCTTTTACATATCCCTAGTGGTTTGAAAGCTAGTAGGCTTGCTCAGGGTCACACACATGTTCACCAGAAATCAGAGAGAACCCTGTCTACTCATAGCTTGTTTAATTAACATGAGTCCTGTTTACTCAGAAAGTAAAAGTTGGGGCAGTCTTATAGACTGCATAAACTTTGATTACAGTCCCTAAAGCATACATCGATGCATCAGCAAAGAATGAAAATCTTACTAGCTCAAAGTGTTTAAGTGCAACTTCTGACCAATCATTGGCTGCTCACTAAATGGTACTAATCCACAGGTGACTCCTAGGAAGCTGGCTTTAAAGCAAAAGCAAGAATATTTTTTAAATGTTTATTTATTTTTGAGAGACATAAACAGAGTGTGAGTGGGAGAGGGGCAGAGAGAGAGGGAGACCCAGAATCTGAAGCAGACTTCAAGCTCTAAGCTGTCAGCACAGAACCTGATGTGGGGCTTGCACTCATGAACTGTGAGATCATGACCTGAACTGAAATCAGATGCTCAACCGACTGAATCACACAGGCACCCCAGGAATATTTTTTTAAATGACAGAGACTTAAGCAACTGCACACTATAGATGAATCTCTATAGAATTAGTCCAGGTAAGTCACTAAACAAATAACAAACAAAAGTAACAACAACCCCCTGAGATGGGTTCTGAATTCAGAATCCAAATTTTCAAACGTCAAATATTCAACAGAAAAATTAAAGACATGTAAAGAAATAGGGAAATATAACCCATACACAGGAAGAAATGTGGTCAATGGAAACTGGGTGGGGGCCCACGTGTTAGAACTTGCAAAGACTTCAAATCATCTATTATAAACATGCCAAAATAAATAAAGGAAACTTTAAATAATCCTAGAAAGAATGCTGACAATAATTAGAGAATATCAATAAATAGAAAACAAATTTTAAACAAATGGAAATTCTGGGGTTAGAAAGAACAATAACTGAAATTTTAAAATTTACCACTGGAGTTTAACAGCAGATCTGAGCTGGCAGAAGAAAGAATCAGTGAACTTGGAGATAGATCAATAGAGAGTGGCCAATCTGAAGAACAGAAAGAAAAAAATGAAAATAAATGATCCTCCGGGAATGTGGAACAACATCAGGCACACAGCATATGCATTAAAGAAGTCACTGAAAGAAAGGAGAGAAAAGAGAGGTAAAAAAAATCAAGAAAGAGAAGCCAAAAATATCCCCAAATTAATAGAAAACACTAATCTTCATATCCAAGGATTTCAAAAGCACATTAGATGCAAGGATGATTTAAAATCCAAAAATCATTTAGTGTAATACACTGTATTAAAAAAGGATAAAGCCAATGATCTATTGATCATTTCAATAGACAAAGAAGCACTTGACAAAACCTAACACCTATTTTAATAAAAACTCTCAATAAATTGAGAAAAAAAAAAGGAAACTAATAAAGATCATCTACAAAACCCTACAGCTAACATTATACTTAATCGTGAAAAACTAAAAGCTTTCCTTCTAAGATCGGAACCAAAGCAAAGATATCTATCCTTGCCACCTTTTTTTTTTTGATCATTGTGGTAGAGTCTAGCCATTACAATCAGGCAAGAAAAAGACAATGTATTCAGATTGGAGAGAAAAAGTAAAACTGTCTTTATTTCCAAATGTCATGATTCTGTGTGTGGAACATTCTAAGGAGTCCACAAAAACTAGAAGCAATGCACAAATTCAGCAAAGTTGCAGAATTTATGATCAATATACAAAATCAGTTGTATTTCCCTGTACTAGCAATAAAGAAACTAAAAGAGGCACAACAAACACATTTTGTTAATAATAATAACATGCTAGATAAAGTACTTATGAATGATATCAACAAAAGAAGTGTAAGACTCATACATTGAAAACTGTATGATATTGCTGGGAGAAAGTAAAGATCTAAATAAATGGAGATGTGGAGTTAAGATGGCAGAGTAGTAGGGGGACCGTCTGCTTGCCTCATCCCTCGAACACAGATAAATATCAAATCATTCTGAACACCCAAGAAATCAATCTGAGAACTAGGAGAACAAACTGCACAAAAATAGGGAGAAAAGAGGCTACATTGCGGAAGGTAGGAGCTTCAGAGACATGATTTGGGGGAGAAAAGAATCACAGGCAGATGCTGTGGAGGGGAGGGAATCTTGATCATGGAGAGAGGTGAGGGAGCGAGAGAGAGAGAGAGAGAGAGAGAGAGAGCGAGCATGCACATGAGCACTGCACAGGGAATTGCACAAGAAAAACACTTCACCCGAACCATTGACTAGGAAAATGAGAGGGGCTGATTATCATAAGTTTATACTTACTCAGCTCAAAGACTGAAGTTTTAGAAGTCTGTGCTGTGGAGGGTGTAGAGCCTGGTGGGCATAGAGGTGCTCCTATGGAGAATGAAACCAGAGGCCCAGGAGCAGACAATGTGGTTTGAGGTTCCCCTGGGTCACACTGCGAGAGATAGTTCCCCTTCTTGGAGTGCATTTGGGAGAGGTGGCACTGCCTCTCAGGGGACAAAAGAACTGGTGAGGCACCATTGCCCTACCCCATTCATTAGCATAGGAGCAGAGACCCCTGCTGAGGATAGCTAATCTGAATGCAGGCTTTTTGCTGTGCTTTACCATAAACTCCAAGCCCCTGTGTGTTTGTGAGACTGTACTTCTGGGACAAACTGCCACCAGCCACAGTGCAGTAAGACCCTCCCCCAGAGGATCAGTGTGGATCCATTCCATACCAGGTCCCTAAAATTTAGAGTTTTGAAACTCAGCCAGCGTGCCTGAGATGAAATACAGGAGCACTGCCGCACCAGGCAGGCAGATGGCCCAGACACAGGGTGGAAGGGATCTCAAGGACACCTAGGACCCACAAGGGGAGATTGTTCACTCTTTTGTGAGGGCTTGCTGGACAGCAGTAAGTGCAAACTCCCCTCTTTGGGAACGAGAGAGCAGGCTGATGTCATTTTTATCCCCTGCCCATCAGCACAGAAGGACTGCTGTGAGCAGCACAGTGCTCAGTCTGGACGCTTGAGCCACTTACGCCAAGCCCCACCCACCTGCACTCTGCAGATGCTTTTTTTTTACTAGGGGAAGTGTGCCTGAGACAGTGGCAACAGGTCCCTCTGCCAGAAGACCAGCACAAACCCTCCTGCATGCACCAAATCTATTGACCATACAGTGCTGCGAAGCTTCAGCTCTAGTGAATATAGGATCTGGCCTTTTTGAACAAACAGACCAAAGCACACCTAGTTAAAACTCTCCACATGCTAGGCAAAGTCCAAACACTCCTCACTGCAGGCAAGGAGAAACTGCAGAAGACTGACCTGAGAGAGCAGCCAAAACACAGCAGCAGAGTGCATACAGCATACACCAGAAATCTGTCCTGAAGTGCCAGGCTCTGGACAATATATATTATCATTCCTTAATAAAACCATTACTCTGAGGAACAGAAAACAGGCTCTCTTAATGCACAGAAGAAGACAGAGACCTAAACAAATGCCAAGATGGAGGAATTCATCCCAAAAGAAAGAACAAGAAAAGGTCATGGTCAGGGATCTAATCAAAACAGATATACCTGATGGATAATTTAAAGCAGCAATCATATGGATACTCACTGGGCTTGAGAAAAGCATGGAAGACATCAAGGAGACCCTGTGCAGAGATAAAAGAATTAAAAAACAATCAGGCATGAAAAATGCAATAACAGATTCAAAACAGATTGATTGTAATGACCATAGGATGGAAGAAGCAGAGGAACGAATAAGTGACATAAAAGATAGGATAATTGAAAATAATGAAGCTGAACAAAGGAGAGAATTATGGATCACAAGAATAGACTTAGGGAACTCAGTGACTGCATCAAACATAATAACATTCATATAATAGGAGTCCCAGAAGAAGAGAGAGAAAAAGGAGCAGAAGGTTTATTTGAGGAAATAACAGCTGAAAACTTCACTAATGTGGGGAAGGAAACAGGCATCCAAATCCAGAAAGCACAGAGAAGTCCCATCAAAATCAGCAAAGGCAGGACAATACCAAGATATATCATAGTTATATTTACAAAATATACTGATAAAAAAATCCTTAAAGCAGCAAGACAAAAGAAGTTCCTAACTTCTTATGGGAAGACCCATAAGGCTAGCTGCAGTTCTCTGCACAAACTTGGCAAGCCAGAAGGGAGTGGCGTAATATATTCAATGTGCTGAATGGGAAAAATCTGCAGCCAAGAATACTTTATCCATCAAGGCTGTCATTCAAAATAAGAGAGGTAAAGAGTTTCCTAGACAAAAATGAAAGGAGTTCATGACCACTAAACTAGCTCTGCAAAAATATTAAGGAGGACCCTTTGAGTGGGAAAGAAAGACCAAAAGCGACAAAGACTAGAAAGGAACAGAGAAAATCTTCAGAAACAACAACTTTACAGGTAATACAATGGCACTAAATTCATATCTGTCAATAATCACTCTGAATGTAAATGGACTAGATGCTCAAATCCAAAGACATAGGGTATGAGAATGGATTAAAAAAAAAACAACAAAACAGGGCCCATCTATATGCTGCCTACAAGATACTCATTTTAGACCTAAGACACCTGCAAACTGTAAGTGAGGGGATGGAGAACCATCTATCATGCTAATGGATGTTAAAATAAAGCCAGAGTTTCCATACTTATATCAGACAAACTAGATTTATTTTTAACTTTTTGTATTTAAATTTTAGTTAACATACAGTGCAATATTGGTTTCAGGAGTAGAATTTAGTGATTCAATAATTACATACAACACCCAGTGCTCATTACAAGTACCTTCCTTAGTACCCATCACCCATCTAGCCCATCTCCCACCCACCTCCTTCCATCAACTTGTAGTTTCAGACAAACTGTATTTTAAACAAGAGACTGTAACAGATGAAGAAGGGCACTATGTTATCATAAAGGGGTCTATCCAACAAGATCTAAAAATTGTAAATATATATGCCCCCACGTTAAGAGCTCCCAAATATATAAATCAATTAATTGCAAACATAAGAAAACACACTGATAACAATACAATAATAGTAGGGGACTTTAACACCCCACTTAGAGCAATGGACAGATCATCTAAGCAGAAAATCAACAAGGAAACAATGACACACTGGACCAGATGGAGTTAACAGATATATTCATAATATTTCATCCGAAAGCAGAAGAATACACATTCTTTTTGAGGGTACATAGAACATTCTTCAGAATAGATTACATACTGGGTCACAAATCAGGCCTCAACAAATACAGAAAGATTGAAATCATACCATGTGTATTATCTGACCACAATGCTATGAAATTGGAAGTCAACCACAAGAAAATATTTGGTAACACCACAAGTACATGGAGGTTAAAGAACATTGGACAAAAGAATGAATGGATTAACAGGAAGTTAAAGAAGAAATTTTAAAAATACATGGAAGCAAATGAAAATGAAAATAAAACAGTCCAAAATCTTTGTAATTCAGCAAAAGCAGTCATAAGAGGGAAGTATATATCAGTACAGTCTACCTTAGAAGCAAGAAAACTCTCAAATATACAACCTAACCTTGCATCTAAAGGAGCTGAAAAGGAACAGCAAATGAAGTCTAAATCCAGCAGAATAAGGGAAGTAGTAACGATTAGAGCAGGGGGCACCTGGGTGGCTCAGTTGGTTAAGCATCCAACTCTTGATTTCAGCTCAGGTCATGATCTCATGGTTTGTGGGATTGAGCCCTGCTTTGGGCTCAGTGCTGACAGTGTGGAGCCTGCTTGGGATTCTTTCTCTCCCTCTCTCTCTCTGCCCCTCCCCCACTCTTGCGCTCTCTCTCTCTCTCTCTCTCTCTCTCTCTCTCAAAATTAATAAATTTAAAGAAAAGATTAGAACAGAAATACATGATATAGAAAAAACAGTAACAACAAAACCCCACAGTAGAACATATCAATGAAACTAGAAGCTGGTTCTTGAAAGAATTAATAAAATTGATAAACCCATAGCCAGATGTATCAAAAAAGAGAAGAGAAAGGACCCAAATAAATCATGAATAAAAGAGGAGAGGTCACAACCAACAGTACAGAAATATAAACAATTATGAGAATATGATGAAAAATTATATGCCACCAAAACTGGGCAATCATAAAGAAATGGAAAATTCCTAGAAATATATTAACTACCAAAACTGAAACAGGAAGAAATAGAAAATTTGAACAGACCCATAACCAGAAAAGAAATTGAATTGGTAATCAAAAATCTCCCAACAAACAAAAGTCCAGAGTTGGATGGCTTCCCAGGGAAATTCTACCAAAGATTTAAAGAAGAGAAGAATTAATACCTATTCTTCTCAAACTGTTCAAAAAAATAGAAATGGAAGCACTTAATAAAATTCTAAAACTTTAATATTTCAGAAGATCCCATTAGGAAAATGAAAAGACAAACCAAAGACTGGAAATAAATACTGCAGATCATATACCTGGCAAAGGACTTATGTCTAGAAAAATAAAGAATTCTTGCAATTCAATAATGAGAGGACAACCCAGTTTTGCAATCAGCAAGATATTGGAATAAACATTTCACCAAGGAAAATATGTGAATCACCAATGACCACATGGAAAGATATTCAATACCATTAATCATTAAGGAAATGTGAATGAAAACCACAATGAGATACTAATTCACACTCACCAGGGTAGCTATAATCAAAATGACATTAAGAAGTGTTGGCAAGGATACGGAGAAGCTGCAATCCTCATTACATTGCTGGTAGGAATGTAACTGGCACTTTGAAGAAATTTGGCAGTTCCTTAAAAAGTTGAATATGTACTGAGTATGCTTCTTAGCAGTTTGACTCCTGGGAATCTACCCAGGAGAAACAAAAGCATTTCTACACAAAAATTTGCATGCTTATATTCAGAGCATTATTCATAAAAGCCAACATGTGAATAACAACACAAAAATCAACTACACAAAGATCAAATTTATGAACAGATAAATGAAATGTTGCCGATGCACACAATGGAATGCTATCCAGCAATAAAAAAGAACAAACTAATACATGCTACAACATATATGACCCTCAAAAACATTATGTTAAGTGAAAGAAAACAGATACATGACATTTGTTATATGGTTCCATTCAAATAAAATTTCCAGAAAAGGCAAATCTGTAGTGACAGAAATGAGATTAGTGGTTGCTTGGGGTGGAGGATGGAAAAATTAACTGTACATACATGGGTATAAGGGATCTCTTTGGGGACGTGGATATGTTCTAAAGCTGGCCTGTGGTGATGGTTGCCGTGCTCTTATTAAAAAACGTTTAATCTTAAAATAAGTGAATATTATGGTGTGTAAATTATATCTCCATAAAGCAATGTCCAAAAAATTTCTGAATTACTCCTAAATTACAGCAAAGGAGGGTATGGCATGTGTATTTTTATTTTTCATGTGTATTTAAAATGTTGGCTGGTATTATCAAAGATGAAGCCTTTCCTATAGGAAAAAGACCATAGGCCTCAGCATCCAGTACATCCCTCTATTATCTCACATGTCCCAACGTGTCTGTCATCTCTTCTTGCATGCAATAAAACCAGAGAGTATGCACATTTTTGGTCTCAAGTCCCTTTTATATTCCTAAAAATATGAAGGACCCCAAAAGATCTTTTGCTTATGTGGTTTATGTCTATTGATATTTACTCAACTATAGATGAAAACAGAACTTTCAAAAAGATTTATTAATCATCAATAACAAACATGTGAAACATAATAAATGTGTTAACATCAATTACACATTTTTATTTTTAAAAATTATACTTTTGAAACAATAGGGAAGAGAATGACACTTTTTTACATTTTTGTTGCAAATACATATTGCAGCAGACTGAAAACAGAAGCAGATACAAGAATTCAACCATCTTTTATTAAGCCAGACATTGAAGAGATGTGGTGCCACTGCCTTGATATATAGAAAAGACGTCAGCTGTCTCACCCCCTATTGCATTAGCATCATCAATGTAAATAGCAACACAGTGAAAAAGGCACATAACATCTTAGTATTAGTATGAAAATGTTTTTGATTTCATGGGTTCCCTGAAATAGAAGTCTACAGATCACACTTTGAAAATCACTGAATGCATTACTTACAACTCACAAGTAGGTCATTGCAATTCCATACCTGTTCCATCTGCCTGGGAATACCTTCCCTCTTCTACCTGCAAAGCCCTACTCATTTTCCAAAGACCAAATTCAAGCATTCTCTTCTCCTCAAAGCTTTCTCTGACCCTGTCCCCCTCCCGCCTCAACACAGCCCAGCTGATCTTTTTCTCTTTTGTCCTGCATACCTTGTACATCTCTTTCTATAGTACTATAGCACTTACCAATTGTGTTGCACTTTTTGCTTAGATGTCATACGCATATTCTCATCACTTGTTAGGCACTCAGTAATTTAGTGAAGCTGAAATTTCATAATTGCCTACCAGAAAACCACGACAGTGACTTTTTCTTCTTATTCTTGTGGGCTGTTTTCTTCTGTCAAAATACAGTAGTACTGTCATCATGTTACTCTGCACTTGCATATGTGGCACAGCCTATTCCTATATAATTGTTTTTGGGTCCCTTTTTTGTTAATTATTCACATATACATTCTATAAATATATATAACCCCACCTATTCAATTCCCATGAGTACTGTGATCATGTATAATACTTTTAATCAAATCTGCTTATCTTTCTTTTTAATGTTTGAGAGAGAAAGAGAGTACAAGTGGGGGAGGGGCAGAGAAAGAGGGAGACACAGAATCTGAAGCAGGCTCCAGGCTGTGAGCTGTCAGCACAGAGCCTGACATGGGGCTCTAACCCACGAACCCTGAGATCATGACGTGAGCCAAAGTCAGACACCCAACGGACTGAGCCACCCAGGCATTCCAAATCAGTTTATCTTTTATGTACCCTTCTTTTTAAGTCAAAATAGCATATATGAATTAAACTTTTCCATTTATCATCAAAATAAGAAAATTGCTTGAATTTATTTCTAAGCATAATTAATAATAATGATAATTATGAAGAACACTATAATACAGTGATAGCACTTATTCCGCTTAAGAATTTTATATGGATGTTACAAAAAATCAGTGCACATTTTTTCATTTTGTGTACTATTTATTAAAAAAAAAATGTTTTAATTGGCGCGCACACAAGCAAGTTGGGGAGGGGCAGAGGGAGAAAGAGAGAATCTTAAGCAGGCTGATGCAGGGCTTGATCCCATGACCTTGGGATCAAGACCTGAGCTGAAATCAAGAGCCACCCAGGCTCCATGTACTATTCATTTTTAAGACTTGTCAGTAGACAAGAAGAATACACTTAATGGATTGTGACTCTAATTGAAGAATTTTTTTGTCCATTAAGATTATTATGGGCATGGTCCTGTATGCCATATGTGTTTGAAGTTCTCATCCTGCCAGAAATATATTTCTTTTCAAATCAAGAGAATTCTGTCTTCTCAGAAAAATATTGTTGCACACAGAAAAGCAATCATCTCATTAACTAGAATGTGAAATGAGACAAATGACAGGACAAAGAAGGAACAAACACATTGTCATACAGGAAGAATGTGCTGGCGTGCAAGAGCTTATGCTGTTATAATAATGTGATATATCAACAAAATGTAACATACTGTGTAAAAGTTTTTATAAGTGTGTATGTGATAGGGGAGAGGATGTGTTTGCAGGATGGCTATTGTTGTTCATGAGTATTCATTATATTTCAGCCTAAGGAGAATGACGGTTTTAATTCAGATGTAATTCAGCGAAGACCACTGTGTAATCATTATAGCCATCAACAAACTGATTCATGGGCAGTTGGTCCAAAAGTTACAAAAGCTGTTTCTGAGTTCTTGTTTGTACCCACCATTTTAAGATTACATCAGAATCAAAGCATGCAAGACTTGAACTGACTTCAAAGACGAAACTAAGACTTCTCGCTAGTTTAGCTTTTTTCTTTTATTAGTTCATGTTTTCCATTTGGCTTCCATATCCTGTTCTAGCTTGATGCCCCTTCTAGAGTTTCATTTACAAATCTTACAGCCTTGGTTGGTGAAACATACTAATTAATGTTGTGGTGGAGGCTGAGGATTTTAGCAAATCTCATGCCTCGTGCTTGGGAAAATATCTGCTGTTTTTCCACCCATGTCTAGCACCATACTGAACATGGCAAAGTGCATCCTAAGTGGAACTCTAAATGTAATCAAAATACATTTAAGGAGGACTGTTTACTCTATTTTGCTGCCAATACTATTAATCATGGAGCTCAAACCTTTCAATGCAACAGAAATATGAGATCTACTTTTTCCTAATTGGATTTTTTCAAGAAAAAACAATAAACTAAAACCAGGTCATTTTATGATTTTTTTTAAAAAAACGTCTCAAATAATGCATAATCCAGCAGCATTCCAGCTTTATAAAATGGACAGTTCCATAGCTTTGTAAATCCCTTATGAATGTATTAATGCCAATTTAAGAGACCATTTCCAGTTCCATAGGTCTTTGGCCCACCTGGAAATCCTGTACAGACAATCAAGCTCAAATCTGCAGCTGTATGCTTGAAGAAGCTTTGTCTGTGACCAACTTTTTAAGAGTTTTGGTTAGCGCTATGCCACAGCCATCATCTTTTAGTTAAATAAACCCACAATTATTTGTATTAATTTGCCTGCTAAGATTTTAGCAGATCCAGAAGGTGCCATATATTTTTGGCCCTAAGGTTACCTTATCAGCATGCTGCCTTGTGGTTGTGCTAGAACGTGTCAGTTCAGTGTTTTTTTGGGCAGCATGTGCGGTGAGCCTTTTGGTAGATTTAAAACCTTTGAAGAAATAGTCGGGTGGTTTTATAAGCATTGTATTTCGAGCTCCTGAGGTTATAGTTAAATTTTCTACTCTTGGATTTTCCAACCTTAGCTAACTGATGAAGAGGAAAACAAGCTCCTCTTGAAACGCCAAATTCAGTGAGCCTGGAACATAACACCCTTGTTTAGTCGACTGACTTGGCCGTGTTAGTTGGCCGCCTGTAAACCAAGAGAGATGGAAAGGATACTTTGGGAATCTGTGCTGTAGATGTAGCAAGCTGCACTGCCAAGTTCAAAGCTCTATTTGCCAGGTTACCTTATTCGAATCCTCACATGTTTGAAAGCTTTATGTGTCCCTTGAGACCTTCTGATGAATGTGATTCCACCATACTTCCAAGAACCTGGGTATCTGGGATTAACTAATGAAAAGATAATTTATAATACATTTACCTTGAGGTCTGATTGGCTGTATTTGTATTAATATAACCCTTGTGTTCTGTCTAATATGTGTGTGTGCAAACACAAAGGAATGACAAGTTGGTTCCAAAACAGTCTTTTAAAGTATGAGAAAAAAAAAAAAAAAAGGGCGCCTGGGTGGCTCAGTTGGTTTAAGCATCCGACTCGGTTTTGGCTCAGGTCATGTTCTCACGGTTTGTGAGATTGAACCCTGTGTCAGGCCAGGCTGTGCACTGTCAGCACAGAGCCTACTTGGGATTCTCTCTCTGCTTCTCCCTCACTTGTGCTCTCTCTCAAAATAAATAAATAAACATTAAAAAAAAAAAAAAGCATGAGAAGAAAAATCTGCATATGGCTTGCTTAAGGCTGATTTCCTCATAATTTAAGTTTCTTTTCCAAGATGGCATGCTCTGATTTTTCTAACATTTAATTGAAAGTTTATTTTGAAATATAGAGAAATCTAGTTCAGAAATGTATTTTTTGACTTCTACTTTTAAAACACCTATCACATGGGACACCTGGGTGGCTCAGGGGGTTAAATGTCCCACTCTTGGTTTTGGCTCAGGTCATGATCTCATGGTTTGTGGGTTTGAGCCACGTGTTGGGCTCTGTGCCGCCAGTGTAGAGCCTGCTTGGGATTCTCTCTCTCCCCCCTCTCTCTGCCTCTTCCTGTCATGTGCTCTCTCGCTCTCTCTCTTTCTCTCTCTCTCTCTCTCTCTCTCTCAAAATAAATAAATAAAACTTAAAAAAAACACCTATCACAATTCTCAGGTGTTTAACATGTATGCCATTTATAGCAAAACTTGTATTTTACTAAAGGATGTGGAAAGAAAGATCAAAAGTGATATTGTTTACATTCTTTTTTTTCACATTCTTTCACCAGGTGGATGACGAAGTTGTGGTCAGGACTAATAATATCTGAATTCCCTTACTAGACGGATGATGATATTGACCATGATGATGATTGTAACATTATCTGTGTCTTCGTCTCTCTCTGCCCCTCCCCTCCTCACTCTGTCTCTCACTCTCTCAATCAATAAACACTAAAAAATCAAAATAAAAATAAGTATTTGCTTTTCTAAAATGTGATGTTTGGCCTTGGTTTAGATTCCAATACCTGGCCTATAGACACTAACTCAGAAGACATAGTTTTTTTTTCTCTGTTACAAAATATGTTGATAATACGATGCTTGTGAGTATAATTTTGTATTATTGGTCATATAAGACTTGATTAGCCACTTGAACTCTCAAAGCATGAAGTGAGGAAGTCAATCATTTTTAAATATGGAAGTTATTTTTGAAATGATCTCTGAGATCTACTTTCATGGCATTGCAGTTTAAATATGTTTGTGTATGTGCACATGTGTGTGTGAGTTAGCTTTCATCTGAATACTAATACAAAGCATATGCTCATGGTATTGTTCAAGGGTGATAACAATATACATGCTAACTAGCTTCCTTTTTACGAGTTGAAAATAGTCTTACTACATGCTTTGATTAATACACTAGTCAGATAGGCCAGGCTATATTGTTGTAATAAACCCTGAAATCTAAGTGGCTTAAAATCACAAAAAATTTTGTTGTTGTTGTTGTTTGTTTGTTTACCAATCCCAGTCTTAGTGGGGCAGTCCGCTTTTCTTCGTGGGTCTCCTTCAAGCACTGATTCTGATTTCTAGGCTCCTTCCATCTTGTAATGTGGTCATTATACAGGGTCACTGTGGAAGGAGAAGCGAGATTGAGGCAATTATTCAGGCATCATAGTTATCATAGTCAAACTGCTGAAAAACAAAAAGAATGAGAAAAGCTTAAAAGCACCCAGAGAAAAAAACATGATACATTTGGAAGTACAATAATAGGAATGATGGCTGACATTTTAGTAGAAACAAGGGAAGCCAGATGGAATGACATCCTTTAAAGTAATGAAAAAAAAATCTGTCAACCTGAAATTCTATATTCAGTGAAAATATCCTCCAAAATGGAAGGCTTTCATTTCACTTTTATCAGATGCAAGAATTCAACAGGCACCAGCAGTGGGGCCAGGGTCAAGGATTTGGCTAGCATTGTTGGTGGAAGCAGAGTTAGATGGCTGATATGGTCAAGATTGATTGACAAATAATATAATGAGGATATATTCAAGGTTCATCCCTATAGTAGCATGTAGCAGGATTTCCCTCATTTTTAAGGCTGAATAATAGTCAATTATATGTATATGCACATTTTGTTTATCCATTCATCAACCAATGGACACTGGGTTGCTTCCATGTTTTAGCTATTATAACTATTACTGTTAAGAACATGAGTGTACAAATATTTCTTCAAGACCCTGCTTTCAATTCTTTTGGGTATGTACCCAGAAGTAGAATTGCTGTATCTTATGCTAATACCATGTTTAATTTTTTGAGGATCTTATGCTAATTCCATGTTTAATTTTTTGAGGAACTATCATACTATTTTCCATAATAGCTGTATGATTTTGTATTCCTACCAGCAGGGCATATTTTTGTTTGTTTGTTTTTTACATCCTCTCCAACACTTGTTATTTTTTGGTTTTTGTTGTTTTCTTTTTAATAATAGCCATTCTTTTTTTTTTAAACATTTTATTTTTTATTTATTTTTATTTTTTTTTTAACGTTTATTTATTTTTGAGATAGAGAGAGACAGAGCATGAACGGGGGAGGGTCAGAGAGAGGGAGACACAGAATCCGAAACAGGCTTCAGGCTCCGAGCTGTCAGCACAGAGCCCGACGCGGGGCTCAAACCCACGGACCGCGAGATCATGACCTGAGCCGAAGTCAGCCGCTTAACTGACTGAGCCACCCAGGCGCCCCAATAATAGCCATTCTAATGGGTGTAAAATGGTATTTCATTGTGGTTTTGATTCGCATTTTCCAGTTATCAGTAATATTGAGCATGTTTTCATGTGCTTATTGGCCATTCGGATATCTTAGAGAAGTATCTGTTCATGTCCTTTGTCCGTTTTTGAATTGGGTTTTTTTTATTGTTGAGTTGTAAGTGTTCTTTTAAAAGATTTTTTTTGATGTTTTTATTTATTTTTGAGACAGAGAGAAAGCATGAACTGGGGAGAGGCAGAGAGAGAGGGAGACAGGAACTGAAACTGGCTTCACGCTGACAGCAGAGAGCCCAATGCGGGGCTGAACTCATGAGCGATGAGATCATAACCTGAACTGAAATCAGATGCTTAGCTGACTGAGCCACCCAGGTGTCCCAAGTAGGAGTTCTTTATTAGCCCTTTATCAAATAGAGGATTTGCAAATATTTTCCTTTATTCTGTAAGTTGCCTCTTTAGTCTGTTGATTGTATCCTTTGGTGCAAAAAAGTTTTAAATTTTGACGTACTAATTTATCTAATTTTTGTTGTTGTACTTTTGACGTCATAGCCAAGACCCAATGTTATGAAGATTCTCTTATGTTCTCTTCTGAGACTTTTATAGTTTTAGCTCTTACCTTTGGGTCTTTGATCCATTTTGAATTAGTTTTTGGATATAATATAAGGGAAGGGTCCATCTTCTTTCTTTTGTATGTAAATATCTAATTTCCCAAGAACATTTGTTGAAAAGATTGTCCTTTCCCCATTAAATGGTTTTATGGAAAATCATTTGACTGTATATGTAAGGGTTTATTTTGGGGCTTTTTATTCTATTGCATTGGCCTATATGTCTGTCTTTGTGGCAGTACCACACTGTTTTTGATCATGTAGCTTTGTAACTGAGAAAAGTGAGTCCCTCCAACTTTTTCTTTTTCAACACTGTTTTGGTTATTTAGGGATACATACCACCTTAACCAGGTAGTAAAATTTAGCATTACGAGTAATGAAGACAACTAATATTGTGTGCCCTCTGATAGGATGCACCAAGAAGGACACAGAATTACTTCTATGTTACTCCTACCAAATAGGCAGAAAAACCTCTCTTGAATGATAAAGACATACCAGACAAACCCAAACTGCATGATATTCTGCAAGATAAGTGGCATAGATGCTTCAAAAATGTCGAGGTTGTTAAAGACAAAAACATATAATCTTTCAGATTAAAGGAAATTCAAGAGACGTGATCATTAAATGCAACATGTGATCCTGGATTAGATTGTAAACATAAAGAATATTATCAGCACAATCAGTGAAATGTGAGTGGGGTCTGTGGATTAGATGATAGTATTGTTTCTATGCTAATTCCCTAAATCTGAGTTATTATATCCACAACTTCCTTTCAAATGGGTTCAAAACTTATGTTATATGTAGTATGTATATTGTACAAAATTATGTTATGTATAATGTCAAAAATTGTAATATATATAAAGCATATTCAGAGACAGAGAGAGAGAGAAAGACAGATAAAATGATTAAGCAAATGTGGCAAAATGTTAACAATTAAATGTTACCAGTTAAAAGGAACTCTTGGGAGTTCTTTGTACTATTCTTGCAATTTTCTGTAAGCTTAAAATTAATTCAAAGTAAAAATTTTTTAAATGGAAAAATGATGGCCAAATCTAGGCATTTTCAGAAAAACAAAAGCTGAGAGAATTTGTTGGCACTAGACCTGCACTGCAGGAAATACTTAGGAAGTTCCCAGGGCTGAATAGAAATGATCCCAGATGGGAGCCTACATCTGCAGGAAGAAGATCAGTGGCGATGGTAAGACTTTTGAACTACACTTTCAGACTTGTAATTCAATATGGTGGATTAAGCATGTGTGTTTAGCTCCTCTCCCTCCAAACCCCTAAAAATTACCATAAATGGTAAAGTTATGAACTCACAAAAATAAGTAGAGGGCATCAGTTGATCAGAGATTTCAACAAATTTCTAGAGACTGAAGTGGGTAGTAGAGGATTAAACGAGGCGGGGAGGAGGAAGCCCCACTAAAAAGAATGCATGGTGGATGCTGTAGTTGAGGAGACTGTACAATTACTCCTCAGAGGCCTGGAGGGCTTGGAATTCAGAAGTGACAGGTCTGCAGAGAGGGCAGAATATGGGGCTGGAAACAGAGGAGTTACTGGAAAGTCTGTAGGTAGAATATTCAACACCTGTGCATCTCTGCAGAGAATGCCTCACTCTCTCCAAGCAATGAGAGAGAGACAGAGACAGCAAGAGTGAGAGGGAGAGATTGATTGACTGATTGGTTCAGTTTCAAAAGAAATAGAAAGATACCATTTGTTTTGCATGTGTTGTGAGAACACTTAAGATTTACTCCCAGTAAATTTCAAGAATGTAATACAATAGTACTAACTATAGTCACCGTGTAGTACATTAGATTCGTCTTATAACTGAAAGTTTGTACCCTTCAACAAACGTATCCCCATTTCCCACCAAGCCCCGCCTCTGGCAATCTTCTCTCTGATTTTATGAGTTTGGCCTTTTAATATTACACAGGTAAGTGAGAGCATATAGTAATTGTTTTTCTGTGTCTGGCTTATTTCACTTAATGCCAACAATGTTGTCACAAATAGCAAGATTTCCTTTTTTATGGCTGAATAACATTTCATCGTGTGTAATTTCACAATGTATACATACATTAAATCATTACATTGTACACCTTAAAAAGGAAAAAAAATCACATTGTACAACCTAAATAAAAAGAATTTTTATTTTTCAAGTATACCTTTAAAAAGCTGGGGGAAAAAGAATTTAAGCAAATTCATAAAACAAAACAAACAAAAGCACCAAAAAAAAAGTAAAGAAATAGAAAAATTGTCTCACGAGAGATTGAGCATTGAGTGTGTGAATTGGTGCCTCAGTCAGCACACAGCCTTTTCCCATTCCATTTTATGAGGTCCAAAGCTTAATGTCTGTCCCCTCTCTGTTCACCTAAAGTGATGCCTGGTAGTTGGCAAACCCTGCCATAGGCACAGAGCTGATGGCAAGCTTTTATATTGCCTCATTCTTAAGTATGGATGGGGAACCAAAATCTTCAGGGAACAGAACTATGTAATATTAAACAAAACAACTAAAATTAATCCCTAGGAGTTGATTCATGGGAAAAAAACTTTTAAAAGTTATAATTAGTGTCCTCAGATATATATTTCTGAGAGAGAGAGAGAGAGAGAGAGAGAGAGAGAGAGAGAAGAGAGAGATTCCAGAAGACAATGTCTCAAACCAATATCTATACACCCGTGTTCATAGCAGCATTGTTCAAAATAGCCAAAAAGTGGAAGCAATGTCAATGTTTTTTGACAGATGAATGCATAAAAAAGTATGGTATATGCATACAATGGCCTTACAAAGAAAGGAAATAAAGAAGGAAAATTCTGACACATGCTACAACATGAATGAACCTTGAGGACATTGTACTAAGGGAAGTAAGCCGGCCACAGAAAGACAGATATTGTGTGTTTCCACTTACATGAGGTACCTGGAGCAGTCAAATTCATAGAGGCAGAAAGTAGAATGGTGATTTCCAGGGGCTTTGAGGGGTGGGGAGGAGGTTGGAGCATGGGAGCATGGAAAAGGGAATTGTTTGATAGATATAGAGTTTGGGTTTTGTAAGATAAAGTTTTGGAAATTGATTGCATAACAATGTGAATATACTTAACACTATTGAACTGTCCATTTAAAAATAGCTAAGGTGATAAATTTTATGTTATGTGTATTTCACCATAATTTTAAAAACCCTGGTAATATAAACAGACCCTTGCGGAGAGGAATCCCCTCCTCCAAAGTACGAATTATAAAATTTGGGTGATAGAAAATAAAACAAAAGTTTCAAATTCTCTATTTGAAAAAAAAGCTTCAACACAAACATAGGATCAGTTTTACGTTCATGAGTAAAAGAAGGAACTTGTGAAAGAAATGTCCTAGTTATTTACACCTTTCAGAAAAGTGATGTCAATTTAAGTATTAGCATTAGTGCTCAGTTTATCAAAGAGGACAACCAACAATAACTGTGGACTTGTAAGGGGTCAGAGTTACATCGAACTTTAAAGTCCACAGTTCTTAAGTCTTCTTTATACAAATAACTTAAAGGGGAAGTTTTAGTGACAGAAAACAGAATAGGATTATTTGTTTTCACACGGCTTCCTACATTGAAGAAAGGTAGATGGGCACTTTGGGGACTGTTGCCAATTCACCACCTCCGAGGAGTGCGCTCTGTGATGCATGAGACTTGTGCTTTTCTCCAGAATCTGGTGAAGAGGCGGGACAGACTGACATTGAGCCCCTGAACCCTGGCAACATCTGTGACAGTTGGGTCTGCCTGATCAGGCTGTTGTTCCTGGTCATAGAGTGCCCTTATCTAGCATGAATAGAATACTTTATCCTAAATGGTTTTATTATTTCCTCTGGGAAGAAGAAACATTTTTCTTTTATCTTTTAGATTTCCTTCCCCAGCAGTTTAAAGGGAAAATACCTGAAATATCCTTGGTTATCACTAATGGGGAAAATCAGCTTGAAAAGCGGAAGACATCTATTACGGAAAAAGGGGAGGGGGACAAGACCACTTAACACACGTATCGAGACCTTATTTTTCATATCTGTTAGTAACTCATACTGGTAGCTGAAAAGGTGATATTGGGAGTTGCAAGGGTAGGGTAGTAAGGAGATCTAAGTGAGCTCAATGCTCATCTATCACAGGAAGGAATAGATAATAACTTCTATCAAGAAATTTGTTTAATAGCAGTTATTTATGCGTTGACATGATAGTATATGATTGCATAATGGCGTATTTTCATAAAGGTGAAGATAATAACTGAAGAGGTAAGTAAAAGTAGTTGCTTCTGGAGAGCAGTATGACAGTGGGATGTACCAAGAGAGGACGGCATCTTTTCATCATAAACCCATCTGCGATATTTGATTTCATAGCCATGAGCATGGATTAGTTTCGTTATAATCAGGTGGCTCTGGGCAAGAAACTGGAAAGGTAGGCTGCTCTTTTACTTTTAGAAGCTTGAACTTGATCTGCAGGCTATGAGAAGGCATTGAAGATCTTAATTTGGGGAGGAAGTGGTCAGTTGTGTGGGGTTAACCCATGTAGGAGTCACTGATGAGGGGTCCCTCAGACTGGGAGGAGGACCCCATAACCCCACTAGCTCTTCCTTCTTCCCAACCCTCCCTACTTTCCCTCCTTTTCCTTCCTTCCCTTCAACAAATATTTCTGAGTGCCTCCTATTGCCAGGAACATTAGTGCCTTACAATTATTGATTAGAGAGCATTCCCTGAGGTGTGGGACAACTTTCACCATAAGATGGTTTAAACAGGTACATGGCCACTGCATTAATAAAACAAAACAAAACAAAACAAAACAAAACAAAGCAAGCATAAATTGCAAGAAAAAGGGTAGAAGAGCCTACAAATTAAAAGAGATGTAAAAAACTTATCTCCATTAATTGCATTGTGTGGCCCTTATTCAGAACCTGATTTAAGCAGTTTGAAAAAGAAGAAAAAAGGGTAAAGAGCATTAAGAGGTATAAACCTTCAGTTGTAAAATAAATAAGTCATGGGGATGAAAAGGACTGCATAGGGAATATATATCATCAATAATATTGTAATAACTTTGTATGGTGACAGATGGTGACGACATTTATCGTGGTGAACACATTGTAATGTATATAATTGTCAAATCACTATGTTGTACACCTGAAACTGATATAATATTGTATGTCAGTTATACTTCAATTTGAAAAAAGACACTTAGATACCTGCAAACTGGATATTTGATGATAGTGATTATCATTGTGTAGGTGTGATAATGATATTGTAGTTATGTTATAAAATAGATGTTGTCTTTTAGAGATATATAAAATGAGCTATTTGCAGATGAAATTATATGATATAGAGAATTTCCTCCAGAGTAATCAATGAGAGAAGGGGACAGGGTTTCAGATGAAACAATTGTGTCCTGGGTTGACTATTGTCGATGCTGGATGATGTTGCCCTTCATTATATTATCCTGCCAACTTCATGTATATTTGAAATTTTCCAAATTTAAAGTTTTAAAAAATATTGACTCATACCATGAAGAAATTAATCCCTTTTCAATACTCCATCAATTCATCTGATTAGCCAAAGAGAAATTCTTTAATCCTTTTTATAGATTTTTTTAGATTCAGAGCCTTCAATCAGACATTGATAGAATGATTTGGTCCTCAAGTTATCTTGGCTTTTGTTCTGTAGTGATATTAAATTTACATAGAATTTACTTTAAATTATAACATATAATTTATGTTACATATAATTTATAATGTATTATAAAATGGTAAGTAAACATTTTAGCAGGTATGAAATTTTACATACAGTGCTCTCATATGCAGAAATTTCATTTTATTTCCCTATAATTGATATCACATTAGCCTTGGGCTCTATTTCTTCCTGAGCAACAGAAAGAATGATCAAATTCAATCAACCCCAATTTAAAATTCAATCTTTTGGGGGTCAGTTCAGGATTCTCCTTAGAATGATGTCCCCTTCCCCTTCCCTTCACCCTGAAGTGACATTTATTCTGGCATCAGGGAAGAACAGGGTGTCTCATCTGCTCTGTTCCTTCACAGGGTACGATGCAGTCTCAGTGAGTCTTGACACTGTGCCCTGGCACCAGCTCCTGAGGCCTATTTTTTTGTCCTTCTCGTGCCTCTGAGCGAGCCCACAGCTCAATCTCAGAACAGATCCTCCCCAGGAGACCATGGGAGCAGTTCGGACTTTCTACAGCCTTGCTAATCAGAACATAGTCTGTGGGTCATAAACATCAGTATCACCCGGGAGCTTGTTAGAAATGCGGTGGCTCTGGGGCGCCTGGGTGGCGCAGTCGGTTAAGCGTCCGACTTCAGCCAGGTCACGATCTCGCGGTCCGTGAGTTCGAGCCCCGCGTCAGGCTCTGGGCTGATGGCTCGGAGCTTGGAGCCCGTTTCCGATGCTGTATCTCCCTCTCTCTCTGCCCCTCCCCCGTTCATGCTCTGTCTCTCTCTGTCCCAAAAATAAATAAAAAACTAAAAAAAAAAAAAAATAATAATAAAAAAAAAATAAAAAAAAAAACAAATATAAAAAAGAAATGCGGTGGCTCCAACAGGCACATGAAAAGATGTTCAGCGTCGCTCCTTATCAGGGAAATACAAATCAAAACCACACTCAGGTATCACCTCACGCCAGTCAGAGTGGCCAAAATGAACAAATCAGGAGACTATAGACGCTGGAGAGGATGTGGAGAAACGGGAACCCTCTTGCACTGTTGGTGGGAATGCAAATTGGTGCAGCCGCTCTGGAAAGCAGTGTGGAGGTTCCTCAGAAAATTAAAAATAGACCTGCCCTATGACCCAGCAATAGCACTGCTAGGAATTTATCCAAGGGACACAGGAGTACTGATGCATAGGGGCACTTGTACCCCAATGTTCATAGCAGCACTCTCAACAATAGCCAAATTATGGAAAGAGCCTAAATGTCCATCAACTGATGAATGGATAAAGAAATTGTGGTTTATATACACTATGGAATACTACGTGGCAATGAGAAAAAATGAAATATGGCCTTTTGTAGCAACGTGGATGGAACTGGAGAGTGTGATGCTAAGTGAAATAAGCCATACAGAGAAAGACAGATACCATATGGTTTCACTCTTATGTGGATCCTGAGAAACGTAACAGGAACCCATGGGGGAGGGGAAGAAAAAAAAAAAAAAAGAGGTTAGAGTGGGAGAGAGCCAAAGCATAAGAGACTGTTGAGAACTGAGAGCAAACTGAGGGTTGATGGGGGGTGGGAGGGAGGAGAGGGTGGGTGATGGGTATTGAGGAGGGCACCTTTTGGGATGAGCACTGGGTGTTGTATGGAAACCAATTTGACAATAAATTTCATATATAAAAAAAAAAAAAAAAAAAAAGAAATGCGGTGGCTCCAGATCCACTGAGCCAGACCCTGCCTGCACATTAAAGTATGAGAAACGCTGCTTTACAGCACCTGCTAGAATTAGCCTGAACCCCTCTCTGCCATCCACAAAGCATTCAAGCTCCAGTCACATCTTTCCTGATGCTCCTACTCCCATCTTGTTTCATTTCCCTTTGAGGATCATGCATATTTTGGACTTACTGCTTATAATGCACTCTCTTTATGCCCTTCTTCCTGATGGACTTAATTGTTGATTCTCCAAAACTTTTGTTTCCCCTAGAAGGCTCACACTAATCAAAAGCTGTGGCTTTTAAGACTAAACTGGGAGGTTTAGGGGCTCCTGGGTGGCTCAGTTGGTTGAGTCCAACTCTTTGATTAGGCTCAGGTCACGATTTCATGGTTTGTGAGAGAGCCCCACCTTGGGCTCTGTGCTGACAGTATGGAGGCTGTTTGGGATTCTCTCTCTCTCTCTTTCCCTCTCTGTCCCTCCCCCTCTCAAAATGAATAAATAAACATTAAAAAAATAAACTGGGGGTTTTAAAATAACCTCAGCAAGTTGATAACCCTGAGGACAGTATGTACAGAAAGGTCTTTCTCCCAGGTGAATGCTGGAGGTATAGATGGTGGGAAAGCCCAAGCTAGCATCTCCAAATATTAATGGCTACATCAGTTTTTTAAAATGAATCAATTAAAAAGTGTTAAGTGAGTAATAGTGTTATAATGTGCAGATAATTGAAGCTCAGGAAACTCTGTTAAGCTCCAGGTTCCCTCTTCCCTGGGGCTGCACCCGTATTTACTTACCCTGAGTCAGTCTGTCTTTCTAGAATGCAAAAGGAAAAGCACAGGCAATTGATATACTGAGCTGAATTCTACCCATAATGAGAATAATTGGTGATATTAAAGAGATGGGAAACTTAGAGGACAGTGTTTTGGTATTGAAGAGAGGAAAGGGAGGGTTTGTGGAACTCTGGGAGCTCCCCATGATTTGGGACTGAATCATATTTATATTTGCTTCCACAGATACTGCCATAAAATCTGGCTCATAGTAGCCTTAGTAAATATTTGTGGAATAAGCACCTTAGACTGAGAGAAGCAGGGTTTTTACATTTCTTAAGTTATTTAGAGAAATGCTGGGTGTGGCCTCATTCCACTTACAGTGGGATAGCTTAAGAGGAGTGAAAAAACCAAACAATGAAAATAAAACAAAACAAAACAAGAAACTTTTTTTTTTCAACGTTTATTTATTTTTGGGACAGAGAGAGACAGAGCATGAACGGGGGAGGGGCAGAGAGAGAGGGAGACACAGAATCGGAAACAGGCTCCAGGCTCCGAGCCATCAGCCCAGAGCCCGACGCGGGGCTCGAACTCACGGACCGCGAGATTGTGACCTGGCTGAAGTCGGACGCTTAACCGTCTGCGCCACCCAGGCGCCCCAAGACAGAAACTTTAAAATAAAAAACATATATGGAAGAATAATCTCAACATGGCAGAAAGTAGGGAGGCCACAATGAAATTAATGTGGTTGTTCAAAGGGCCCTCATGTGAGTTTGGTGTTTAAAAGCCAATACACAAAAGGAGAAATAAAGGGTATGTGAACCAAGTCAAGTAGAAGAAGGACACTCACCCACAAGAGTAAAGCTGAGGGCGCCTGGGTGGTTCAGTTGGTTATGTGTCTGGCTCATGATTTCGGCTCAGGTCATGATCTCACAGTTGCGAGATTGAGCCCTGCATGGGGCTCTGTGCTCAGTGTGGAGCCTGCTTCAGATTCTCGCTCTCTCTGTCTCTCTGCCCCTCCACCCCTCTCTAAGAAAAAAAAAAATTAAAGAATAATGCTGAGAAGGCTGATGAGTGATCTGAGTCTTGAGAATAATGTGATAAAGACGTTAACTCATTTTAAATATTGTGTGATGAAAAATGTCAAACATATGCTAAAGTAGACAGAGTAATGTAATGGACTCCCATGTAACCATGAATCAGCTACAATAATGATCATTTTGACCAGGGGTAACTAAAGGCCAAGTCCAGCTCACTCCTTGTTTTTATAAACATTGCATTGGAATATAATCATACTCATTCTTTATATTTTGTCTGTGGCTGCTTTAATAGTGACAGAGTCAAGTAGTGGCAACAAAGACCTTGGCCCACAGCCATGATCTGGCCTTTTATAGAAACAGTTTGCTGACTCCTGATTTATTTCCCTCCCCATCAATGCCCCCTACTCCTGTCCACCTATCTGCCGAGCCGACTTATATGATTTTGAAGCAAATACTAATCATTATCTTGTTTGACTGGAAAATATTTTGGTATGTATTTCTAAACCATAATGCCATTACCATCCTACAAAGAGATTCCTTATGATATTCCTACAATAATTCCTACAGTTATTCCTACAATAATTCCTTAATATCATAAATAGACTATTAATGTTCAAATTTCCAGTTACCTCCAGGTCATAAATATTTGTAGGTTTTTTTTGTCTTTCCTCTCTGCAGTTTGTGTCGGGATCCATATAAGTTCTGCACATTGTGATTGGTTGACATGTTCCTGAAGTCTCTTTTACTCTATAGGTTTTCCCTACATTTCTCACTGTCTACCTTTTTGTGTTCCTCACAATTTTTTGGAAGAAACCAGGTTGTTCTGTAGAGTTCCCCACAGTCTGGATTCTGCCAACTACATCCCTGTGGTGGTGTTTAACATGGTCCTCTGTCCCTTGTATTTCCTATAAATTGGTAATTCAATTTAGAGGCCTTGAAAGGGGTTTTAAAGCTCTTCAAAGAGGCAAGACCATTGCCACTGCTTACAGAAGGCAGTGTGAAGATAGGATTATTCATTCCCATTTTGCTTCCTTTATCATCATCAATCTGAGAATGTTTTTTTAAACATTTTATTTTTTTATTAAAATGTTTTTATGTTTATTTTTGAGAGAGAGAGAGAGAGAGAGAGAGAGAGAGAGAGAGAGAGAGAATGCAGGGGAGGGGCAGAGAGAGAGGGAGACACAGAATCCAAGCAAGCTCCAGGCTCTGAGCTGTCAGCACAGAGCCCAATGTGGGGTTCAGACTCACGAACCATGAAATCATGACCTGAGCCAAAATCAGGCGCTCAACTGACTAAGCCATGCAGGTGCCCCTGAGAACAGTTTTTAAAAAAGAGTTAGCAATTAAAACCCAAAATAGTTGATAAGGGAGCAAATAGATGTGTTATAAGAACTGTTAACTTGAGTCCTCAAATGTACGCCTTATAGACATGTAGGAAATGTAACTCTCTAATTCTCTTTACTTTTATCTAACCTTATTATAAGTCCTTATGGCACCAGGTGGTAGAAATTTAACTGATCAGCTGGAATGTTCTCCCCATGTGCTCAGGATGACAAACTAATCCCATGTCAAGTCAACATGGATTTCAAGTCAACAACAAGACTTCACTTGAGTGATGTCTCCGGGGCCAGATTGGACATCTCCCCCACACTTACTCAGTTCCAGTTCCGTTAGCCTTTTTTTGCCGTCTGGAACACAGCCACATCATGTCACCTCCCTTGCTGATCTCTTTGCAGAGAGCACTCTTCTCCCAGATCTTTATGGGGCTCATGCCTCATATCAGTAGGGATTCTGCTCAAAGGTCACCTCCTCAGGGAGGGTGTTCCTGGCCTCCATCTAAAAGGGCACCACACTAGCACTCTGTTTCATTCTTCACAGCATTTAACCACCATCAGACACTATAGCATGTATTTGTTTGTTTATTGGTGTGCTCTCTGTGTCCCATGTGACAACATAAACTCCATGAAAGCAAGAACTTTGTCTTTGTCATACGATATCTTTAGTGTATAGAATAGTGCTTGGCACACAGTTCTATATTTGGTAAATATTTGTTGAATGAATGAATGGTCCGTCTCACACAGATCTTTCCTCTTCCGAACTTTCCTCTGCATTAGCTATTTCCATCTCATTTTGGTTTGAACTTTATTCTCTTGTATAGGGTTTCACGAATCTTCTCTTTAATGAAATTACCAGATACTAAAGTACAGAGGCTGGGTTTTGCAATTCCTTACCACCCTCCCTAATGGCTGGCACAGAATGGGGAACATAGTAAGTGCTATGCAAATACTTTTTGAATTATAGTGGGAGGATTTGGTTTAGCTTATTGTTTAAAATGCTCAAAATACCACATGTAGATTTGTTGATTCTTCATATGCTATAATTTGAATATTGGGTACATTTTAAATTCAGGCTTTTTCTAATCCAGAGAAGGCTAAAGGTAAATGTGAGGGGGTTTGGTGTATGAATGGGGCCAGATTGATCCATTTTTTTCAGGTAGTAATGGGTGAGGTGGCCTTTCTGAAAGGTTTGCTTGGGCCCCTTGATTTATCTATTTATTAAAAAAATTTTTTTTAATGTTTATTTTTTCTTGAGATAGAGACAGAGCACCAGTGGGGAGAGGCAAAGTGAGAGAGGGACACAGAATCTGAAGCAGGCTCCAGGCTCTAAGCTGTCAGCACAGAGCCCGACAGGGGGCTGGGACTCACAAGCTGTGAGATCATGACCTGAGCCAAAGTCGGATGCCCAACTGACTGAGCCACCCAGGCACCCCGACGATTTATTTTTAATATTTTTGAATGTTTATTTTTGAGAGAGAGAGAGAGAGAGAGAGAGAGAGAGAGAGAGAGAGAGACCGAGCACAAACAGGGGAGGGGCAGAGAGAGAGGGAGACACAGAATCTGAAGCAGGCTCCAGACTCTGAGCTGTCAGCACAGAGCCCGATGCGGGGCTTGAACCCACAAACCATGAGATCATGACCTGAGCGGAAGCTGGATGCTTAACTGACGGAGCCACCCAGGCACCCATGACTAGTTCAACACATTTGTAAATGAAAATCGACACAAGTTCAAAGAGAGATCGCAATGTAGCTACTAAGCGACTCTCTTTTTCAAATGAATAAAAAAGTTTTCAAGTGTCCTATCTTAGAGTGATAATTTGTATCTTTTGGCTTTGTTGTGCCCTCTTAGAAGTTAAAATATGGTATTTCCATATTCTCTTGGTTTGCTTGTTTTTTCTTTTCTATCTAGTAAACTTTGATTTTTCCCCCTTTCTGTATTATTAATGCAGTTGAGTTTAACATGACTCTTTCAGTTAATAGCTTCATTTCATAGAGGGCTTTATCAGGTCAGAACATCTCTATGTAGAGCTTCTGTGGATGATGCCAGCTCAATTCCAGGAAAATTGTTTTTAATTACTGCTAGCTCTGAAGTAGCCAGAAAAGCACAACATCTGGCACTTAGCTGTTTCACAGACCTCATTACTATTAGTCTGAATTAATAACTTCTTAGATTTTCTAAGTGGGACCTAGGAGGATATATCTACTCAACTAAACAGAAATGGAAGGTTATGAAATTATCTACTGATTTGGGGAGTATCTTTTGTGGCTTCTTGGGACTATACTCTCAGCCATTAGGGAGAGCAACACAGAGCACAGAGTAGGTGCTCAACAAATCATCACAGACTAATGAGTGGTGTTCACTGAGGTAGATTTGTTCCTCTGGAAGCACTCTCCACAGCCCTGGTATGGGACGAATCCCACCCTAGATTCTATTCCCAGTTCTTCTATTTTTCTACCACTGTAATCCTCAGTGTCTTAATCTAAAAAACAGTCCCTGGGGCACCTGGGTGGCTCAGTCAGTTGAGTGTCTGACCCTTGATCTTGGCTCAGGTCATGATCTTGTAGTTCATGGGATCGAGCCCCACATTGGGCTCTTTATTGACAGTATGGAGCCTGCTTGGGATTCTCTCTCTGCCCCTCCCATGCATGTGCATGCACACTCTCTCTTTCAAAAGAAATAAACATTTAAAATATAAAAATAGGGGCGCCTGGGTGGCGCAGTTGGTTAAGCGTCCGACTTCAGCCAGGTCACGATCTCGTGGTCCATGAGTTCGAGCCCCGCATCAGGCTCTGGGCTGATGGCTCAGAGCCTGGAGCCTGTTTCCGATTCTGTGTCTCCCTCTCTCTCTGCCCCTCCCCCGTTCATGCTCTGTCTCTCTCTGTCCCAAAAATAAATAAAAACGTTGAAAAAAATATATAAAAATAAAAAACAAAAATCCCTGTTCATCTCATGGGATTATTGAGAGGACAAAATGGAAACACAAAAGTGAACATGTTTTGTAAACTACTGGATGCTTCATACGGCTTACAGATACAGTGAGCTCAGTCTTGGGATGGCATGAAAACATGTCCCTGATCCACATACAAACTTCAGGGAGTCCAGAGTCCCCTAGAATATAGTACCTTACCAGCCTAAGAAGCCTTGAGGAGGTGATGCCTCAGGGAAAACCCCTCCTGAGGGCCCCAAACATCCAGGGTTCCCTTGGGCTAGCAGCTGAAGGGCTCTTGAGCAGCAGATGGGTTCTATTACAAAATTTAGGGCTTCTCTAGAGGTCAAAGGTGGGCCCAAAGATGCCCCTAACATGGATAAGCCATTTTGTTCTAACTTAGGAGAAAATATGGTGATCAAGATAGCTTATTTCCAGTGTCCCCCCACCCCCTTAATGTCCCCATTTCCTCTTCACACTCTCATGGTCTCTATCACTTAACCTGTCTCAGCATTTACACACACACACACACACACACACACACACACACACCCCTAACTAAAACAGATACATTTCTTAACCTCTTCTACCAGTCAGGACAAGCTAAGTTTGTCTATAGGACCAAACAACCCCTGAATCTCAGTGGAATAACACACTACCATACCATTTATTTCTCACTCACAGAGTCTGGCCAGTGAAAAATAGTAGGAAGGTTCTGCTTATCTTAATCTTTCTCAGATCCAGCTGACATAAGTGCCATTTCAATCAATACTTCCCTTATAACAAAGTCAGGGCAAAGAGAACATGGCAGACACACGTTGTGTTGTAAAGCTTCTACCCAGAATTGACGCATGTCATTTCCACTTCTATTGCATTGGCCAAAGCGAGTCATATCCTAACTTTAAAGGCATCAGGGAAGTATAGTCCTACCATATCCCTGAGAGGAGAATAGAGATATTTTTTAGATCGTGCAATCATGACTATGCCTTTTGTGGTAGGCAGAATAATGACCCTTCCAAGTTGGGTTCTATGGCCTAATCCCTGGATCATGTTATGTTATGAAGCAAAGGGGAATGGAGTTGCGGATGAAATTGAGGTCGCTAATCAGCTGACATTAAAATAGGAGGATTATCCTTGATTATCCAAGTACACCCAATGTAATCACAAGGGAGATTATGGAAGAGGGAGGCAGAAAAGAACAGTCAGAATGGGAGATGTGACATCGAAATCAGGATCAGAGACATGCAACATAGCTGGCTTTGAAAATAGAGGAAGGGGACCATGAGCCAAGGAATGTAGGCAGCCCCTGGAAGCTGGAGAAAGCAAGGAAACAGAGTCTGCTCTAAAGTGTCCAGAAGGAATACAACCCTGCTGGCACACTGATTTTAGTCCAGTGAGACTTGTTTCAGACTAATGAACTACAGAACTGTAAGGTAACAAATTTGTGTTATTTTAAGGTAAGTTTTTCATAGTTTGTTACAGTGATAATAAGAAAGAAATATATCTCTCCTTTAGAAAATCACATTTTTTTTCTAACTATAAAAGAAAGGCATGATCAAACAGAGAATACATAAAAGTAGACAAAATATAAAAAATTATCCCCAATACAAGTTTCTGTTGTGGACTCTTTTCAATACTATTTTCTACTATCCATACATATGTATATTTTCATGCGTATGTTACACAATTAGACCACACAGCATAGTTTTGCAGTCTGCCTTTTTATTTAGCAATAGATCTTGAGCATTCTCTTATGACTAAAGTGTTTTAATTATGCTGTCCAATAATACATGTGGCTATGAGAAACTGAAATGTGGCTAGTCTGAATTGAGATGTACTATACTTGAAAAATACAATATTTCAAAAGACTTAGTATGAGAAAAGAATGTAAAAATCTCATGAATAATTTTTATATTGACTATGTGTTAAAATAATACTAATATACTGGGTTAAATATATCATTAAAGAAAAAAGGATGTCATTTTAGAGAGGAGAAAGCAGACATAGAAAGATTAAGAAATTTCCCAGCCAGGAGGTCATGAGCTGGGACTCAAATACAGGTCTGTTAGGATCCAGAACAGAACCCACATATGCCATCTTTTCTATTCACCCCTATAATTCAGGTTCTATTCATGCGTCACCTTGGATTATTGTGATTGACTATGTGCTTCTCTACCCATCCAGTGTTCCTAAACCACCAATAAACACTCCATCCAGGCTAAGCTCTGTTCCCTGAGTGTGTCTGTCTTTGCCATAGTCTTCTGAGCAATTTTGTCTCTTAGATTTCTCCACTTATCTAGGCTTCTCCATTAGACTGAATTTCAGCTCCATTTCCATTTCTTCCATGACTTCCCTGAAGCCTTCCCTGAGTATTCAATACACAGCAATCCCTGTAAATTCTGAAATTTACTGTTTTCTCTCTGGGCCAGTTGTGGGAGTGCGGATGGAAAGAAAATAGGAACAGGTTACAGCCTGGGAAAACCCTTGTAAAGATTTTTAGTGGGGTAGATGGTTGACAAGAGGTCTGAAAAGAGTGTTACTGAGGTACAAACCCACTTTGGTCCTCAATTAGCATATTTTCTATATGGCTGAAATAGAAAATAGTCTCTCTATAGAGTGTCTGTTGAGAACAAAGACTCCCTGACAAGAATGTACCTCCTTGAAGATTTGTCCTACTATATAGCAGAGCCTGGTATATAGTAAATGCTCAATCAATATATGTTTAATCTATATCATGTATATTTTGTATCCTAGTGTATCTTCCACAGTGCTTGCTAAGTTGACTTAAAGAACACTGTAAATCAAGGTTATTTTAATAGAAACCAAGCTTGACACCCCTAAGGCACAAGCACATTACCCCTACACATCACTTTCCATAAACTTCCAGTTGTCTTCCTTTAAGATATTTGTCTCTTGGGGTGCCTGGGTGGCTCAATCAATTATGTAGCCGATTTCAGCTCAGGACATGATCTCCCAGTTCCTGAATTCAAACCCTCCATCAGGCTCTCTACTCTCAGCACAGAGCCCACTTGGGATCCTCTGCCCCCTCTTTGCTCCTCCCCCATTGGGTCTCTCTCTCTCTGAAAAATAAATAAACATTAAAAAGATACATGTCTTTTACTAAAAACCCCACACAAATATTCCTTGTATCAGCTCTGTCAGGAGGGTAATTGTTTCATTGGGTCATGTCTCTGTGGAAGTGCCCTCCACTTGGGATTAATGTAAATCTGTTTATGTCTGTCTCATCAACAGGGCTCTGAGGTCCTAGAACTTGGCTATCTTATTCACCCTTTACCCAAACCAAACGATTATTCACCTGAGGACAGTTGTAATGTAAATGGCAGTTTGTGCACACGGTTCACGCACTCCATGGGCCCAGAATGATTTGTTCTGTATTTGTAAGGTACATTTTAAAATATTCACATATTAACTATCTTTGTATTCTCTAATAAATTCATACCAACTATGTATATGAGTAAGAATAAAATCTCCAATTTATTAAGAAAACCAACTCAGAAGGTCAGGTCTTTAGTCTAACGTCCCACAGGGAAGAAACGAACCATACCCTTGAACTTCAGCCGTGAGCGGCTGGAGGAGCGCTGGAGGTCTTTTGAACTTTTCCGGCTACCGTCGCTGGGTCCTCTCCGCTGCTTCTGCGCCTGCGCTCAGCTGGACCGCCGTCCATTTCTGTTTCAGGAAGGACGTTGGGTTTAAGGTTGGTGTTGAGGTGAGTGTTGTTGTCGTCTGAGCTCTCATAACTGCCGCATCCCGCTGCCTGCTCTCGCTCTGCCCTGGAATTGAGTTGCGCTTGCATCTCTGCGGTCAGGAGCTTCTAACTTCTCGCTGGCTCGACCCCTGCACGCCCCCGCCGCGGCCTCTGGAGGGTCGCGCGGGCTGACCGCCAGCGCCCCCGGGGGCCGACTGGGCTGCAGGGGTCTGGAGGAGGCAGCTGGGCTTCGAAGGCGGCCGGCCCGGACCTGGTCTCTGCTGTGGTTTTTCCTCCAGTTAGTGTGACCTTGGTTAGGTCATTTCATTTGGCCCCAGCGTTTTCACCTGTGCAAAGGGAGCGGCGGTTTCTTCCTCAGGCGGTCTTGAGGCTAAGGGGCTACGTAGGGGAAACAGCCAGCTGCGTCGGCGCGAAGTCGGTGCTCGCTGCGTGGTAACGTTGGTGATTCCACTCTCGGGAAGCTGGAAAAGGGTTGCCGTGCCTGGTGGAACGGGGAGGGGGGTGGAAGGTGGGCATCCGTCAGCCTCCCAGCGCCCCGGCCGCCTTGGCGGAAGGTCTGTGGGGCCGCGCCGCGGTCACTGGGTGGGCCCTGGAGGTCACGGCTGGGCTCCTGCCCGAGTTTAAATCTTTCACCGCGTGACCTTGGAAAAGTCTCCTTCGTGTGCCCCAGTTTTGTCGTCAGAGAAGTGGGAATTATGAGCTGATAGTTGGCACGAGAGTAAACGTTCTAAATGCGTTTGCACTTGTCAGTCTAGAGCCACTGCTTATCTTTCCTGGGGTCGAGATAATTTTGTTTGTAGTTTATACTCCCTGCTTTCTGTTGTTGGGCCGCAATGATCTGGTTTGTTTAGGGTCGTCGTTCAGCGTGCGACCTTGAAGCAGACTAAGCTTTTTAAACACCTTAGGCTTTGTGGGAGGGATCATGCCTGTGCCCCTCTTGGTATTAAAGTGCGTTATTGTAAGGATCCCTTAGATATCTTTTTATGTTCTCAGAGTTGTTTTTATTATTATTTTATCTTTGAAGGAGAATAATTACCATGACTTCCGGTGCTTTGGCGAAACCTCAGATGCGAGGCCTTCTGGCCAAGCGCCTGCGATTTCATATTGTCGGAGCGTTCGCTGTTTCCCTGGGGGTTGCAGCTTTCTATAAGGTTTGTATGTTTGATTTCTACTTTGTGCCTATGGTCCAGAAAATGTGTTTTAAATTTGAGAATGTATTTTATTTTCATAAGTAGTTCTGAGGCTTTTAAAGAAACTCCCTCTTTAATGTGCTCCCTTCCCCTTTCCTCCCCTTACCTCAGTGCGGCAGGAAAATACCTCATATTCTCTAGATAGCGTGTTCTTCAACTTTAAAGGAAGCAGTATTAGTTTTTAAGGGCTGCCAGACAAAGTACAACAAATCGGGTGGCTTAAACAAATTTATTTAGTGTTCTGGGGGTTGGAGATCCAAGATCAGTGTGACCGCAAGGTGGATTTCTTTTGAAGCCTCTCTCCTTGGCTTGTAGGTGGGTTTCTCCCTTTGTCTTCACATGGTTCTCTGTGCTACTGTGTTTTTGTTTGAATTTCCTCTTGCAAGGATGCTAGTCATATTGGATTGGGACTCACAAACCTCGTTTTAATTTACCTCTTTAAAGACCCATCTCTAAATCTGGTTACATTCTGAGGTATTAGAGGTTTAAGATTCCATCGCATGAGTTTTGGAAGACACAGTTCAGCCCATAACACAAGGATATAATTTTATTAAAGCAGAGGGATGTCAGGAAGGCAGTAGTTCTGTTTGGTAAGTAACCTTAATGGATTTGTTGCCATAGAACTGCATTTTAACGCTCTGTCTCCTGTGAATTTTAACATTATGCCCTTTGGGTTTTTCTAAATAATTTTTTTGTATTGTGGTAGAATACACAAAATGTAGCCATTTTTATGTGTACAATTCAGTGGTATTAAATACATTTATAATGTTGTATGACCATTGCTACCATTCACCTCCATAACTGTTTCATCTCGTAAAACTGAAACTGTACCCATTTGACAGTAAACCCATCCCTTCCCCACTCCCAGCCCATGGAACAGTTCTGCTTTCTGTGTCTTAATTTGACTGCTCTAGGTACCTCATGTAAATGGAATCCTACGTTATTTTGTCTTTTTGTAACTGGCTTATTTCACTTAGCATAATATCCTCAAGTTTCATTCTTGTCATAGCGTGTGTCAGAATTTCCTTTCTTTTTAAGGCCGAATAACATTCTATGGTATGTTGGTACCACAGTTTGCTTATTCATTCACCTTTGATGGACACTTGGGTTGCTTCCATGTTTTAGCTATTGTGAATAATGCTTCTGTGAACATGGGTTACAGGTATCTCTTCGAGACCCTGCTTTTAATTTTTTTCAGTATATATCCAGAAGTGGAATTGATAGGTCATTTGGTAATTCTGTGTGTAATTTTTTAAGCAACCACCATGCTGTTTTCTGTGGCACCATCTTACGTTTTACATCCTGCTAGCTTTGCTGTTATCTAACGAGTTTTTTTTCTGTGTGGAATTTTTAGGGTTTTCTACATACATCATCTGTAGACAGATGATTATGCTTCTTCCTTTCTCATTTGGATGCCTTTTATTTCTCTTTCTTGCCTAATTGTTCTGCCTAGAACTTAGAGTACTGTGTTGAATAGAAGTACAACAGTGGACATCTTATGGGTTATGTGGAGGTAATTTCATTCTGTTCCTAGATGGGGTGTTCTTTTTTTCATCATGAAAGGGTATTGACTTTGTCAAATGCGTTGTCTGCATTGAGATTATTGTGGTTTTTTTCTCTTTTATTCTTTTAATGTGTATTACATTGATTTTGTATGTTGAACCATCCATGCATTCCAGGAATACACCTCACTTGGTAATGGCGTACAGTCTTTTTAATATGCTGCTGAATTCAATTTGCTAGTATTGTGTCAAGGATTTTTGCATCAGTGTTCGTGGAGGATATTGGCCTGTAGTTTTCTGTGTTTTGTCTGCCTTTGGTATCAGTATAATGCTGGTCTCATAAAGTGAATTAGTGTTCCTCTACTTCAGTTGCTTGGAAAGATTTCAGAAGGACTGGTATTCTTTAGGTTTTTTTTTTTTTGTAGAATTGACCAGTGAAGTCATCAGGTCCAGGCTTTTCTTTGTTGGGAGATTTTTGATTACTGATTCAATATCCTTAATAGTTATAGTTCTATTCAGATTTTTTCTTTCTTTGTAATTTAGTCTTGGTAGGTTTTGTGTTTATAGGAATTTTTCCATTTCATATAGGTTATCCTGTCTGTTGGTATACAGTCGTTCATACTGTTCTCTTATTATCCTTTTTATTTCTGTAGAATCTGTAGTATTCATTTCTGATGTTACTAATTTGAATCTTCCCTCTTTTTTTCTTTGCCCATCTTGCTAAAGGATTGTGAATTTTATTTATGGTTTTGAAGAACCAGTTTTTTGGCCTCGTTGATTTTTCTTTTTTGTTTTCCTAGTCTCTGTTTTATTGATCTCTGCTCTAATCTTTATTATTTCCTTCCTTCTAGCTTTTGGTTTATTTTGTTCTTTTTTCCTAGTTCCGTAAGTTATAATGTTAGGTTGTTGATTTGAGATTTCTCTTGTTTTTTAATGTGTGTTTATAGCTAAAAATTTTCCCCCCTTAGCTCTGCTTTCACTGTATCCCATAAGTTTTGGTGTGTTGTGCTTTCATTTTCATTTGTCTCTAAATATTTTCTAATTTCATTCCTGATTTCTTCTTTGATCCATTGGTTGTTTAAATGTTTGTTGCTTAAACTTTATAGTTTTGTGAATTTTCCAGTTTTCCTTCTGTTACTGATTTTAATTTCATCCCATTGTGATCAGAGAACATGCTTTGTATATCTATCTTTTTAAATCTGTTGACACTTAATTTGTGGCCTGTTTAGTCTATCCTGGAAAATATCCCATGTGAAATTGAGAAGAATGTGTTGTCTGTTGTTGGGTGGAGTATTCTTTGTATAGGTGTTAGATCGGGTTGGTTTCATGAGTTAAGTCCTCTGTTTCCTTACTTAGGTCTGGTTTTATCTATTATTGAGATTGGGCTATTAAAGTCTTAACTGTTATTGGAGAAATATTTTTCTCTTCATTTCTGTCAGTGTTTGCTTTTTATGTTTTGCTGGTGTTACCGGGTGAGTAAATGTTTCTAATTGCTATAAGTTCTTGCCTTATTGAAACTTTTATGAATAAATAAAGTCCTTTGTCTCTTGTAATTTTTTTGATTGACGTCTACCTTGTCTGATATTAGTATAGCCACTCTCTTTGGTTACTGTTGACATAGGACATCTTTTTTCACCCTTTCCCTTTCAATCTATTTGTGTCTTTGGATCTGAAATGAGTCTGTTGTAGATAGCATATATAGTTGGGTCATTTTTTTTTACGTTTACTCATTTTTGAGAGACAGCGGGAGCAGGGGAGGGGCAGAGAGAGAGGGAGACACAGAACATGAAGCAGGCTTTAGGCTCTGACTTGTCAGCACAGAGCCCAACGTGGGGTTTGAACCCATGGTTTGTGAGATCATGGCCTGAGCTGAAGGTGGATGCTTAACTGACTGAGCCACCCATGCGCCCCTAGTTGGGTCATTTTTAATCCATTCTGCAATTTCTCTGAGAATTGTATATGTACAAGGCTTTGAATGTCCTAGTCTTTAATGTCTGGCTCTGAAAAAGAGAAAAATGAAGGGGCGGGGGGAAAGGTGCTCTATCCTTTTAGGTTCCCTAGAAATTGCTCAGGTGAAAAAGAGTCTTGCGGGGGCGGGGGGGGGGGCAACCACAGTGGCCACCTGCCTGTTGTATGCCTTCAAGAGATCCAAAGTTTCAGGAAAGTTACACTAGACACATTGTGCTAGTGCAGTTGTATAGGTTGGGAGAGATTCCTGGTGTTTCCTATGCCACCTTTTTCCCAACATACTCTATATGCTTTATATTTCTCTAAGTCTCCACATTACATTTACAACTTTTTTCTATAAAAATGTTTATGGTATTACATGTGTTTATGACCATGTGTCATAGTGGCCCATGAGAGAATTAAAGCTTTGCAACGCTTTGTACTTAATAATTTTAGTGTTTAGTTCTAGTATTTTTTAGTATATTGTGAGCCTCATTAGAGCAGGGTGCTTTTTTTGTTTACAGTGGCACCCCATTGTCAGTTGGCTGACCCACAAATAGATGCTTAAAAGTATCTGTTGAATAAGATGTAGTATCTAAAATTCAGTACAGTGGTAGATTGTATAGAGTTCCAGGTGCTTCGGAGTATACTAAGTGTATACCTCTAAATATGTGTCTTTAAAGAAGTTAGAGTCAAGTTGGGGGAGGTGAAAAAATTAGGTATGAAATGAAAAGAACATTTCATTTCCCAGAGCTGTTCTGGAGCAGCTTATATACAGTTTGGAAGAATAAAGGTGGGAGAGAAAGGACCCTGTCCTCCATGTACTCGGGATCTGTACTCTGATAGTTGATTGATGTCTTTGTTTCAGTGGGAGAGGAGGATATTGTGGGTCACACTGTGGATCATAGCTCTTTGAAAGAGAAGGTAGAATTTGTGCCTTGAAAGGGTGAATTTGAAGTGCTAAGGGGAGGGAGAACAGCTTGAGGAGAAGCACTAAGAGGTCTTTGCTTTGGGCCCCTTTGAAGAGACAAGCACAAAAAAGTAAATAAACTCTTTGCTCCATGAGATCTTTTCTACCTGGCATATAGTGGGCATGAAATAAATGTGGGAAAAGGATGGATGGATGAGTAAATGAAGTGGGGGTAAGGAGAGAAATTTGGGGGACTCATTTCTTCACTCTCAGTGTCCTAATTGTTACTATCAAACTTGAGGCCTTTGTAACTTGTGTGGATTCTTGCCGCTTTGAACCTTGGCTTCTAGAATAGATCTGTTTGGGGTGCATGGGTGGCTCAGTTGATTAAGTGTCTGACGCTTGGTTTCGGCTCAGGTCATGATCTCAGTTTGAGCCCCATGTCGGGCTCCACACTGTTAGTGCTTGGAATTCTCTCCCTCTCTCTCACCCTCAACTGCTTGCATTGCTTGCTGTCTCTCAAAATAAGTAAATAAACTTAAAGAAAAAAAAACCCAGAATAGATCTGTTGTGTCATTGGGTTCCTGAATGCCCAGTGTGCAGTGGCTTTCAAATTTTTGCTCTGTAGTAAATATATTAACTACTGGCTGCAATCTTCTAAATTGGTTTCATTGCTTACTAATGGATCAAGGATGATTTGCTGAAACTTAGTTTTGATTTTAAGATACTTTCTGATTAGTCCTTTCTGCCTTTTCATCCTCTTTCCAGCAGTCCTACTACACCCTGTTCTCCAGCCCTTTGTAAGTAGTTGCTGTTACCCAATTCTGCTTTCTCCCATGAGTTTGTATACAACAGTAATGTCTTCATCTCACCGCGTGGCAAATTCCAGTTTATCCTCAAGATTCTCAAATGTTCCTTTATAGAATTGCAGCCTATTCCTCCAGATGCGTTGGTTGTGCTTTGCTAGGTTCTCAGTCACTTGGTACCAGACTTTTTTACAGTATTGGGCACATTGTATTTTTTAAAAAAAATTTTTTTAATGTTTATTTATTTTTGACAGAGAGAGAGACGTAGCATGAACAGGGGAGGGGCAGAGAGAGAGGGAGACACAGAATCTGAGGCAATCTCCAGGCTCCGAGCTATCAGCACAGAGCCTGACGTGGGGCTTGAACTCACAGACCACCAGATCATGACCTGAGCCAAAGTCAGACGCTCAACCGACTGAGCCACCCAGGTGCCCCTGGGCACATTGTATTTTAAATAGTACTTGCTTTAGGTTGTGTCTCTTCTACTAAATTAAGAGCTGGGACCATGGCAGACCCATGGTCCATCTATTCTGAATGAAAAGTTTTAAAGTTTGCTTGGTAGATTAGTCAATGTTTGTGTACAGTTAGTGTTTGACTGGATGGAAAGTTCCCAAAGCACTGAGGAATCCAAATTCCTTTTAAAGAATTAAGGCAAAGGCAGGTGTAAACTTGATTCTCTTGGTAGATGCTCGCTTCCTTCATTTCCCCTGTCCAGTTAGTGTAGATTGCTTTGTTGATTTGGCCTTCATTCCTAGTTTGACTTATACTCACAATTTTAATCAGCTTTTATGCTTTTTACATGAAGTTGCCCACCAGTAAATCATTTTTGGTTAAGTTAATCTGCTAAGCCAAAATTCATGAATATGGGTTAGATTTTGAGACAAGACTTATCCTGAAGGGATTTTCCCCTGTAGGTAGAGCAATTACTGTTATATAAATTAGGCTTGTTCTAAATTTTCAGGTATTAGCTTGTTTTGTGTAAGGCCTCAGATATAGATTTTATGGCTTTCAAGTAACTCATGGTGTAGTGGATTTAAATTAATAGTTTTTTTTTTTGACTACCAGATTTTTGACCTAAAAAGAGTCTAGTTCAAGTGTAACAAAACAAAACAATTTAGGTAGAGCTGTAACACCCATTTGCTGTTATTTTTTGGGTTCACTGAGCCTTTTACTTTATTTTTGTCTGCCTTAGTGTACAATGTTTTTATTTTTATTTATACATTAAAAAATTTTTTTTTTAATGTTTATTTTTGAGAGAGAAAGACAGAGTGTGAGCAGGGGAGGGGTAGAGAGAGAGGGAGACACAGAATCTGAAAGAGGCTCCAGGCTCTGAGGTGTCAGCACAGAGCCTGATGCGGGACTTGAACTCACCAGCCATGCCATCACGACCTGAGCCAAAGTTGGACGCTCAACCACCTGAGCCACCCATGTGCCCCTAGCGTACCATGTTTTTAAAAGGAAAAATATTTTTCTTGTTCTAACAAGAAATGCTCAGTTATCTTCTGGGTAATGGGCTGGCATTCAGAGGGTTGCATTGGGGCTCCTGCCTCTTGGTCTCCCTGGAAGAAAGTGGTTGGGAATTTAGATAGGAGGTGAGGCAGTCAAACTTGTCAAGTAAAGGGCTCTTACCATATTCATACCAAGTGTCATGATTCTGTGTATGTCTGCAATACCTTAATGGATGTAGTTTGGCACTTGATGAATTTTTACTGTTTTTTTTAATGCAGGATGGGATTTGATTTTGTATTATATAACCCATGCATTGAAATCCACTAGGTAGTGTTTTGTGGAAAATAAAACCTTTGCCAAATGAAAGACCTGGGTTTGAATCCTGGCTGACCCTTCTACCAACTAGTGCTTCTTCCTAGACTTTAATCAGGTTACTTAAATTCTGAGTTCCAATACCTCATCTGTAAAACAGTTCAATATCTATTCTAAGGGCTTAAATGATGTTGAAGTGTAAATTACCTGGAACTGTTCTTACCAGATAGAAAGCTTCTTGTGCCTTTTAGAGGCAGGTGGGTACTGAATTGATCTGACTCCTTTGAAATTAATGTAATTTAAATTGAACCAGAATATTTTAGCATGTGTCAGCTGTGGGGATATTTGGGTTTTGCTGGAGGGAAGGCAGCTGTCTTCTCCCTAAAACCTTTTAGCTTTCTGGGTATCTTCATTTGGCTCTTACCAGTGTGCACACTCACACCCAACAAAAGGAGTAATCTGTCCCCAAGCAAGGAAGGCCCCTCTTGCTGAGTAGTTTCCATGAGGCTCTTCCTTTCCATCTGTGTCAGTGCTTCCAACCTTTGTCTTAGGAAATACAGAGTTCAAGTTAAAGGTGAACGAACACAAACGTTATGATTTGTGTTGTCTTTGGATATTGTTTCTAATGATTTAAAAAATAAGCCCTAATGGGATATGTTACTTTTTAGTTTGCTGTGGCCGAACCAAGAAAGAAGGCGTATGCAGATTTCTACAGAAATTATGATTCCATGAAAGATTTTGAGGAGATGAAGAAGGCTGGTATCTTTCAGAGTGCAAAGTGATTTTGGAATGTAAAGGTAATATAGCTGTTTGAAGTTACTGTTTAAAATTTTTTAAAAATTGTGGTAAAATACAGATTGTTAAGTACCTTCACATTGTTGTACAACCAATCTCCAGAACTCTTCATCTTGCACAATTACCCATTGAACTACTCTCCATTCCCCCCATTCCCTGGCAACCACCACTCTACTTACTGTCTCTGAATTTGACTACTCTAGGTACTTTATTTAAGTGGAAACATACAGTATTTGTCTTTTTGTGATTGGCTTATTTTACTTAATATAATGCCCTCAAAATTCATCTGTTTTGGTATGTGTCGGAATTTCTTTCCTCTTTAAGGCTAAATAACATCCCATGGTATGTATATACCACATTTTGCTTTTTCATTCACCTTTGGTGGACATTTGGATTGCTTCCACCTTCTGATGATTGTAAACAATGTTGCTGTGATGTATGTAAATATCCCTTTAAATTCCCTCTTTTTGATACTTTGGAGTAGGTACCCAGAAGTAGAATTGTTGGATCATATAGTAGTTCTATCTTTATTGTAAGGAACCACTATACCGTTTAATATGGCAGCTGCACCATTTTATACTCAGTCGACACTGCAGGAGGGTTTCAGTTTCACTACATACCTTGCCAGTACTTGTTTTCTGTTCCCCGCCGCCCCCCCCCCCCCCAGTAGCCATCCTAATGGATGTGAGGTGGTACTGGATTTTGATTTTCATGTTTATTTCCCTAATGGTTAATGATGTTGAGCATCTTTTCTCATGCTTGTTGACCATTTGTATGTCCTCTTTGTAGAAACGGCTAATCAGGTTCTTCCCCCATTTTAATCAGATTGGGGTTTATTGTTGAGTTGTAGTTCTTCAAACTCTTGTCAGATACATGATTTGAAAGTATTTTCTCCCATTCTAAAGATTGCTTTTCACTTTGTTGATTGTGTTGTTTCCACAGACATTTAAGATTTTGATGGGGTCTAATTTATGTAATTTTTATTTTTGTTGCCTGTGCTTTTGGTGTCCTATCCAAGAAATCTGCCAAATCCAATGTCATGAAGCTTCTGTTATGTTTTCTTTTTTTATTTAAAAAAATTTTTTTTTTTTTTTTTTTTTTTTTTTACTGTTTATTCATTTTTGAGAGACAGAGTGCAAGTAGGGTGGGGCAGAGAGAGAGGGAGACAGAATCCAAAGCAGGCTCCAGGCTCTGAGCTGTCAGGACAGAGCCCAGTGCAGGGCTTGAACCCATGAACTGCAAGATCAGGACCTGAACCAAAGTCGGACACTTAACCGACTGAGCCACGCAGGTGCCCCTGTCATGTTTTCTTATAAGTTCCAGTGTCTTGAAGCTTCTCTGATGTTTTCTTACAGGTTTTATAGTTTTAGCTTTTACCTTTAGGTCTTTGATTCATTTGAGTTAATTTTGAGATAAGAGATTCAAAAAGGGTCTAACTTCTTTATTTTTTGTGACTGTCCAGTTTCCCAATAGTGTTTGTTGAGAAGACGGTCCTTTCCCAAGTGGATAGTCTTGGTACCTTTGTTGGTAATTTTTGGACTGTATATGTCAGGGTTTATTTTAGGCTCTGTTCTGTTGCATTGGTTTATATTTTCGTTAGTACCACACTATTTTAATTACTGTAGTTTTATAGTAAGTTTTGAAATTAGAGATTGTTTTTTGGTTATTCAGGGTCCCTTTATAGTCTCTCTGAATTTTAGGGTGGGTTTTTCTACTTCTGCAAAAATGTTGTTGAGGTAGGGATTGCATTACATATGTAGCTCACTTTGGACATCTTAGCAATTATAAGTATTCCACTTCATGAACATGAGATGCCTTTCCACTTATTTGTATCTGTAATTTTTTTTCAGCAGTGTTTTGTAGTTTCAGTGTATAGGTCTTTTGCATTTTTGGTTAAGTATTCCTGTGTATTTTATTTTTTTGGATGCTTTTGTAATTGGAATTGTTTTCTTAATGTTTTTATGATTATTCATTGTTAGTAGATAGAAACACAACTGACTGTTGTGTGTTGATTTTGTATCCTGCAACTTTGCTCAGTTAGTTTATTCTAAGTATCTCTTTCTTTTTCTTTTTTTTTTTTTTTCCCTGTGGAATCTTTAGGGTTTTCTACATATAAGACCAGGTCATCTGCAAACAGATAGTTTTACTTTTTCCTTATCAATTTGGATGTCTTCTTTCTTTTCTCTTGCTTACTTGGTTTGGCTAGCCCTTCCAGTTTTTTACTGAATAGAAGTGGTAAGAATAGGCATCCTTATCTTTTTCTTGATCTTAGAGAAAAAGCTTTCAGGCTTTGACCAGCTAAGTATGATATTAGCTGTGGCCTTTCCATATATGGCTTTTATTATGTTGTGGTAGTTTGTATTTGTTCCTGATTTATTATTTGTTTCCCTGTACTGTTAATTTTCATTTGCATGACTTGTTTTGTAAGTGGAAGTATGTACCTCTTAAAACCTTTCACTTGTTTTACCCATCTCCCTATTACCCTCCCCCCTTACATCTGCTTCTGTGTGTTTGTTTCCTGACTTGCTTCCCTTAGCATAATATCCTGTAGATTCATTCATGTTGCTGCAGTTGGCAAGATCTCATTCTGTTTTATGGCTGAGTAAGAAGTGTGTGTGTGTGTGTGTGTGTGTGTGTGTGTGTGTGTACACCCAGTAGTGGAATTACTGGATCATATGGTAATTCAATTTTTAACTTTTTGAAAAATCTCTGTACTATTTTCCACAGTGGTTGCACCAATTTACATTCCCACCAACAGTGTACCAGAGTTTTCTTTTCTCCACATCCTTGCTAACACTTGTTATCCCCTGGTTTTTTGATACTAGCATTCTGACTGGTGTGAAATGATATCTCATTGTGGTTTTGTTTTGCATTTCCCTAATGATTAGTGATACTGAACATCTTTTCACTTATCTGTTGGCCTTGTATGTCTTTGGAAAAAATGTTCAGGTCTTCTGTCTATTTTTAATTGGATTATTTGGGGGTTTTTTGGTGTTGAATTGTACACGTTTTTTATATGCTTTGGATATTAACCCCTTATCAGATACTTAGTGTACAGATATCTTCTTCCATTCAGTAGGTTGCCTTTTCATTTTGTTGATTCTTTCTTTTGCTGTGCAAAAGCTTTGTATTTTGGTATAGTCCAAATAGTTTATTTTCGGTTTTGTTTCCCTTCTCTGAGGAGACATGTCCATGAATATGTTGCTAAGGCTGACATCCAAGAGATTACTTTCTAATGCTTTCTTCTAGGAATTTTATGGTTTCAGGTCTCACATTTAGGTCTTTAATCCATTTTGAATTTATTTTTGTGTATGGTATAAGAAAGTGGTCCAGTTTTCCCAGCACCATTTATTGAAGAGATTGTGTTTTCCCCCATATGTTCTTGCCTCCTTTGTCATGTAGATTAATTGACCATATAAGTGTGGATTTATTTCTGGGCTCTACTCTGTTCCATTGATCTGTGTGTCAGTTTTTGTGCCAGTACTATACTGTTTTGATTACTGTTGCTGTGTAAGATATTTTGAAATTTGGAATTGGTAACTCTAGCTTTGTTCTTTCTCAAGATTGCTTTGGTTATTCAGGGTCTTTGTGGTTCCACATACATTTTACGATTATTTGCTCTAGTTCTGTGAAAAATGCTCTTGGAATTTTGATAGAGATTACATTGAATCTCTAGACTGCTTTGGGCAGTATGGACATTTTAACAATGTTTATTAAGTCTTGAATCCATTAGTATGGTATATCTTTCCATTCAATTTCTTTCATCAGTGTCTTAGTTTTTAGAGTGTAGGTCTTTCACCTCCTTGGTTAGATTTATTACTAGGTATTTTGTTGAGTGTATTTATCATGAAAAGGTATCAGATTTTTCAGTTGAGTTTTCTCCATTCAGATGATGTGTGGTTTTTGTTTACTTCTGTGGTATATTACATTGATTGTAGTGTGTTGAATCATCAAGAATAAATTCCACTTCCTCATGTTGTAAAATCCTTCTAATGAGTTGTTGAATTCTGTTTGCTAGTATTTTGTTAATGGTTTTGCATCTATATTCATCAGGGATATTCTGTAGTTTTCTTGTATTATATATTTGTCTGGCTTTGGTGTTGGGGTAATGCTGGCCTTCTAGAATGTTTTATATTTAATGAAATTATCAATCATGTTTTCACAAGAGGAAACATAGGAAATGGTTAGGAAAACATAGTAGGGGGCAGTCTCCCCACCCAGAAATGTTTAAGATGTTAAAACAACAACCTCCTCCTCCTCCTCCTCCTCCTCCTCCTCCTCCTCATCTTCTTTTGGGAAGGAGCTTGAGGAGGATTGGTGTAAATTCTTTAAGGGTTTGATAGAATTCACCTGTGAAGCCATCTGATTCTGGATTTTTCTTTATTAGAAGGTCCTTACTAGTTATAGGTCTGTTTAATATTATCTGTTTCTTCCCGATTTATATTTTAGGAATTAATCTGTTTCATGTAAGTTGTCTAATTTGTCAACGGAGTTGTTTATAGCATTGTTTTACAATCCTTTTTATTTCTGTGAAATCAGTTGTAATGTTCCCTTTCATTTCTGTTTTTAGTTATCTGGGTCTTCTCCCTTTTTTTTTTTTTTCTTAGCCTAAAGGTTTGCCAGTATTGTTGATCTTTGCAAATAACTGGCTTTTGATTTTGTTGATTTATCTATATTATTGTAATTTTTACTATTTCCTTTCTAGCCTTGAGTTTAGTTTTTCTAGGTTTTTAAGGTGTTAAACTTAGGTCGTTGATTTGAAATCTTTCAAGATTTTCCTTCTGATCTCTTTGACCCATTGGTTGTTAAAAAGAACACGTTTAGGGGTGCGTGGGTGGCTCAGTCGGTTGAGCGTCCGACTTCAGCTTATGTCTGACTTCGGCTCAGGTCATGATCTCACAGTTCATGAGTTCGAGCCCCGCGTTGGGCTCTGTGCTGACAGCTTAGAGCCTGGAGCCTGCTTCCGATTCTGTGTCTCCCTCTCTCCCTGCCCCTAATCCACTTGCCCTCTGTCTCTCTCAAAAATAAATAAACATTGAAAAAAAAATTAAAAAAAGAACATGTTTAATTTCAGCATTTTTGTGGGGTTTTTTTATTTTCCTTCTTGAATTCATTTCTAGTTTCAGTCCATTGTGATCAGAAAAGACAGTTTGTATAATTTCAGCCTTTTAAATCTATTAAGTCTTGTTTTGTGGTTTAACATATGGTCTATCCTGGACAGTGTCTGCATTTGAGAAAATTATGTTTTGTGGTGGTGTTAGGTAGCATGTTCTGTTCTGTACCTGTCAGGTCCACCTGGTGTGTAGTGTTGTTCAAGTCCTCTTGTCTTAATAATCTTGTGTCTAGTTCTTTAACCATTACAGTAGTTCCCATTTATCCATGGTTTTACTTTCGGCCATTTCAGTTACCTGTGGTTAACTGTGGTCCTTTAGATGATCCTGCTCCTGAAATATTGTCAGAAGGTCAGGAGTAGCTTAATGCTACGCCACAGTTCCTATGTCATTCATCTCCCTTTACCTCATCTGGTAGGTGTTTTATCATCTTACATCACAAGAAGGATGAGTATGGTACAGTAAGATATTTTGAGAGAGACCACAGTTAAATAAATTTTTTTACAGTCTACTGTTAACAATTAGGAAAATCCTATTTTAGTCTCTTACTGTGCTTAATTTATAATTTAAACTGTCATAGGGATGTATATCTAGGAAAAAGCATAGTATGTACAGGTTTCAGTACTATCCATGTTTTCAGGCATCCACTGCAGGTTTTAGAATGTAGCCAGTGGAGGTCTTGGAATGTGTCCCCAGTGGATAAGGGGCGGGGACTACTGTACTGAAAGTGGGATATTACATTACTATGGAGCTGTTTCTCCCATCAACCTGTTAGTGTTTTGCTTTATATATTTGAAAGGTCTGGTGTTTGGTGCATATGTAATTGTTCTGTCTTCTTGGTAAATTGACCCTTCTTTATATAATGTTTTTGTCCCTTGTAACTTTTGACTTAAAGTTTTGTGTGATGATAGTACAGCCACTCTTGTTCTCTTGATTATTATTTTGTATGGAATATCTTTTTGTATCCCTTCACTTTAGAACTGTGTGGTGTCCTTAGATTTAAAGTAAATCTCCTGTAGACAACATATGATTGGATCCTGTTTTTTATTTATTCTGCCACTCTGTGTCATTTGGGAAGTTTAAACCATTTATATTTAGGATGATTACCGATAGGGAAAGACTTTTGTCATTTTATTGTTTCTGTAGAACAGCTTTTTTGTCCTTCCTTTCCTCTCAATGCTTTTGCATTGTTTGTTTTTTTTTTTTTCTTTGTAGTGACATGTTTTGATTCCCTTTTCGTTTTCCTTTTGTGTAAATTCTATAGATATTTTCTTTGTGGTTACCTTTGGTATTTTCTAGGACATGCTAAAATTACAGTAATCTGGGGCACCTGAGTGGCTCAGTCAGCTAAGATTCAGGTTATTGATTTTGGCTCAGGTCATCATCTTACAGTTCATGGGTTTGAGCCTTGTGTTGGGTTCTGTGCGGGCAGTGTGGAGCCTGCTTGGGATTTTCTCTCTTCTTCCCTCTCTGCCACTCCCTTGCTCATGCATGCTTTTGGTCTTTTTCTCAAAATAAATAAATAAATTTTTTTTTTTAATGTTTATTTTTGAGAGCGAGAGACCGAGACAGAGTGCAAGTGGGAGGGGGAAGAGCGACAGAAGCAGGCTCCATCCAGGCTCTAAGCTGTCAGCACAGAGCCTGATGCGGGGCTCGAACCCACCCACACCCATGAGATCATGACCCGAGTCAAAGTCGGACGCTTAACTGAATGAGCCACTCAGGCACCCCAGTAAATATATTTGAAAAAAAAATGACAACAATCTACTTCAGACTGATATTTTCAATCGCAAATAAAAATTTTACTCTTTAACAACTCTCCTCCCCCACTTTATTAGTCACAAATTATATATAGCATACTCATTAACATAGATTTATAGTTTTTTAATGCTTTTTGTTTTTTAAATCCTACAAACTTAAGAGTTCTGAAACTATTACAGTGATGCTGGTTTATATTTGTCTATATATTTACCTTTACCAGAGAACTTTATATTTTCACATGGCTTCAAGTTACTCTTTAGTATGCTTTTGTTTCAACTTGGAGAACTCCCATTGCAAGTCTAGTGAGGAACTCCGGATACTTTAGCTTTTTTATCGAGGAGTGTCTTAATTTCATCCTCATTTTTGAAGGACAGTTTTGCTAGATACTGTTTTTTGGTTGACTTTTTTGTGAGCACTTTAAATATATCATCTGACAACCTTCTGACCTGCAAGGTTTCTGCTGAAAAATCCACTGATAATCTTACAGAGGTGATGTAGGTGATGAATCGATTTTCTCTTGCTGCTTTTAAGATCCATTGTCTTTGGATTTGAGAGCGTGATTATAGTGTCTTGATGTGGGCTTCTTTGAGTTTATCCTATTTCCAAGTAACTTCTTGTGTTTGTATATTCATTTCTTGCCTCAAATTTGGGAAGTTTTTGGCCATTATTTCTATAAATAAGCCTTTTGCTCTTTGCTTTTCTGGGAGTTCCATAATGCATATATTGATGTTTGTGATGCTGTCCCACAGGTCCCGTAAGCTTTGTTGTTCATTTTCTTTCCTTTGTGCTCCTCCCAGACTCAATAATTCAAATGAACTTTCTTCAAGTTTGCTGATTCTTTTGTCTGAGTCTGCTGTTAAACCCCTTAGAGATTTTTTTCAGTTCAGTTACTGTGTTTTTGTGGACCATAATTTTGATTTTTTTGAACAATTTTTCTGTTGATATTTTGTTTGTATATCATTTTCCTGATTTCATTTAGTTGTCCAAGTTCTCCTTTAGCTCATTGAGCAGTATTTAAGACTGTTGTTTTAAAGTCTTTTTAGTTAGAGGCTTGTATTTCTTTAGTGTCAGTTTTTGAAAATTTATTTGGTCTTTTGAATAGACCATATTTCCCTTTCTTTGTATGTCTTTTGTTGATATTAGGTTTTTTGAATAATAGCCACTCCCTCCCCATCTTTGTGGATTACCTCCATGCAGGGGAAGATCTTCACTAAACAACCCGGCATAAAGGCTCAGGGTTGTCTCACTTTTTCTGGAGATACATCTTTCTTGAGTGTGTGTGTGTACGCATGCATTTTTGTTCCAGTTCTTGTATATACTCAGTTGCTTTTTAAGTGTTAATTTCTCTAAGAATCTCATCCTGTTTCCTGTATAGAGCGTTAGCTGTTCTGTTTTATTCTTCTGCCCATAGTCTCTTGCCCATAGGTGCCTGTGAGCTTGAATGTCCTCTGTAGCTTTTGTGTCCTGGGACCCACCGCAACTTTCAGCAGCTTGCAGTCTGATATCTCAAGTATCCCACACAGTTCTGGTGTTCTGAGATAGGCAAGTTAGAGAAAAGTCCCTTGGGAAGCTCTCAAACAAGTCAGAATGTTGTAAGCGATTTTTATTCTTTATCATCTGTCCTGAGGGAAGAGCCAGGAATTGTCAGTTTCCTCCGGAGCACATTGTGCTGCACCAAGGATGGGGTGGGGCAAGAGCAAGGAAAAGAAGTCCGTGATATTTCCTGCTGTTCTGTGTGTTTTTCTTGTTTTATTAGTGTTGGTTGCTGTAGCTAATTTTTAAGTTTATTTTGTGAGAGAGAGAGAGTGGGGGAAGGGCAGAGAGAGAGGAGAGAATTCAGTGTAGAGCCCTTCACAGGGCTTGATTTCACAAACTGTGAGATCATGTCCTGAGCTGAAATCAAGAGTCTGACGCTTACTCAGCTGAGCGAACCAGGCACCCCTGTAGTTATTTATCTTAAAGGAACTATCTGAAATCAGTTGGATGTATGTATGAAGTATCTACCATATAACTTACGATAGAAAAAATAAGAAGAACTTTATTTCTAAAGGTTGGAAAATTGATAAGGAATTATGATTTTTCTCATACTATGGACTATATTGTGTCCATTAGAAATGCTATTCACAAAGTAACATGAGATTACTATATAATAGAAAATATTTTATATAAAGGGTATGCTTTTTTTTTTTTTTTTTTTTTTTAAGTTTGAGACACAGTGTGAGTGGGAGAGGGGCAGAGAGAGATGGGGAGAAAGAGAATCACAAGCAGGCTCCACAGTGTCCGCGCACAGCCTGATGCAGGGCTGAAACTCACCAACTGTGAGATCATGACCTGAGCTGAAACCAAGAGTTGGATGCTTAACTGTGCCATCAGGTGCTCCAAGGGTGTTTTATGTTTAGTAAAAATTACACAGGGAAGAAAAAAGACTGAAGGTAAAAATAAAAAGATCAAGAAAATATTAATGGTTCTGTATTGCATCTTAAGTGCTGGTTTTCTTATAATTTTGACATTTTCACAGTTACCACAGTGCGTATGCATTTCATAATCAGATGTTAACAGGCTAATTTTTAAATACTTGTTAGTTTAACCTTTTTTTTTTTTTTTTTTTTTTTTTTTAATGAGAAGCTGATTGTGTTTAAAAACCAGTAAGAAAAAAAGATTTGGAGACAAAGATAGAAATACTCTTTAGAACAGACTGGCTGCTGCTTTTCAGAACAGTATGTGGATGTGAGAAGGGAATGGAGGAGAGTGGACTTGAGAGGGAGGAAAAAGGCAGAATTTGGTGAATGGAAAGAAGTCAGAGTAAGGTGTCATATACCCAAAACTGGTTAGGATGGTCAGGGACCTTGGCAGAGAGTGAACCTGGAGCCCAGGCTGCCTGAAATGGTTTTCTCCTGGGCAAAAGGTGAGTGAGCCAAGTGTAGGCTCCAGTAGCAGGAGTAGACCTTATGTGACCTTAAGGGTGGTGAGGTGTTAGCAGAGAATGCTTGTCATTAACTAAGCCACTGTGTTTTTTCCACAGAATTTCTTTGGGTTGAGTTCCATGGAAGTTTGTCACTGACCTGTGTTCCAGAAGTATGAAACATGAATATTGGGTCATGGAATAGTTTGTCTTGATAAATAAACTAACAGATACTGTGGACAGTAAGTCTTTGCTCATTTAGTCTTATTGATACTTCAGTGTGCTTGCATCAGAATTAAGAGATTTTAACTGTGTGTATTTATGAACCTTAGGAAGATAACTTGATTTCAAGATTTCTTAACGGTTTCATTGTTTTAGGATATTTTTTTATTGCTTTGAGGTTAATTTCACTGAAATACTGCTAGGTGCCTTTCTTGGTCCTGCGTCATGAATTAAGGAGGTCTATAGGAGTCTACAAAGCTACTGTTCTTTGTGCTCTTAGAAGGGACAGAGAACGGTTTTTGTAAGATATGTCCTTGGGCTTCATTGTCACTGTTTGGTAGCCCTGCTGGATTAATTGCCAGATGTAATAGATAATTAAAATATAAAGGTTCTTTTACTCACTGTTAAAGAGCTATCAGTATGTATATGTAAGTTGGAATATAGATCTAGTCCAAAAAAGTTGTATTAGGGTAATTAATGTCTGTTAATAAGAGTGTGGGAACTTTTTTTTTGTGGTGGTCGGGGGGTGACTTAGGACCTTTCTCCCCTATATTAATTATTAATGCTTTTTTTGTGATCAAAGTAATACAGAGAATTTTAAAAATCAAGTTTATTTTAGCCTAAGCTAGTTTTACCCCTGATTGGCACTTTATTAGGATAACAAAAACTGTTTCTTAACCATTTTAACTCCCACAGAATTCTTGGATCCTAATGTGAGCCATATTAAACCCAGGAATTGGTGAAAACCTGCATTTGAAAAACACCTGGTGACAGTACACATTTGTGTGTGGTCAGTAATTCAAGGATTCCTTTTATTTTCAACAATTTATATAACAGTTCTTAGAAGTAGTATGCCAAAATGACCATAAAAGATACAATAATTAATACATATTTACATTCTTAAAAATAGTTACTCTTGAGGTTGACAAAGCTGTCACTATCCCAAATGAGTGTGACACAACAAACTAGTGGAAGAATCAGTTTTTAGAATTCAGGCTGAATTGTTCATTAATAGTCTCACTTTCCAGAAACAACTACATAGTGACTTCTCGTGCCCAATGACATGTGAGATTTAATTAAAAATTAGTGGGCATTTGAAATTGAATTTTTAGCATCTCACAGTTGTATGTAACAGTTTGTAGACCCAATTTGGATATAGTCAGTAAAAATGTTTTAATCAGAGTGAGATTTTTACTATTAGAGATGATATCTGGTAACCCAGAGTCTTGATAAAAATCCATCCTTAAATGCAGAAATAATACCAGTCACTGGGAATGTTTTTGTATTGGATCAATTCAGAATAAACTATTTGGACTGGTTCATTGGTAAGGGTAAGTAACATTGGGGTTCTTGACTCCCCTCCAGTATCCCAGGGCAGTATGAATATCCTGTTAAAACCCTTCCAGAAGAGAGTGTCAAAGGGAATACCTAGTTGTCTGAGCACTCTGGGTGCTCTGTTTTCATTGACGGACATTGGATTTACTCTAAGCTGGTTTGCTAAAACGAATTGGAGAGACATTTTTTCCACAGTGTAGCTGGACAGTCATGAGAATGTCTTGTAAATTTCAGTAAAATGCAGACTTTAAAGTAGGAACATACATAGCAGGTTTTACTTAAAGAAGAGCATCACATTTAAGTAATAAATTTAACAAGTTAAACAATAAAATCCTAAGCACTTAAAGATTCCAAACATTTGCAGACGAGAGTATTAGGCCAAGATAGTGTTTTAGCCTAGAAACAGATGCGGTTGGGAATGAAGTTTTAACCAGTCTCTCCATTCTAAGGCCTGACCACGTTTTGTGTTAGAGCAGAGAGTTAACAGATCTTAATTATAGTAAACAATTTAGCAAATACTATTAGAGAGCAAAAGGGAATACACGTGTCATGAGATGACAACAGAGACTTTTAATCAATGTCTCCAAATGGGAAAGGAACACGTTTTTTATTTACTGCATTTTAGTTTTAGGGAAAGGAATTAATTTTAGAAGAGGCTGAAAAACTACCTATAATTAAAGTATTGGCCTTGTGTTCATCTTAGATACGATCAGAACTAGTTACGTTTCTTTTTCAAAAATAAATTGTACAAGCAGGGATCAACACCTCAGAGGGTACTCAGGGGAACCCTTTTCTCAGGGCTTTATTTTTTACCATGTTAAATTTACTAATGAAGACTTGAGCAAAATGTGGGTCGGCCATATAATGGTATGTTTTCACCGTGGAGGGGAGAGGTTCCACAGCCACCACTGGGCATGCTGTCTGCACGGAAGAGCAGCTGGGGGCCAGGTGGCAGGATGTCTTTGTGATGTAGTCCACAAGTCTATTGTACTGTTGTTCTGACAGTCTCTCTCGGGCTCCATCCACCTAGGATCCAAAAATAAAGTCTTAAGTTGCCAAATTTTCATAATGGGACTCCCATGACCAAAGTATTCCTTCTGTTTTTGACTCCTACATCTGTGCATTATGCTTTGAGGTCCTCTAATAAAGCCATTTTTATCCAACGCTGTGCTTTTTATTTTTCCTCTGAGCTGTGGCAGTGATAACACTGCGCTTTCAGCAGTACAAACGAAGCTCTGCATGGGACTGTTAGGACAACCTCCTTTGAATACGCGTTTGGTGTTGTGTGAAATTCCCAAGTTTGAAGTTGATGATTTGGTAACATTTTACTCATTAACTATTAAACATCTGTCACTGCTCTTTACTAACCAGCTCAGGAACAAAGAAGAGTGTCTTTCCTCTGCATAAATCAACATTAAACTTGCATCCTGAAATAAAAGTTCTGTTTGCCTGTCTCCTTAAACCTCTAAAGTTTGACAGAAGAAATTCTGGAGAAGAGCACCTCTTTCAAACCAGTGGCTTTGGACAGAGCATTAAAAAAATAAATACCGTTTGAACTGTAACATTTTCTGTTTTTATAAACACTAGGATTTAAAGCCGGTGGGGGGGGGGGGGGGGGGGGGGGGGGGGGAAACTGGGCAGAGGAAGGGGAAATTTTTATGGAAAAAAAGGGAGGATGCAAAGTACATTTATGGTTCATAAAAGTCTGGCTCATCTTCAGTGGAACTCAAATAGGAGAACTGAGATATACTACCTAAGTTCTTAAGTGAGATTTTCTGAGAAAGCACCCATCAAAGGCAATTGGATCTATAAATTCTTCCCACCCTGAGCTTTTGTAGCTATCTGGGGTGTAGATCACGTGGACTGGGACGTTTCCAGTATAAACTACTGATCTGTGGGAATCAGGTAGCCACTGGCCTTTTCGGTGGTTCTGTACCTACCAAATGTTGGCAAGATCACTCCGGGTAAGAACTAACAAGGGCTTTTGAGTCCTCAAAGTAGTAGTAATGTAAAGAATTTCTGTGTTTCTGTGTAGGGCACAGAAACAGTGCAGCCAAGGGTGTCTTAAACGCTGTACAAAGCCAGTAGACGGTAAGGAGTAAGGGCCTGCCAGAAAAATAAGTAGGGCATCCGTTAGAGTTTGGATCTCCTATTTTGAAGCTTGGGAAAGAAAATAAAGGCCCCCAAAGTTTCACTGACAGATGAAAGCTGTGTACCACCAGGCAAAGGCCAGAGCTCTGATGATATCATTTGATGGGGTCAGAATTCAGCTGGAAAGCTTTGAAAACACAGAAAGTCTTAATTGCTCCTCCTGAACAGCAGCACAGGAAAACCCGTGCTGTGAAAGGAACCTGGCCAAGGAATAAATTGACCTTCTGACTCATGTTGAGCCTCTCATAAGGGATTTCAATAATGTGCCAGGCATATTAAGCAATTATTACCCTAAAAATGGCTGCATTTAACCAAGAAAAGCAAATGCTGATTTAAAAATATTTGAATCCTGCCACATTTTAATATACTGAGTGATGTCATCTACAAATTAATTCCTTCCAAATTTCAAAGGAGCTGTGTTTCCTAGTATCTGAAGCAAAAAAAGCAGAAAAGCCATTTTATATGAAGATCTAAAAATACTGTTCTTAGTTTTCCCTGGAAGACAGCAGGTAGGCTTCTTAACCCAGGTTTACATCTGTGGATTCAGTTTGCAGGTGACTAGTCCTGACTGACATGAGCACGGCAGCTGAGGAAAAGTCCCCGTGTCAAGCAGCACTGCCGGGTGATTCCCCCGCCTCGTTTTGCGCATACACTGGGTCACAGCACTCCTACGGAAGGGTGTGCTGTCTCAGAAAAGAAACGGGCATTTTGTTGTAAAGTTTGGGTCTCCTTCGGGGTGAGTGGGGAAGGGGGGTAGGGTTTGGACACAGGACTGAGGGGGCAGTTATTTCCTGTTTTTTAGGAGTTGGGGGAGGTAAAGTGGGATAGGTTCAGAGAAAGAATTTGGGGGCTGACCGCGTACTGGATCTCCACCATTTCTGTCCTGTGCCGGGACAGCCAGGTGCTGCTGGGTAAACTCCACAGCTGCCCTGCACTATTCCTGCCCTCAGTCATCTCTTCCGACCTCTTCCCCCTTAATCCAGCCCCCTGTTCTTCCCGAGTACCGATGGAAGACCAGTGTTGAGCATGGTGTCCAGAGCATCGGTGCTTTTCTGCCTCTAACTTGGTGATCCCATGGTCTCAATTAACTTTGGCAACTTCTAGGAGTGGTGACTCCAGCTATCATCTCATTAACCCCTAGAGAAGCAGGCCTGTTCCTTCCCAGCTATGATAATTCCCCACAGTACCCTCCTCAAACAAAAGCCAAAGGGAGAAGGATCACAACTGAAGACAGTAGAGACCGTTTTAACAACAAAAGCTGAATCTCCAGTCTTCAGTTTAAGATACGAGATATTTCCCAAGCAGCTAAGGAATAACGATAGATTCCCGAGGGCCTTGGAAGTTTCTCGTTAGGGACCAAGGACTTGAAGATAATGACACCGTCCCTTGCCAAATCCTGTAGCCAGATCACTGCTGCTTTATTGTCAATTGGATCAGAAGATTTTGGCAGATCTAAAGTCGGCCTGGACATCTGACCTCTGTTTATTCCCAGAAAGTCATCAACTCGAAGAGCAATGTGCGCCTAGTGCCAAGCCCCAGCTTAAAGCCTGACTGATTAGGATCCAAGAAGCTAGAGAAATCTCAGAGTTGTTGTGGTTGGCTGCCTTCCCTCTTCTCAGATAATTTTACCCAAACAGCGGTGCGAGGGAGACACAGGCTCCCATACCAGGAAGAAAATAAAGAACGGGGCAGGACCCGCCGCAGGCAGGTTTGCTGTCCTTTCCTGGGGCCACTCAGTCCTCAGGTTAGGACCAGCAGGTCCCAGCTTGCCACTGACCTGCACTCCCCTTGCTGAGTGGAAAAACAGGTCTGTTTCGTAGGTCAACTCTTAGAGACCCTTGGATCAGGCAGTGAATGGGGAGGCAGGAACAGAGCAGTTTTCCACAGGGTGCACCTGCTCGCCGCTGGACTGTAGGAAGCTGGTGTCGCTCTTGTCAGGGCTCACCCCCGACACCCAGTGTGCCCTGCCTGGGCCTCCATCCCGTGGCAACTTCTGTGTGGTCGGGAGCCAGCATGCAGTACAGGAACAGGCTGGGCCAGAGAGCTGCCCCAAGAGCCTAAGCGGCAGCCCAGGGGGTGCCCCACGGTACTTAAGGGATGGGAATCTGCCCCGTGGGAAAGGGAACGCTGAGCCACACACAGTACAGAGCAGGGGGAGGAGGAAAGAGATTCGTGCCCAGAATTCTGACCCGTGAGGTCTTGGAGTGGAAACGGGGGAGAGAGTGAGACCTCCTTCCTGGTTTGTGAACTTGTTTCCCGGTCCCCTCACTTCCGTGGCAGTCCTCTCCTGTGCCACCAGACTTGTGCCTGCTTTGTGGAGCAGCAGCACAGAATTGCTGCCTCGGCCCTGGCCCTTCTTGGACACACCTGTGTGTCCTGGAGCTCCGCTGTCCCGTCTCCTTCAGCACCCCGGCGCCCTGATGACCACGCCTCGTTCAGTTCGTACGGTGGCATAGCCCCAGGCCTCAAGTCCATCTGGCCCGCTGCTGGGCTCCCCTAAGGAAGCCTCACACACACACCTGGGTTGGGGCTTCCCAACGTGCTTCCGCACGGGCCCCCTGGTCCCCTTCCCCCAAGCCGCTTTCCTGTGACGGCCCTCCCGGTCCCCAGCAGCCTCCACAGGCTGCAGCCCCAACTGCCTGGTTACCGGCGGTCAGCCTGCATCTCCACTTCCCTGGCCGTTAGCCGCGCAGTCACCCCGTTTTCTGAAATGTACCTCCACGTCGCAGGCCACTCGCGGCTGCCTGAGCTGCACGATGAGCAGGTTGTTTTGCTTGCTGTCCTGTGCACAGTCGATCTCCGTGACAGGGAAGGCCTGCTGCTGCGTGTCCTCGCTGACGCTCACCACGAAGAGCACTTCCGAGGTCAGCAGCAGGCACCCTTCGTGCTCCTGGCCTGAGCCCCTCACCAGAACCACATCCAGGGCCATGTGGACTTCCGGTCTGCCCAGAGACTGAAGCATTTTCCTGTTTCAGAGGAGAGAAGTGAGGCTAGAAGCCAGTTTGGAAAAGATGGTCCTGTATCAGTGCGCACTGTACCAAGGGCTGGGGCATTCTTACGCGAAGGTCCCCAAAGGCAAAGGGCCCTCGCCAATCTGATGATCAACTTTAGCCTCACACGTAATGGCCACTTTCATTCGCAAACTGATTCTGGTCAACCGAATCCAGCTCCTTCCTGGGGACAAGGATTTCCCTTGGCTCTGACCAGCTCCTTTTCTTCCCATTAGAAACGTCACCCCTGATCAGAACGCTGCCTTCATGGAGAGTCCCCGGTCCCCTCGCAGGCTTAGGCTGCTCCGTCAGCGTGCAGCTTCCCCCGAGGGGTGCGCGAGAGGCGTCCCACATCTGGGGACGGCAGCCTCTCCCTGGCGCTATGATGGCCTCGCGCCGCCTGAGATGCCGAACGTGGCCGCTCCTCACCGCCCCCCCCCCCCCCGGGGCTCCCCTGGAAGTAGGGGCCGTTAGCTCGACAGCAAGCCAGGCCCTGTTAACATGCGTGTGCAGCTGAACAAGCGTCTAGATAATCTTACCAGACATATTTGACGTGGCTGTTCGGGGCCCGGTCAGCATGTAGATCACTTGGCTGATAGCGCTGTTTGGGAAGCTGAGAAAGTCCAGCTCCATGTAAAATACCTGTGGCGAGAGAAGTAAGGGAGTTTTACTAGTTGTTTTTCTGGAAACCAGTTCCACGGTATAGTGATGTCATCTGCTTATAGCCATCCATAAAACACTACAGATCCAAAATGATGTCAAGTCTTTGGAAGCGGTCGTATGGATAGATAGTCATTAAACACTGCAACGCTCTGAACTCTGGCGATCTTACATTAGCTACAAACTGAAAAATGAGTGAACGACAGTCCAAGCATAGGCCGGACTGGCAATTAACGGAAGCATCACGCTCCTGGGAGTAATCCATCCTGAGCAACAGCTCACACGCCATTACAGTTTATGCGATAAAGTCAAGATTGTTAGCTGACTTCCTTGCTTAATGTTACAATAATTCTGTATCTGTGCTGGGCTGGGCAAACAATAAAAAACACAACACACACAGAGATGCACACAAAGGCACATGGTTTGCCTAGATACAGTATTTCAGTGACTTAATCCAGCTGTTAAACACGAATCCATTTACATTTATGAGCACTCGTGGGGCCTCCGGTTTATTACACGCTCCCCCTGGTGCCGGCACCGAACGAGGGCACCCAGCAGCACCATGCGGCCTCCAAAGAGACTCTCCAGAACCAAAGATGGTACAGCATGTGTGCTTCCCGAGGGCTTGTAAATGTTTATAAACGAGGCACAGTCATTAGACTGAGAGTTAGTGGTTTGTAAAACCTTCAGTGCGGTAATAAAAGTTTTACAAGAATGATGGAAAGCAACAGGGCCACGTGAAGCTCTGCTCCAAGATGCTCTGACCTACGGGAGGGGTCCTCGGCCCGGGAGACTCCCGGTGAGGAACAAAGGGATTTATGAAGGATGGGCTGGGGTCTGCAGCCACGGAACGCTGTTTACTGATGTGTAAGCATCTGATAAAGGGAGTGTGCCTGGGCCGCTTTCGGGCTACGGTGGTTCTTTGTGCCCCGTTCCCTGTGAGTGAAAATGTCATTCACGGAAGGAGGGGCGGGGGAGAGAGGGAGGGAGGGAGAGACAGAGACAGAAACGGGGAGGGAGGAGGCGAGGGGAAAAGCCAAAGGGAACATATGTTCGCATCTGTGTGGTCTCTGAAAGCCCCTCCGGATGGTTGCCGGAGCGTGGGCATTTGTCTCCCGCTCTCCGCTTCTCAGACACTCCTGTCGGCCCCGCGGAGGCGCGGGGTGCCTGCGGTGAGATGTACCCCGGCCGCTATGGCCGGAGGCAGAGGGCTCGCGTGTCTGACAGCCCAGCCCTCCTGCGGTCTGTGAGAGTCGCCAGACAGCCGGCTCGAGGACCAGAATGAGGGCACGGAGTGTCGGTAAAAAGGGAACAGTCGCAGTCACCTGTTGGTCAGGGCACAAGAGCGCAGAACATGATGGGGGGGGGGGGGCGGGCGGGAGGCGCTTCCTGCGGCACACCCATCACTCCTGCGTGTACACGAGCGTGGGAGGGGCCCGGCACCCCACCATCCGAGAGCAGGTGGTGCCACGAGCCCGTTCCCCACAGCTGTCTGCTCGGGGAAAGGCTTTCCGGGAACTCGGCCCAGAGTCCGCAGAAGCAGGGCTCTGTGAGCGCGTGTGCGCGAACCCACGTACGCCCGCGGGCACACACACGCTCCTCTCCCTCCGAATACATACATGCTGCCTCCACACAGATATCTTCCTGCCTTATAACCTACTTTTCCTTTCAAACTGGTCACCAGAAAAAGTAATAGTTCTAGCCTCTGCTTCAATATTTTCTACATATCGCTCTCAACTGCCTTCAGCCTCTCACTGGTTTCTTCTCACTAAAGTCTATTTTATTTAGATGTACTGTAAAAAGATTCTGTGAGATAGATATAATGAAATTACAAATTGATTTCCTGGGCCCTTAATTATTATAATTTACGATTAGTAGTATGATTCTACCCTTTGCACAAATAAATGTAAGGAGCTGAGAAAGACGGCTATTTGCCTACTTGTAGATGTATCCATTCTATTTTCACTGCTTTGCCATGCGAAGGCCTACGTTAACTCGGAGACCCTAATCGCAAACTAATCGGTGACGTCTGAGCTGGCCTGTCGGGTGCCCCGCCACTTACCATAGCCAGTCTGTGACACGAGCTCAGCGGCTCCTCCGATGGGCTTTGTGAACACCCCCATGATTCCTTTCCCCACGCCCGAGATGACACCCTTGGCCTTGTGTCCTGCTGAAGCATGAGCTTCCGATGTTCTCTGGAAGTTCTGCATGGGCTGATCGACTATGCCAGCAATTGCACCTGAAAGACAGCAAATGCCTCCAGTGAGGACTGAGGCTTAAAATCCCGAGAAAGAGAAAACCTTTCAATCCAGAAGACAGTTTTATGTGGATTGAAGATGAAAATGCACCCTCCTTAGGAAGTTCTTTACTATACATTTATTCATCAATTACGTAAGTTCATGGAGCACTGAGTTAGACATGTATGATCTTCACCAGAACATAATATTCAGCCTGGGTTTTTGGTCCATCACAGTTAGGATCTGTGAAGTCCGGTTCAGAATTTAATAACCAAGTCAGACTATTTCCAAAGTGACACTTCACACGCCTTTGTCCAGAAGACAAAGAGGAGAGAGCAAGCCTGCTCAGCCTGATACATTTTCACTGAAGTAAGAGGGTGAAAAAAACTGGAAGAGACCGTCCCCTTTCCATGTTCTCCCTTTTAATAGTGATAAGAGAAATTCTTTAATAATACATTAATGTAATTGTTGACACAGCAATTATTTCTATTATAGCTAATCTGTTTTCAGTACTTGCTATGTGCTGGGGACAATATCGAGTGTTATTTGTATGAGATCATTAATCCTCATAATCCTAGGAGTCGGACGTGGTTTTTATCCTCAGCTCCTAGATAAGGCCTAGGAGCACAGAGAGGTTAAGGAGTTTGTCCCCAAGGTCACACAGCTGTCCTATGCCTGAGCCAGGGTTTGAGTCTAGAGAGGCAGAGTCCCAGCCCAGCTCTAAACCACCAAGCTGTTCACTGATCCTGTTTATAAAAGAGGCTCTCCGGTCTGCCAGTCTTAGAAAACTTCCTTCCTTCCTACTTCCATTGAGGTTTGGCCGCTTGCTCTTCACTTCAGAACAGCTACCCTGCTCTCAGCAGTCTGCTCCCGCGGTTTTCCCAGAGGGCAGCCCGGTCAGGTATCCTGGAGGGCGAATCCCTCAGCCTCCTGTGGGTCCTTCCTCTTGTTCCTCTTGCTTTGAGACTTCATAAGGGCTTCACTGGTCCCAGTTTTGTTTTGTTTTTTCTTTCCCCCAATGATGGAGTGGAGGGTTCTCTAGCTCAGTGAGAGGTAAACATTTTATTACAGTTCTTGACAGAATTTTCTGTTTTCAACTCAGTCCTGCTAGGATTAATGGAAAGGATGGAAAATGCAGAGTCCCCCTGGTAGAAATTTTAGTACATGTCAAAACCCATTATTCCAAATGCCACTAATTCAAAGTCTCTTGGGTAAAAGGAGATTTCCAGGTCTCTGTTAATGACCTGCTAATTTCAAGTAATATTCCCTTGAACAAAATCCAGTAAAACAAAGGCCAGTTCCTTTGGGTCAATTGTAAAGGGAAAGTTCTTCATGGATTCCATTCCTCTGAATTTGGACAGAGCCATTTAAATTTATGTATCGACAGATTAAGAATGACCTGAGGCGACAGGTCTGTTTCTCAGCCTTGACCAAAGCTTCCCAAACCTTCTCAGCAACTGACGGGGGAGGCAGAGGACGCTGCTCCCCCGTGGCCCCAGCTGCCCTGGCTGTGGAGGGCCGAGGGGTCACTGTTTCAGCGCCCTCCAGACACCCCTCCCGGCACTCAGGCTGGGGAGCTTGCCTCGTGTGTATAGGAGGAGGACTGTGATGCCCTGCTGTCCATCTATGAGGTTGGGAGTCAGAGCAGCTGGGAAGTGTCAATGGGGGTGGTGGCCACCATTGGTGCACGGCAGAGGCAAGGACCGTGGGGGTCTTCTCTTCAGATCATCTCAGGGTAGACAGTTCAAAGGGAAAAGCATCAAATCAAAGAATATAGCTTTTGTGGAGCACCTGGGTGGCTCAGTCGGTTGAGCGTCCGACTTTGGCTCAGGTCATGATCTCACGGTTTGTGGGTTCGAGCCCCGCATTGGGCTCTGTGCTGACGGCTCAGAGCCTGGAGCCCGCTTCTGATTCTGTGTCTCCTTCTCTCTCTGCCCCTCCCCGACTTGTGCTCTCTCTCTGCCTCTCAAAAATAAAATAAATGTAAAAAAAAAAAAAAAAAAGAATACAGCTTTTGTAACGTCATGATCTGATTTCTTTGAAAGGTCTCCAAGCTTAAGTCAGTAGGAAAATGGAAGGAAATACAAACTCACCAATAGATTAAATTATTTAAGAAATGCCTTTTCTCAAGGACAGATTTCCATTAAGACTATTAAGATTGAGTTGAGGGGCCTGTGGTTACTTCACGGAGAAGCTTCCACTTCCCTTTAACGTGCCAGGCCTAATCTCTACGAGGAACATAGAGCCTTGATGGCCGTGAGTATCCACACAGAGCTCTAACTTCTACCTTCTACCTGCCTAAGTGCAAACAGGTATCACAGTGAAACTCCCCTTTGATCTTCCACTTTCTCCGGCCACCAGCCACAGGGAGGGCTCAGTAACTGCGGCTTTGATAGATAAACTTGTTGGGCAGCCCAGAGAGTGGAAAATCTGAACCTCATGACAAGGTGTTAGATTCTCAGAGGTAGAGAAGGAGCTGTCAGATCCCATGCCCCCGCCCAGCACCAGACTCTGGAGGGGAAAAGCTGGCCTGTCACACACACCAACACCTCACTGGTCACCAGGTGCGAGCCGGAGACCAGAGAGGCCGTGAGGGACCAGCAGCCATTTCGCGGCATCTGCAGCCCTGCCCGGAGAGAGGCGGCTTCTCTCAGGGCTTCAGCAGGCTCTCTTATTAGGTCTAATCCACCTAAATCCCACAACTGGTAAATTATTTACTGTCATATACTTGATCTCTGCTCTAAGTAGTGGAAACTGATCCCCAAACTTGTCTGTTGGCATCAGGCCCACGGGGCGGGCGGCCACATGGAGCCGGCTGTGACGTGATGAAGGGAGGTGCGGAAGGAAGCGTGCCTCGGAGGGGAGTTTCCGTGCGCCCTGCGCGTGCCGGGCGAGGCAGAGGCGGGAGGTGTTCCCTTTGCTACCCTTTAGCTGGAGGAGGAAGGCTTTCTTTGTGAAGCAAGCGGGGGGCTCCCTCACTCTTCCAGGACCAGCTCCCCAGCCTTGGGCGGAAAACACTGCTCGCCGCTCTATGAAGCTTCCTGCCTACGTGGCTATTTTGGTGCTGCCCTCGCCACGTGCTGTAATTTTACTTTGGACACTTTTTTTTTTCAGATCCCAACAGCAGAGGCACAGGCCTAAGGCGGGCAGTACGGCACAGCACTTCAGAGACGAACCAAACCTACACATAGAGTACGGGAGGTATTCTAGCTTGAGGCCAGAACAGATTAATTTCACCGGGGAGGAAGCACTTCTGTTATTCCCAGATTCTCCACTAGCTGCAACCCGCCTGCCGACGGCCAGTAGTGGCACCGGGACTGCTCGTCGGTGCCAAGTCCTGGTGCCTAGCTCTTCCTCACTCATTCCAGGGCAAACGTCCCGATTCACCTGGGAGAGGCCAATTTGGGTGGGATTCCGAGGGGCAGACCAAGCGTGGCACGGACACGGAGGGTGCGGCTGCTGGGAAATCCGGCAGTGCTTCGGCCATCAGGCAGCGGCCCAAGAGAAGGGGATGAGAGAAGCAAGCTCTGACATCCTGCCTTTGGTATTCACGAGAGAGAAGCCACGTCTGGGAGGGAACACGGAGTGTGACCGTGACACGGAGCTCACATCCTCTCCCAGCACGGACTCCAGGGTGCAGGAGAAAGGGGGGTGTTTGGGGAGTCGGTTTGGTAAATGTGGGGAAGCCTTATTACCAGTTCTGTAAGCTAAACAGAGTTTTCCCCAAAGCCACTGCTCTCTCAAAACTGGTGGCGCTCGTCCAAGCGCCTCGGCGGCATCTCTCCACCGGCTGACACTTCCTTGCTGACTCGGGGCGACGCGGCTGGGCACGGCAGCTAACGACTCCCTTTGATTTTTCAAGGACCTCGTAACACTCCACAGTGTCCCCATGAGGGTGAAACAGAGGCAAGAAGGCCCACCAAACCCATAAACATTTGGGGAAAATGTGTTTTTCCTACCCTGGAACTTTCAATTGTTCAGTCTCCCCACATCCTGATTGTTTCCAGGCTCGGAGCCCTCCAGGGTGGGTGACATGTGGAAAAAAGCCCAGGCTCTTGTCCTGGTGGAGGTGTGACATGGGCAAGTCACTTAACTTCCTATCTGTGCCAGGGTTTGCAAATCAGACAGGATGACACATGTGAAAATGCTCCGTCAACTCTCAAGCGGTCTTTCAATATATTTTTGCTAACTGGGTTGTAAATGTTTCTTCTAGAGGAAGAAACCGAGGAACTAATATTCTGGTTTCACTCAGCATGGGTTTCAAACAAAATGATAATAGCTCTAACTTCAATCAGGCACTTCATTCCATTTAGCAGTTGTAAGCACCATTTCTGGGGATAAATTAAACGGTGATAAATCTAGAATTTCCTAGGTGAGGGACTTGATTGGTCCTCCTCTTGTCCCTCCTCTCATCTTCCTGCTACACATCAGGTAGTTCTAGGACTGGACGTTTTTGAGATAACCCGGTGATTGAGTAGGACAGAGAGTTCTTGAACTCCCAGAGGGAAGGCGGCAGATTGGAGCCAACTCGGAGATGCTCACTGGGAACTAAAAATGTCTGAGGAGCATGGCAATGGGCGCTTCGCTCAGGGTGCGCGGCTAGAGGCAGTGCTCCTGGGGGCCCAAGGTCAGGCGGCTGCCTGCACGTGCAGTCAGCACACACCTAGAAGGGATTTCCATCACCCACAGAACTCCCAGGTCTTTGGAAATTACCAGAAATGCAGAAAGACTGTGAGCCCACTCACAGAAGAAGAAGTTTCACAGACAGACTAAATGATTCCCTCGCACGTATATGAAGTTGTACAAGACGTGACAGAGCAAAGATGAGAGTTTTAGGACCTTCTGGCCTGGTTAACAACAGGCGCCGAATTAAAAAGTGGGACACCGCAGAGGGAGGATCGTGGTTCCTCACATAATGGATTTCTACCACCAGGCCCAATTTTACACAGTGGCACCTGGGTAGCGGGTGTGGGCTCGTCTGGGTGGGAAAAGGATGGACTGGTTGGGAGGGACACAGCCACAGGCCAGCCAGCTCGGTCTCCTCTGCTGAGCACCTGTGAACCCCAAACAGAGCTTGGCTAGAGGGAAGGAAGCTCTCCTGCCCAGTGTAGAGGGCCTAGAAGCCCATGATTCTTAGCCAAAAAAGGCCCCAAAGACCCCAAAGACCCCAACCAATGACCTGAAGCCTCCAAGATAACCTCAGTCACTTCCTGTGGTTCCAGCAACTTGATCCCTTGAACTGAAACTAAAGCAAGACTGCTCCCGCCATTGTCTGCTTGTCTTTCTCTGGTGGGACGCTCTTTGAAATGAGGCAACTATTACAGTTTCTTTGCTACCAGAACCTAATAATGAGTATCAGTGGTGCTGTTTACCAAACACGGACACTTTGCCTGGCACAGGTCATTATTATTACCTCTAAATCATGTTATCACCAGCCCCAATTTACAAAGGAGAAACCCAAGTTCAGAGAAGAGAAGAACATGCCTGAGGTCACAAAGAAAGGACCCTGACACCCTCGTCTGGGTCCGCTGGCCCCTCAGGAATGTGGCTCGCTCCCACGCCACTGTGCCTTCCCTGGAGCAGACACCCTGGCCTCCGGACTGCTCCTCTACCTGGAAGTTCCATCCCAGGTCATACGTAAGCCTCCCAGTTTACACGCGCATCATCACACGACAGTGCCCCACACCACAGAATGTTACGACTTAAACAATTTCCAGTAACTTGACCTGAGCTAACATCTCACTGCTTCCTCCCAGGGCCTCGGCTGGCTGCGCTGCGGGCTGAGGCTAGAACTGCAGACTGGAGAGAGGACAAATCCTTTCAAGCTCATCTTGTCTGACCTCTGCTCTCCCCGCTCTGGGCACTTTGATCTCCCTGAGATGCACACTCCTTCTGATGCACAGCAGGCCAGCTGCCAAGCAATACAGTTTTAAATTCCTTTGCAAACAAATAAACAAAAGATACCCTTGAAAATCCTGCTCTGCAAAATTTCAGCTCTGAAGCTTCCTTTTTATAGATCTTTCCAAAGCAACTTATTTTTCGAACATTTGTAGTCCTTGGAAATATCCACGGTAATCTTCACTTCTAACTATACCATCTGGCTGCTCGACAAACAGTAATTACTCTGAGGCTGAGCCTGCACTCTTGAAAAAAATAAAAGGGGAGAAGCGGGCTCCTCACTGAAGTTTATGTGACGTTCGCACGCCGCTGAAGTGCTTCTCAAAGGTGAGCATCTGCCATATGTGCATGGCGGAGAGGACGTGGCACAACGTCTGCCTGTGACCTTGACAAGCGAACAGTGGCCCTGTGCTCCTGTCCTTGCGCTGACACCTCCACACTTGGGGGGCGCCTATGGAAGGACACTTATGTGGGCGGGGGGTGGGGGTGGGGTGGGTAGAGCCTGGGCATCTGTGCAGGTGAGCCTCTATCGGGGAAGGTCAGGGGACGGCCCCATCATGGCTGTTGATGGCTTTGGTAAGGAGGTCCTGTCCCAGTGCTTCATGGATGCAGGGCAGGAAGCAGAGGGAGTGCCCTCCTCTCCCTGAGCCTGAGCTTTGCCTGCAGGAAGGATGGAAACCATACAACCACCCCTAGTCCCGGGGAACTGAGCACCTGGCCGGCCCGCAGAGCCATGAGCGCGCGTCCCCCACAGCCCCTTACCGAGCAGGCTGATGCCCAGGCGGGACAGGCCCTGTCGCAGCCCCTCGCCCAGGCTCTCGGGCAGCTGCCGCCGCCACTCCTCCTGCCGGTTGTAGTGCTCCTCATCCAGTGAGAGGCGGTCCATGTTCCGGGCCAGGCTCGTGGCCAGGTTGGTGATGGAGGTGAGGGTACCTGAGGGCACAAGAGCACGTGGGTTGGCCTTATGGTCACATACATGGGGGGCCCCCGGGGAGCGGTCCTCACAGGGCTGGTGGGGGGGGGGGGAGGGGTGCCTTGGGACCTGCCCAGGTGGTGAGTGACGGGGGCTTCCTTTGGGCAGCTTGAAGCAACAGCCTGAAGAAAATTGTGAAAAAAAGGTGAAGATTAACACTTGCTCACCAGGGTGACGGCACGCCTCAAAACGGGTCAGGCGAGAATCTCTGTTGCCAGAAAAATGCCCAGAGTTTCAGATGAAAGTAGCATTTGCTATTGTTTGATGGTGGAGGCTTGGCTAGAGCACTCAGTTTTGAAGTCCTCACTGAGGCCCGGTTTTGAAAGTTAAAATTTGCTCTCATGTTAAAGGTTAAGGTCATGCTGCTGAATCTTAGATTGTAAGGAAATATTTCTATTTAGGAATAAAATTCATTTCCCCCCTTCATCTCTCATAGCAGAGGGAGACCCTAAACTGTATCACCAGACATTCAGAGGCAACAACGATTGGTGCCGCACAGAACATGCGCGGTTTGGATTCTCGGGGTGTTAACTGAAAACAGCGAGGACAATAAAGGAGAGAGGACACGGGAAAGCCATGACTATGTCGGGTTTTCTGGCAAGTCTGTACAGGTCTCAGTGAAGCCACACTGAAAGACATCAATGGACAGATCCTGACACTAGCGAATTCACTCATCTGTGAGAGGATGTCCGGCTCCAAGAGGAGACGGAAGATGTCGTTTTTGCCGCTGCATCTTTACCGGTAATCTAAAAAGAAAAAGTCCACGTGCACACGCAGACAGCAGCAAATGGGACAGGTTTCCCTAAGAGAAGGAGAGAACAAGTGTAAAACACACTCAGTGAGTCAGTATGCTAAAATTACTGCGGGCTTCAGTTTAGCAGGTGTCGGCTGTCTTATTTGAAAATAAAAACAACAGAACCACAAAGACTCAAGTGTCGGGAGTGAGAAATCCGCCAGTGACTCATCGGTGAGCTCCTCTGGCTCTCAGCTCGCAGGCCTCCCGGACGGCGGGGGCCCAGGGGAGTGGGCCCGGCCTCGTCCACACAACTCGGTTTACTGCTCTTGCCATTCTCCTGCCAGCCCCCCTCTAGCACAACGGGCGCTCATATTTCAGGCTCCTCTGCTTTTGAGCCTTCTGGAGACTTCTATAACCTACCCACTCATAACAGAGTTGCAGCACTGTTGACATTAAAAAGCCTTTTATGGGGGAGAAGCCCTTTGCCCTGTTTTCCCTGCCTCCCGCTGAGAAGAAAAGGGGACTCAGATGGCCCTTGTTAGTTCCCGAGTCACTGCCAACCTGACCAAAATATCGTCAAGCACACACAGGGGTAAAACGAAAACATTCCCCTTCATGTGGGCAGCAGTCTGGCTTCTGTGCCCCGTGACCTATCCGGGCCACAAGATGGCACTGTTGATGTGGCATATGCTGGAGGAAAGCTGGCTGGTCCCCTCCAAATCCGCCTCCATGTCCAGACGTATCCATGTCCTTCCGCAAGTTATGACAACTGTATCTACATTTAAAAAAATGAAGAGGCAACACAGTGTAGGGTTTCTGATGTGTAGCACAAGTCCTGAACACCTTTAATATTTCTGTATTTATCGCATGGAATAACAGTTGAGCCAATGCTTGTTTTCCCAATGGGAGGTTTAAGATTCTGAAGTTTCTGAAACATTTTCACACACTGCAGGCAAGCAGCGATCTGTTTAAAACATAAGGCATTAGATGTGAGCTTTGTTACAAATCCAACATTTCACGGCAATCGAACGGGCTAAACAAAGGTAGAGGCTCACTGAAGGCCCTGAAAGCTGTAATGTGTTCTTCAAAAAGGAAAAATAAGGGGAGGAATGAACATGAGGCTTTATGAAAAGAAACCAAAGTAGCTACCTTTGGAAATGTGCTTTACAAATGACGTTGTCCCTCTGGAGACTCCACTCACGAAGGCTCCCGGGCCTCTGGTCAGCCCCTCGTACGGAAGCCTAAAGAAGTCGGCGATGCCATTCCCGACGCTTCGCACCAAACTTGCGGGGCTGCCGAGGATTTCCAGGGATCCAACCACCCAGCCTGGAAGGGACCAACGGGAAGGGGCTACTGAGACCTTCAATGCGGCACTTTCAACATTGGGGAACGGTGACCCATTTTCCCTGCAATTCATTTTTCACACTGGAATTGAGAATGTTATAAGCTCCTCTGGAGCACAATCTGGGAAATAACTCATTCACTGTGAATTCATAAATGGCAAACTTTCATACTTTATAAATCAAAGCGATCCTTTGGCAGCCTCACAAATAGCTTTAATATGACTTCCTTGCCCGAGTCTCCTGTATTCCTGCTAAGAGGGACCCGCGTGCGAGGGGACACACGTTCCCATGCACCCGAGGAAAGGCGGTCTCTCAGGGTGCAGGTGTTTGCAGGCTGGGAAGCTGTCTTTAGAACCACCTCAGGGCAGCGGAGGCACCAGGAGGGGGAGGAGGCCAGATGCTAAATGGGGTGTTGCAAAGGAGAGGCAAAGTTCTGACAAGGATGGAGGAGTTATTTTTAATCTTTCCCAATCCTACCCAGCTGAGTGCTTTCCTTTGGAGCAGAGCTGAAGCCAGACAAATGTCTCCCCTTCAACCCCAGCTTCAGTTGTGTAAACACTGGTGACATGGACATACTGATTAGGTTAGTGAGAGGGAGTGTTCCCTTCCAGTGTCCCAGGAGGGGAGCTTTGGATCTGGTTTCCTATTTGAGCAGGGGCTTGCCAGGGGCCGGCCTGCTCAGTGGCCTGACTGCGGTGTATGCTGCCTCGTGGGAACGCGGCTGTGCGTGAACTTCACCGTGGCTTCCCTTCACCTTGCTCCCCGGGGAGGGGGCTCAGCACTTTCACCCAGTGGACTGGAGGGGCCGGCAGGGCCAAGGGCTAAGCACAGGTTTCTAGGCAGGTGACTTCCTCTGGGAACCACGGACCCCCCGCCAGACTGTGGCCAAGAGTGCTCTCGTGGGGAGGCCGTGGGGACAGGACGCGTGTGGGAGCGAATCCTGCCTCACCAGTAGATTCTTGGAGGACAAGCCTGAGACAGACCCTCAGTCAAGTCACTGGTCCCAGAGGGTCAGCAAGGTGTGGCTGCAAGAACCACGCCAGAACCCTAAAGGGTTCCGGGCCCAGCCCCTATACATAGAGAAAGACATTCTTAAATTTTGAGTCCATTCTTCTTTTCTGGAACATCAGGAGGATACCACTAGGGTTTAGGTTAAAAGAGGGAATCAGTTCCAGAAGGTAAGAACTATAAATGGGAGGGCCTCTGGGTGCCAGGCATTCAGCTTATTTCATGCTCAAGGTCACTGTGCAAATGAAGTGCTGTTACATCCCTTTACATAAGGATGAGCTAATGACTGGGCTTCTCCCTGGGCTCAGGGGTAGCAGCCTCAGGGGACCGAGATGAGGCTGACCTGGTGTTACTCTGTCTCCAAGTGTGGCTCTGAGATTAGGTCAAGGGCTCACAATCTCCCCGCTGCTTGGACACGTGGGCTGGGTTTCCAAACGAGGTTTACCTCATTGCTCAGCCCACCCACCCTCTTTCTGTGAGCCTGGGCTGCAATGGGCAGGCAGGGTACTGAAGAAGGTTGTGGAATATGGTTCCCTGGAGGGCTCACTCTGCAGGTAAAGAAACAGCAGATTCCCTTTAACCTGGAATAGTCATAAGGTTCTACCTGCAGGTAGCAAGTTGTTCTAGAAACATCTTAATTCCCCTTCTCTCCATAGATTTTACACACAGGATAAAGAAAGGAGAGTAAGATATTGCCAAGCACAGACCATCTACAATGGGCCCTTCAGAGTCAGCACGGTGGGCACAGAGTGAAGGCATCCCACCCAGCCTCCCCATCTGGCTCCCCCAGCCACCCGAAGGTGGGTAGGTCTCCTGGATCAGGAGCACTGCCTGATGGGAGGGCCATGTGTGGACCAGAGTTACTTCTCAGCAGCATGGGAGCTAGCCAGAAACGGGCAGGAAGTATCTGAGGACACTCCTTCTTTATCGTCCAGAAGCAAGTATACTTTGCCTGTATGTTTGGAGATTTTGTTGGAAAAGAGTGTCGGTCTGACTTCCTATCAAATTGAGACTTGGGTGTAGAGGGACCCCAGGAGATTAGAAAGCCCACGTTCTTTCCTTCAAATAGGCTATTCATTTCTAATTACTTGACTGTTTACTTTTAAAACCTCCTCAAGGTGAATCCACAAACTTCCCTAGAAATGAGGTCAGGGTATTTCCACCATCCCAGTTAAGAACCTTCTAGTCAGGTTCAGTGGGTGAATCCTGACCCACGTGAGATACAGATGCAACTTGTTCACTCCCAGGCCAGCCCTCCCCCTTCCTCTAAGAGGATGCTAGTACATTCTCTCGAAGCCTCTTCTACCTGGGTGCTGGTAACCTGCTACCATCTCCTTTTGTCTGTAGGTTTTTAGTAACAGAATTCTCAACAGGCTCTAAAAACTTGGCCCTGTATATTAGAATTTCTTGTCCCAGAGTATAATGAGGTTGGGACAACAGCTTAGAGGATTTTTAGGTAGATTACAAAAAATCCAAACAGAATGTTCTTGTGAAAGCTCATTAAAAACAAAAAACAAAACAGAGCATTTTTAGCACACAGGCTGCAGGGACATGGCTCCTTGGTGCCACAGTTGGGAGTTTCTCTGCCAGCTCATTACCTGCATGGTTGTCCCCCCACACCTCAGCATTATGTGGTGGCCTGGTGGGAGGCTTAGTTCTTCCCAGGCCCCACATCAGAGCTCAGTAACTTACGTGCCCGCGTCTCATGTTAAAAGCAAACACTGCCTGAAAGGTTAAGTTTCTGGAATTGTTTATAAATATACCCATCTATTAAATTTGAAATGTTAACTGCTTATTTTTAAGTGATTTCTTAGCAAGAGAGAAATATTTTCTTCATTGTTGTGCAAGCTATCAAAACAATAGTGCAGGCAGGGCCCTCCCCTGATCTTGTCATTTTCAGTTAAGACTTCTAGGTAACCTTATTGACTCTATGAATGTCATTATGGAGAAAATGTAATCTCACCAGTGGGGCAACAACATGGGTCATTTACTGTTACACTGTTAAGCTTATATGGGAATGCTTTCACTAAGTACAATGTTACAAACATTCTCTCCTTTGCTACTCTCAGAAAGGAAGGCTGCCATGTTTTTTGCTAGAAAGGACCTACAAGACCCAACACTGGTTGGTGTTTGTTGCCTGAATTCATGGGAACATAAGGAGCTGAGTAATCAAACTGAAACCATGTTGGAATGAATTTAGGTCAGGAACATGTGTTTTGTTGCCAATTACCATAGAATATTCTGAGACCACTCTGTCTTTCAGCACACAGTACTCACCATACAATATTCATATTCATATTCAAACACCCCCCCCCCCCCCCCACAAACTTCCATCTCACGTCTGTGGACAAGCCGAGACACTAACCACTTTCTTTTTGCGATCTGTCTAGACTGGCAGGGCCACACTGGGCAGGTAGAGGGCTCTTTACGCATCTTATGAGCACACAAATCCTCTGAATTTCTCACCTACAGCTATTCATGGACCTTAATGAAGGAAGCCAGCAAGCTACAACTGGATTTCTTTTAAGCCCAGGGCTGGTTTTCCAGACTGCACTGATGTGCCCATACAGAGCCTTGGTCCTGCAGGGATCTAAAAAGTGTATGCTAAATGGAATTAACAGTCTAAGTTGCATCATAGCAAATATAAAAGCTACTATTGGTTGAGTGTTTATTAAGTGCCAAGTCCTTTTATTTTATCCTCTCAGAAATCTTAAAACCCATTTTAGAGATGAGGAAACTGAGACTTGGGGAGGTTCAATAACTTGCCCAAGGCCTTAGGCAGTGGTGGAGTGTGGACTTAAATCCAGGTCTGACTTGGGCGCCTGGGTGGCTCAGTCGGTTAAGCTTCCGACTCTTGATCTCAGGTGTTGATCTCAGGGTTGTGAGTTCAAGCCCTCCACTTTCAGTTAAGTTGGAGTGTGGAGCCCACTTAAAAAAAAAAAAAAATCCAGGCCTAACCGCAAAGCCCACACTCTTCCCCTCTCACAGTAGTGCCTCCCTAGTTCTTGAAGTTGATGAGGCACTCCCAGGAGCAATCCCTTTTGGCCCAGGCTCTAGTTCATCAAGGACCCCTAGCGTGTGACCTCACCTGCTCTGAAAAGAGCCCCCGCGGCATAGTGCATCGCCAGGGCGTGGACGAGCTGCCTGGCCGTGGTGAAGACGGGGCCTCTTTCAAACACTGAGAAGGAGAGTGGCGTATGGTCAGAGGCTATGTACAGCTTGAGGGAAGCGTGGATGCTGACAAGGAGATTCACCGGCTGTATCACCAGTTTCCGTAACTTCACAGGATTCACCAAGGCCCTGGCGTGCTGTCTGACCTGCGCGGGCAACACCTGTTTGCCACCTGTGAGTACCTCAGGGTGACCGGCCAGGTTGCCGTCAGGAAGGTAGGTCCGGAACAAAGTTCTGATGTAGTACACAAATGTATCTTCCACATATAACCGGGCAGGTTTCAATTCAAAACTGAACTCATTAATATCATCGAATAAGAAGTTCTTGCCCTCGGTTAAGGTGAGGCAAAGTTTGATAAAACAATTTTTCTTGTATTCTTCCAGCTCTCTGCTGGATACGAGGAGGCTTTGCATTTTGGGACACTGCACGGGTTCTGGTTTTTCCCCCTGGCAGACTAAGACCGCGAAGTGGAAACTGGACTTGTTATACAGCTGGTTGTCTAACTGCAGGTCCCCACAGTAGACTTCCACACAGTGAGGCCGAAGGGGCGCTGCAGCGGCCTCCTCCCCGCGGAGGTGGCCAGTCATGGGGGCCATTTGGAGGAAAACACTGTCCAGTGTGAGTCTCAGAAGTTCAGATGATACTCTGTGGTGGGTGAGGTCATCAAACACCACCAAGCTCAACTGAGTGATGAACATTTTAAATGTCACAATCTTCTCCAGAGTTCTAGAGAAAGGGAAAACAACATAAGTCTCCCTCTTTTCTTTTTCCTCTTTCTTTCTCTTCCTTCCTTCCTTCCCTCCCTCCCTCCCTTTTTCTTCTTCTCTCCTCCCTTCCCTCCCACCCTCCCTTCCTTTCAATAGGGCCTTATTACACCCCTCCTGATATTCCATCAGGTTCTCGCAAGAAACAATAAGAATTCAACTTTCAGACTGTGGTGTCTGGACAGAACCTGCCACGTTCCTGACAGTACTCGGGAATGTCCCCCAAGGGACTAGTACAAGCTCTTGTCATGTTCTGTACATGCTTCCCTTGTCAACGCCAGATTTGTACTCCAAAATTCTTCTAGCGTTTGCGCACTAATTCTCTATCACGATCATCTCAAGGCAGAAAGGTAAAATCAAACCACCAAGACTCCTCACCTTGAAGTAAAGCAAAGAGAAGAAAACTCACCCTGAGCCCCCTGCATCCCGGCCCCTCTAGTGGCATCTGGGCCATGTGCTCCGCTCTCCCTACCATTTCCAGATCTGGACTGCGGTGCTCCTGCCTCAGGCCAACCTGTCACGGTGCACAAAATCCTTCTGCTCTCCCCTCCTCAAGGACATCACTTTAGCCACCCACCCGTCTCCTTTACCCTCTTTTTTTTTTTCATTATCGGCAGCTTATAAACATGATGCTATTTCTCCTGTCTTCAAAATCCCTCTTGTAACTCCACCACTTCCTTCTCTAGCTACTACTCAGTTTTCTGCCCTCTCTTACATAAAAACTTCTACACACGTTGTCTGCTGGCTGCCTTCCATTCTCTCTTCACCTTGGTCCAAGCAGGCTTCTGCCCCCATAGTCTGCCAAAGCAACGCTCACCAAGTGACTTCTGTGTGGCTAAACTGAATGATGGCTTTTCAGTCTGTGGCTCACTTGACCTACAATGGCATTTCACCTTGTCGATAACTCCTTTCCTCTGGGAACACTTCCTTTATAGGTCTTCTCTTCTACTTAGTCACTGTGCGACCCCTTCCTCTTCTCCCTGATTACTGAAAATTAAGGTGCCCAAGGCTCAGCCCTTGCCCTCTTCTGTTCCTGTGTCTCGGCCCCCCCACTGGGAGATCTCACTCATTCCCACGGCCCCGATTTGCTGTCTGGGTGCTCATGGCTCCCAAAGTCACATAGGCAGCCCAGGACCACCCAAGTGCCAGTCTCCTACATCTAACTGCCTCTCCACTTTGTCACTTCTTTGTTAAAAAACATCTCGACCTGTCACGTCTATAATCAAACTCTAGATCATACACCCCACCCCAACCTGCATATGGTCTTTCCCATCTCAGTTAGTGACAACCACATCCTATCACTTGCTTACAGCCCGAGTTTAGGAGTCCTCCTTGATGTCTCCATTTTTAGCCCCTATCCAGTGCATCAGGGAAAACCCAATCGTTTCTTCTTAGAAGGTACATCCAGATTCTGACCTTTCCTTCCCACATCCACTGATCCCACTGCAGTCTAAGCCATCAGCATCTCTAGTGTGAGTAACGGTGACAGTCTCCTAACTACTTTCACTGCTTCCACCCTCACTTCTATATGGTCTACCTCACAAACAAACAAATAAATGATAAATAAGTTTCTAAAAATTTAGGTCAGATTATGTCACTTCTCCACTCAAAATGCTCTGATGATTTCTCCATTTCATTCAGAAATAAAGCTAAGTCCTACACCATGTCCCCCTCTCCCAGCCCTTACCGCTCTGGCCTCAGATACTCTTTCTACTTCCATCCACTCTGTCTGGCCCACACTGGCCTCTTCCTTGAGCCTCCAATATGTCAGACCCACTGTTTCAGACCTTTGAACCAGATGTGCCTTCTGTCTGGAAAGCTCTCCACCAGATACCCACATTACTAACCCCCTTGCAGCTTTTGAGTCCTTGCTCAAATGTCAACTTCGTGGGAAGGCTTACCTACACTGGTTTTCTAAAATTGTGTCCTCTCTGTCCTTATGCCCTGGCACTCCTGGTCTTTCTTACCCGGCTGTTTTTACCCCTGCGGAAAGCCAACCTTCTACTGTCCCATAAAGTCTTTTTTTATTATGTTTATTCTCTGTCTTCCATTCTACACCTAGGAAAATGTGATCATCTTTTTGAGAGCAGAGTCTTCTTAGTCACTGTTGTATCCCCATCCCTAGAATAGCACCTGGCATCCAGTAAGCATTTTAAAGCAAGGGGTGTAATACTTCCTTTATTCATTGATTCAACAGATAGTAGCAAATACTTGTGCCTTTCCTATTTCTACCACTCAATGTATAATTTGTTGCTAGTATGATTAATGCCCTATTAATGCCATAGACAAATGTTTCTGAAACTGTTGTGCAGGCTTGAAATTTTGTGTTATGTAATTTTATATTTAGTCTCCAATTGTTATGCTATTCATTTTTTACAAAGTTCTGGGCAAAGAAAACATTCTACCCAACCTTGTTTGAAATATTGTAAATTCAAATTAATAATGATTGGGCAGGTCCAAATTAATAAGTTCTTAACCATATATGAAAAACAAGGAACTTTTTTTTTTAAAGGCTTAAACAAACATATGGAAGTTAGTATTGTTATTTTATATTTTAAATACATTTTTAAATAATAAACTTTATTATAAAATACATTCTTCTTTATAAAATTAAAATGCAGAAAATTATTAGCTAATCACTTATAACTCCCACATCTACTAACAATTTTGATTCTTTAAAAATTTTTTTTTTAATGTTTATTTATTTTTGAGAGAGAGAGAGACAGAGAGACCAAGTGTGAGTGGGGGAGAGACAGAGAGAGGGAAACACAGAATTGAAAGTAGGCTCCAAGCTCTGAGCTGTCAGCCCAGAGCCCAATGCAGGGCTTGAACTTACAAACTGCGAGATCATGACTTGAGCTGAAGTCAGACACGTAATTGACTGAGCCACGCAGGGGCCTCTTGATTCTTTCTTTTGAGTCTTAGTTCTAGGAATGTTTTCTGGGCATGTGTGTGTGAGAATGTGTGAACAGAGAAGTATTTATGTGTGTGTGTGTGTTATATACACACATACATACATACCTAGGATACATGACTAATCATAGCTATATATTCAATTTTATACTCTCTTTGCTTTCTTCTCTCCCTTTATTCCTTCCTTTCTTTTTGAGAGAGAGAGAGAGAGAGAGAGAGAGAGAGAGAGGGAGGGAGGGAGAATGGGCACACATATGAGCATGGGAGGAGCAGAGAAAGAGGGAGAAAAAGAATCTTAAGCAGGCTCCAAGCTTAGCACGGAGCCCCATGTGGGGCTCGAGCTCATGACCATGACATAGATCATGACCTGAGCTGAAATCAAGAGTTGGACACTTAACTGACTGAGCCACCCAGGCACCCAGGTTTACAAATTTTTAATGGGCAAGCTTACCATGCTGTGACTGGGATAATGATTAATCCTACCTGTTGGTAGCGGTTAAAATAGGTCCCATTTTTCCTTCTGGGGCCACAGTGATGAAGACTGTGCCACACTGAAGGACAACGTCCACATACACATAGCCAAAGCCAGTCAGGAACACAACCTGTGAAAAGAATATTCAGAATCTGATTAAAAAGAAATAAGAAACACTACTGAAATGGTACTTTCAAATGTCTTAAGTCCTGATTCAATACCACAAACACTTCTTGGTTATATTTCTTTATATCTATGTGTACAGGCTATACAGCTGACTTGAAATGAAGAAAGAAAAAAGAAAGATCAAATCCAGATTTTTCAATATCCAGCTGTAAGGTTCATAGAAAAAAACAATGATGGATGATGGGGCATGTGTGTCTTCCTTCTCTGCTTCTTTGGAATTGGCAAATAGCTCTGTATGGGCTGGAGCCCAGCCATGGGCCAGCTTTACATGTGCATATCAACCTCTGTGGAAAAAAAAAAACAAAAACAACCAAACCCTGAAACTCAGGACTTGAAATGCAACATGCAAAAAACTTCCAGGCTCTTGAGTGTTGACTTACTACCATGAGGATGTCTTCATATCCTGGGGACACAGAAACATACCAGAAAACCTACCAACAGCTGTTGACATGTCATAATCCCCTCAAGGTCTCTTAGTCTCTCATGTAACTTGTAACAATAGTGTCAGATAACTTCATTTGCTTGGAGTCAAAATTAATTTTGCTTCTATGGGAAGGTGGACTAAGACCTAAAAAAAGTTCGATCTCAGAAGCCAGGTGCCAGGCCAGTAGAACAGATGTCCTTTCAGCATTAAATACCAAGGTTGCTTAAATGGATAAATATTTGAAAACAGAACAGAACTATTTGAAAAACAACTCCAAGAACATCATGTTCACAGCCAACATTACCTGAGAGTAGGGGCAAGAACCTCCTTATGTTTGGGAACGTTGATTCTGATAATCTGCAGTATCAATTCAGTCCAAGTCTGGGCCCTTTATTACTGTTAGGGCAGCAAATAAAAGACGACTGCAAATTTCCGGATGACGGAACAAAGCGAGGTGCCTGCCTGACATGTAATGAATGTATTGGAATTCTGACCACATGAAGAGGTACCAGAAAGAGTGTGCACAGAGCCACAGGGGACAGTGACAGACTCAAACCCGGAAGGGACTTCAGTGTCACTGGGTTTCTTTCTTGCATAGTGGCTCCTGACCGTGTGCAGCACCCAGGGCACCTGGGCGTCACCTCCGCCTCCTCCCTCTCATCTCCTGGAGCACAGCAGTCCTCAGATGCCCCAGTTCTGCAGGCTCCGCCCCTAGGGCCTTCGTTTTCATCCTACGGCTGCTGCTTTAGCTTAGGCCCTTGTCCGCCACTCAGCACTCCCGGCGCCCAGAAGATGCCTTCCAGCACAGGTTCTTTCCAAATCCTGTGTCTCTTTGCACATGCTCCTTAAGGATACCTTTTCCCCTGAAGGTACTCTCTCATTTTCCTATTCCTTTCCTCAGCTTGATACCAACTCCAGCATTCCTGAGGCATTTTAACCACATTTCTATTTCATCACGAGCCTGTATTGTTTGTAGTATAGTCGCCTGTTTATACACCTGACTCAATTGCTAGATTGTCAGCTTCTTGAGGGCAGGAGCAGAGTCCATTTGTTCTCTATGGACATGTTTCCCAAATGGGTTGTTCTGCAGAAATATCTGTTTCAAAAGACCCTGTATCTTGAATCTGCCTTATCTGTTCTAAGATAAAAACTGTAGTTGACTGTGATAAAATCTGGAATGCAGCCAACTTAAAAAATGGCTCAGCTCATGAATCTAAAGCAAAACAGGTATTATTTGAGAAACACTCACATTTATTATTTTGTATGATATGCAAAGGACGTCTACTGTTTTTTTACTAGGCTTATAGATGTGGGATTATTCATCTGGGACAAACATCTATATTTCCCTCTCTCAGTGACTCTGCGTAACTTCAGCGTATGTCCCAGGGTTTTAGCAGAGAACTACCACCCCTCAGAGGAGGGAGGGAGAGGATCAGTAAGGGACATATTTACTGTTCTGCTCATTCTCACAGTCATCTTTGGGCCTTAGGAAATGAGGACACTAGCACCTTCTAAGAGTGAAGATTAGGCAAGCTGATGGCTTCTGTTAACTGCCCAAGGGACTTTGAAGCAGGCAAATGAACCCAAACCTCTAAAGGTACTTCTTCTGGTCAAAAACCTGGACTCTGCAGAAAAATTTGCTGGGTGTCCCTTTCACTCACCACTAGAATGGAAGAAACATGGACTTTAATTCTCAGGAGCCTATCCCTGTCTCTTTCCCCCAGTAGAGAAACTGCTCACAAGGCCAAGCATTTTGTACAGTGGCAGCTCTAGGGATTAGAGAGTTAGGTATCTACCTACCAGAGAAATTAGGCACCTGTACCTAGGTTTCCCCAGAGGTTTCAAAATAAGTCCTTGTTTTGGTCTGAAGGTTTGGCCTTCAAAGCCTCAAATACTTAGTGAAGAAGAAACTTTTTGAAGAAAAACCTCGCTGACTCCTAGTCTAGCTGGTTGTAGCAGCCGCACACCCAGCACCCATGCCCTTGCTTAGTCCACTCTCCTACGGATACAGAGCTTGGCTATGTGGCTGTCGTCAGCCGATGGGATCTCAGCAAACGTGGGGCAAGAAGCTTGGTAAAGCTTGCTTACTGGGGTTTGCCCTCCTGCCAACCATGTGAGGAAGCCTGGCCTAGCCTCCCTAAAGAGAGACCACATGGTGAGAGAGATGCCCAGACTTTCCAGCTGAATTCATTCCTCAGCCAACTTCCAGCTGAATGTGGCTGCATGAGTGATCTCAGGCTCATCCTGCAGAAAAATCATGCTACCAAACCTTCAGACTCACGAGAAGTCAAGCATTTTCAAGCCTCTAGGTTTTGGGGTGGTTTGTTACAATGCGGCAGACAGAAAGTGATGGAAACTCCATCAACCTGCATCCTTGACTGACGATGGAGAACAGAGCTCCCTGGGCACAAAGCATGAGCAAGAAGCAAATTCTAGGGTTCTGATAGGCAGCATAACCTAGCCTATACCAACTAACATAGATATTGGTAACAGAAGTAGGGTTCCAGCAGAAACCTAATGCATGAGTCCTTGGCTTAATGGTCAGGCAGTAGAAACTGGTATTGAAAGGGATTAAAATGGCAATTCATGTTATGAAGTAGCAAGACACTTAGTAGAACTGTTGCCTGAGATTACCTGGGAGGCAGATTATAAACCTAATCCAGAAGATGAGGTGTGAAAACAAAAACATTAGTAGTGTGTGTTGGCTACTGTTGGCTGTCTCTGGAAATGCATTCTGAAGAAGAGATGAGCTCAGCAAACAATTTGCCAGTTTGCAAATAAAAATGAAAAACAACAGAGATTCCAGAAACTCAGGGTCTTGCAAAGCTAGAAATGCTTTTGACCTCAAACAGCAAGAGACCAAAGGTTAGTGTTTGAATATGAGAGCAGATTAATACTCAGCCTTAGGGCTATGTACAGGCATCACACTCACTGTCAGAACCTCTTAATTATAAAAGTGACTCAGAAAAAAGCTTAGATTAAGAGTATAAATTTGCCACAGAAGCTCTAAAGTTAGAGGCAAGGAATCAAGATAGCACAGGAATATGCCTAGAAAAGGAGCATAGATGTGGTTATCGGTACATAAATTCTCTGGAATCAAATAGTGTTTGAGAAATGACTACTGATGAATACACTCATGAGTCTGGACTACAAGAGACTGAGGTTATTTGAGCTTCAGATGTGACCAAGAAAGATCTCTGAGAGTAGGTCCAGGGGCTGGAAGAAAAATGGTGAGAGCGCAGTTCCAAGAGCAGAGACAGGGCTCAAAGACCAGTCCTTGTTTCAAGGTATAAACGCCACACAGTTACGTGCTCAGAAACTTTTTGGACTTGTCATAGATGAGAGGCTGCTGCTCTGTCTCATCCTTCCCATTTCCAATTTGGAGGGGTTAAAACAATGATCCTATCTTGTAAAATGGGGGGAGGGGAGAACAGCATGAGCTCACAGGTCTCCAGGTGAAAGGAGTCAAGTCCAGACTAAGAGAGCATCACTCAGAAGTCCTGGATTTCCAGTGGGACGTCGTGACTCATCGGAACCCTGGGGAGGCAGTGTGTTTGTTGCACACAAACAAACACTCATTTAATTCACTAAATTAAATGAGTAATGACCAAGGGGATTTCTGCTTGTTGTTGCTGAGTTTATTATAGAATAAGCTAGCCAGTCCTGATCAGTGCCATCATTTAGGTGTTTTTTCTTCCTTCACTTCACACTGGTGGTGTAGGGGACGCTATGGGCAACATATAGTCAAGAGATTTGCTGCTTTGGCCACAAAATACTTGGAGGATACTCTCTGTATCTGTGTTGGAGCACTATGATCAGTAAGACTTTCTCTCACACATATGGGAATAAGAACACTACTCTGGGCCTATGTCTTGCCCTCCACAATGCCCTTAGTACATTGTCTTTTACTACAATTACAAATAAGAAACACTTCAACATAACTTGTGCTTTTCTACAGTTATCTTTTTTAAAATTTATTTATTTATTTTGAGAGAGCGAGCGAGCAGGGGAGGGGCAGAGAGAGGAGGAGAGACAGAATCCCAAGCAGGCTCCATGCTGTCAGCACAGAGCCTGACACAGGGCTTGATCTCACGAACTGTGAGATCGTGACCTGAACCTAAATCAAGAGTCCAATGCTCAAACAACTGAGCATTAAAATGATTGATTACATTTATATGTAGCAAAAAATATTAAAAAAAATTATACTAATTTATTTTACTAAGTTAATAAGTTATGGGGGGGGGTGCCTGGGTGGCTCAGTTGGTTAAGCATCCAACTCTTGGTTTCGGCTCAGTTCATGAGATCAAGCCCCATGTTGGGCCCCAGTGCTGGGCATGGCACCTGCTTAAATTCTCTCTTTCTCCCTCTACTGCTCTAGATTGTACTCTTTCTCTTAAACAACAACAACAACAACAACAACAACAACAACAACAACAACAACACTAAGTTAATAAGTTACAGGGGGACACAAGAAATAAAAGAATGAATTTTGAAAGTCTCCCTTTTTCCTTAGAGGCCATATGCGACAATCCAAGGATAATCCTTGGAGGGAGGGAGTTATAAAGTATCCCAGCACTGCAGCTGAGGTAGACTTACATAATAGGTAGAACTGTTATTAAAACTCCTTCCATACTCCCTTCCTTCAATATTTTGCCGATTTCTTCTTCAACTGGGTTCCAATAGCCATAGGAAACATCTTACTGGGCTTCCTCCCTTTCTCTTTCTTCTACCTAAGTCATGTTGCCCCCACCTCAGATTTTCACTTCTTTTCTGTGATGAGTGATTTTGTGTCAGCCTGACTGGCCACAGGGTGCCCAGGTTAAGCATTATTGCTGGATGTGTCTGTGAGGCTGTTTCTGGATGGGATTAGCATTTGAATCAATGGACTCAGCAGACTGCCTTCTCCAGTGTGGGGGACATCATCCAGCCTGTCGAGGGGCTACCCCCTTTTCTCCTGCCACACTGTTGAGCTAGAACATCTCATTTTATCTTCTCCTGATGAATTTATGCCATCAAATCCCTTGGTTCTCAAGCCTTTGGACCCAGACTGAATTATGCTATGGTTTCCCTGGGTCTCTAGCTTGCAGAAGGCAGATACTTAGCCTCCAGGGGCAGAACTGCAGATAAATCAATCAGCCATGTTATTTGTTCTGAACTTTGGCTAAAACTCATCTTTCATAAAAAATTGTACTCCCTATTTTGGGAAGGAATAAATGGAAAAGTTACTACTTATTTCTCTAGATGAGGTGGCTTGTAAGAAATATGTTAAGAAAGAAAACCATAATATGGAAGAATCCAAGGCTTAGGCTTTGAAGGGAAGAAGAGATTTGCATGTGTACTATGGGACTATGTGCTACAGGACTGATCCCTAACGCGTAGAGGGAATAAGGGAGTTGAATGTAGCCTGCTTGGTCTCAGGTAGTCAGTCGTCTGTTTTAAGCAGTTTAAGGCCCAGAGTTTCAGGCCTAGAGAGCCTTCTCTGGGCTGGACTCTTGTGTGTTAGTAATCACTTTTGTGGTACTTGTGGAGACAGACTTGAAGGTGAAGAGGTTGACAACAGAGAGACCCTTAAAGGGCCTTAAAGGCTATTGCTAAAATCTGGGAGAGGAATGATGGATAAAAGGCCTGGAGTAGACCATGGTCACAGAGAGAAGGGGCAGAACCAGAGACATTTCTGAGGATTTCTGCCGGCACCTGATGACTTCCTGGATGTGTAGGGGGAAGAGAGGGAAAGGAAGGCACTGGGCTGCAGTAGGAAAAGTTCAGGAAGCCTGACAGTCTGGGTTTGGATCCCAGGTCCACTTGCTCTGTGCAAGTTGACTTCTCTGAGCTTCAGGTAGCATCTACCTTTAAGGGATGTGGCAGGGACTAATGATATTTGTAGAGTGCTTGACATAAAGCAGGAATTTAAAACAAGTTTGCATAAATATTATTCAAGGTTTTTATACTGGGAAAATGGCGATAACAATCACTAAAGTGAGAACTCTAAGAGAAGCTGGCTTGGGGAATGGAAAATGATCACTTTGATTTCAGAGATGTTGGGTTTGAGGTGCTTGTGAATTTTAGGTGGAGATATCTGGTGAGTGGTAAGAACACAGACTTGGAGCTTAGGAGGGACGCAGAGGCCAGAGAGAGATCTGAGAGTGACTGGATGATAGTTGGTAGCTAAAGCAATGAGATGAGATCTCTCAGAGAGGAAAAGAAGGGAAACGAATTTCTAAAATGATCAATTTCTAAAGTGAGAAAAAGGTGGATAAGCATGAAAACAAAATAGCGTTATTCTGGGTAGAATTCTTCCCTCTGTGTAATTACTGAAAAATACTTAGGGAAATCCTTACTCTCAAGCATCTTTAAACGCATTGCGACTCAGCTGGAACAAACTGTAAACACACAGAAGACTCTAGACCAGGGAAGGCACTTGGCAGTTGTTCAGAAGTGGGTACCAACCTGCTGATACCCCTTCTGGCCCTGATACGGGATATATGGGAAGGCAAGTGAAGTAAGCAAGAAGCCAAAATATCTGTACTGTGCATTTGATAAGTCAGATACTCACTTGGATTTGGTGGCTTTTTTCTGCATGAAAATTCCTGGATGGAGGCTAAAGGGGTCTCAGAAAATGACTACACATGCTCTTTAAGCATCAGCGCTCAGGGTTACCTCTGTCTGTTGTGCACCAAGTGGGCGGATTACACACTTGAGTCCTGGTTCATCAAGGCACTTACCAAAGTGTCTCATGGTAACCTTGTAAGCAAGATAAGAAATATCTTATATAGTATGGTTTAAAAAGTGCTTTTAGATGGATTTTCTTATGTAAGACATGTGGGCTAGATGACAGTACAGTTTGGTGTGTTAGTGGCTGACCGAACCCATGCATTAGGGAAGTAGCTGGTGATTCACCATTGCAAGTAGACCTTGGACGTGTCCTGTTCAACATATTTATTAATGACTTGGATGAAGATGTAGAATGCATGCTTGCCACATCTATAGATGACATAGAGCTACCAAGGATACTTAATATGTTGGATGACAGCATCACAATTTTTTTTTAAGTGATTTCAACAGGCCGGACTAGGCCAATAGCAACAAGATTTAATTTATTGGGGATAAATGTAAAGTCCTGTCACTGGGTTCAAAAAGTCAACTGTACAGCAAGTCATATGATAAAGACCTGGGGGATGTGGTTGACCACAAGTTCAATAATAACAAACAGTCTGAACTTGTTAATAAAAAGCTAACTCAATCTTCTACTTTATTAATGGAAGCACAGGGAGGTAATAGCTGGTTAGACCACATTTGGAATACTATGTATAATTCTGGCTGCCAGATTTTTAAAAGGGAACATAACACACTAGTGTATTCAGACAAGGGTAACTGTGGTGATGGGTCTGGAAATCACATTTACTGAAGGAATGATTCAAGGAACCAGAAATGTTTGGCCTGGATAAGGGAACACTTAGAGAAGATGTTGAAGCTGCCTTCAAATAATTGTAGTGTTGCTATATTAGAGGGGGAAGTAAACAATCTGTGATGCCCCACAGGGTAAAACAAGGATGAATGAGTGGGTGCCACAGAGGGACAGATTTCAGCTTGATACAAGCAGAAACTTTCCTGTAGTCACTGCAGGAATAAGCCACAGCCAGGACACTGAGGGGAGATGTCATGGAAGGGACTCCTGCCCTAGGTAAAGTGGAGATTAGAAAACCTCTTCTAACCTGTGCTTTCATGAACCTTCAGGTAGTGATATTGGTAGCCAGGGCTGGACTCCAAAGGATAGACAGTGAGCTCAGTTTGGTGCAGGAAAAACAGGACTGGGCCACATGTGGGCAGATCCAGGTTCCAGCCTGATCCTGCTTACTTACAAACCACCTAGCTGATTACTCTTTAAGCCTCAATCCTCTCATCAGGAAAATAAACATAAAATTATTGCCCTAACGATCCCAGAATTTTTGCCATGATCAAAGGCTCTGTCTTAGGACTTACTCCACTTGACTACATTTATTTACTTACACTCAGGTTCCTGAAGCAGGAGTAATGCCTTATTTAGGGCAAAGGGTTTGGCTCTTGATAGTTCCTCAATAAAAGTTTGCTGAATAAATGAATGGAAGAATTGAGACCGTGGATGTGAGAGCACTTTGTAAATGGTATAGAGCTCTATAACCATGAAGGATTGTCATTCCCCATCTTTCACACACTGAGAAGAAAACACTGGTGACACTGACTCCACTAAAGACTTCTGCTCAGAGTCAAAGATCATGAGAATTCACTGAATCTTTTTAGAAGAAAATTCACCTGCAAACTTTAAGGGGAATCACATCGCTCATTCTTCTTTGCTGTTTCAATGGCTCAGACACTACGTTTCATAACCAATTCAAAGACTTCCCAAGGCTCTTAAGATAAAAACCCAAGTCCTTAGGTGCAGACACAGAATCTTGCTGGATTTGGCCTTGAATTGTCTCACTAAACCCCTTCTCCCACCCCCCTTTTCTTCAGCTGGCACTATGACCACACTGGCATTTAGGTTCCCGGAAGGACCACGCTCCCTCTCTGAGCACCGAAGCTTCAAACATGTTGCTCTTTCCGCCAAGAAAAGTTTCCCACTTTTTTGTCTACTTAATGCCTGCTCAGCTTGAAGGCAGAGATGCCAGGTCTCTTACCAGAGAGATATTCCTTGGCCTCTCAAACCAGTCTGCTGTATATCCTAACAAGACAACTGTACCTTCCCTTCATGGTTCCTACTGGACTTCACAATACAGCCACCTAGGCGATCACTTGCTTATCCTCTCCTTCACCTGTCATCTCCTGGGAGGTGAGGGTGTTGTTCCCTTTAGTTCACTCTGCTTCCTGTAGTCCCAGTACTAAGTTACAATGTCTGGCACGTATTAGAAACTCAGTAAGTATTTGGTGACTGATGACTGAAGCATGCCTCTTAGTGTTTATGTTACTTAAATGGTAACTACGTTTTCTTTGTACCTTTTTATTCAAAAAAATATTGGCTAACGCTGACCAAAATAAGACTTCTGATTAACAGGAAATGAAATCCCATGAACTACGCAGGGTTCTAACCTGTTTTCCAGATAGGATCAAAACTGTGGCTTAAAATGGTCAATGTAAGCTCATTTTTTACGTCTTTGCTTATTTATTTGGGATCTAAAGATGTTTTCCTCTCGAGTCAGTCAGGCTACCACTCCCTGTCAAGTTATGGACAAGAGCACCAGCTGCTGCATCAGGGGCTCAGTCTGAACCACCATGAGAGGTCTCCTAGACAGGTGTGAGCTGGTAACACAACCCTGGAAACCCCATGCCAAATGCAGTCCGGATTTTGTGGCCTACATGCTATCGGGTCTTCCCGGTGACTCCTGTATCTGAAGAACACTTCTTTGCGTGATTATAAACTCATTTTCTGCATGTTCCCTCTCATAGTCCATTTCAAAATTATGCAACATAGCACTGTTCTATTTCCAAAACTGAGGCGAGGGGCCTATCTCTGGCAAAAGCTAAAGGAGTTCTCTTCCTGGAGGCAATATTAGGGATTTTACAGTGTTTTAATCCTGCTTTTTAAGGTCAGCTTGGAAATTGGCATCATGTGCCTCAGACCAAGGGCTGAGGAAAGGCTCCTGGAAGACGATCTCACTCCTACAGAAGGGCTGCTTCCTTTCATCAGAGGACACAGCTCCCTTCGCTCCCCAGTGATTTATATGCCCTGGTGTATTACTGAGGAGATGCCGGTGAGGGTCTGAAACAAATCTTCCTGCAGAGGAGGAAGTGAACCATGGTCTGCAGGACATATGGCACACAGCTCCTCAAAGATTAATGGGAACATGAGCCTTTGCTGGGTCCTCAGACCAGGGATGGTAAGGGTGTTGGAAAGAGTACCTCTTCCTAGCTTTGAAGTATCTGTGACTACAAAGGTTTGAGGAAATTTAGAGTGAATGGGAATCCCTGAAATAAGGTTTGGCAGGCAGAATGCCTATTGTAAAGAATCCCCCAGACATAGAGAAGTAAGCAAAGTTTTGAAAATCTTCAAAACGATGCAGAGGAGTTCAGGAACCCTTGAGAAGCTTGCAATATTTATTTTGTACATTAATGAGACCAGGAATGTCTCCCGAGTCTGCACGGATCTAACAGATTTTCAGCATTCATCTCATGAGTGCTGCGGACAGAAGAAACCACACCCCTGTGTAATGTGGAGCCAGTACATACGCGGGTCTCCGAGGTGAGGGAGGCCCCCAGGCTGCTCATCCATTCTTGCATCTGTCCCTGTCCCTGGCCACGTCCTCCACCTGTTTCTGCGGCTAATTCTCTCCCCAGACCCCCAGCCCTTTCCCTCTCTCTCTTGGCCGACGATTTATTCCAAACTTCACAATAAACTTAAGGCCACCGTGCATCAATTCAATTTCCTGGCCCCTGCCTCCAAAGAGCTCTCCCTCCCTGTGCCCAGTCCCACCTCTTTTCTACAGCCAGGGAAGAGGACGTGGTCCTTCTGTCCAAGGAGAACTACGCTCCCTGTGCCTGGGACTCGTCTCTCTGGGCAGCTCCTCACTGTCTCTTCCACTTCTTGACTGACTCCATCCCTGCAGTACAGAAAAGAGCTTCCTCCTCTCTGACCTCCTTTGCTTCATGGCCTCACTCCTGGAAAACACAATTCTCATGTTCCTCCACGCCCACCCTCCCACTGCCTCTGAACCTGTCATTTCCAATTGCTACCTTGCTTCTCTCCACCATTTTACAGCCTGTAAGCTTTGTCCATCAGGGGCGTTCCGTTTCTCCCCTGCCCGGGTCTCCTCCTGCCACTATGCGTGTTCCCTCTCAGTCTCTTTTACTGCTCTGCACTGACATGTCGGCGTTTCCCGAGGTTAGGGCTGGGGGCTCTCTTCTCCTCCTTTACAGGACCTCTCTCGCTTGACCTCATCTTCTCATTCACACAGCCACTCATTTGCTGATGTGATGTTTACTAAGATCTTCCTGTGTTGACAGGCACTCTGCTGTAGCCTGAGGATGAATAAGGCAGGTATCTGACTGCCAGGAATACTAAATTGGTAGGAGAGCTTTTAAAGAAATAAATGCAACTTAATGTTACAAATGATAAGTGAACATGGAGAGGGGCCGGTGGTGGGGAGGAGAGTTCACAGGAGTGAAGACAGAGAATCTCTTGGGAGATGAGAAAGAATGTGCCAGCTGGGGAAGAGGGGCGTTCAGGAATCCCAGGTAGGGAAGCAGCATTTACAGCATGGTAGCTTGGAGCAGTGCTTTGGGGTCTGGCAGGTCGGGATGAAATCCCAGTCCCTTCTCTTGTAACACATGGGAACTAAGCCGTGTTACTTCTGGAGGCCTCAGTTCTCACTTCTGTAACATGGGGATGATAGTCCCATCTTGTACGGCTGCTGGAAAGGTTAGACAGGAATGAACGTAAAGTGCTCAGCATGATGCCTGGTATGCAGTAAGCGATCACGAAGTGAGAGTCATTATTATAGTAAATATATTTATGATTTGATATGTGTCCTGTAACCATGACAAAGAGACCTACTTCACAAGCTTGTTGTGAAGGTCAAATGAATTAATACGTACGAAAGAACTGTGACAAAGGATAGCACAATATCACTTGGCCACAAAATGGAATGAAGTTCTGACAGACGCTGCAACATGGATGAATGAACCTTGAAAATACTACGCAAAGTGAATTATCCGGGCACAGCAAGACAAATACTGTATGATTCCAGTTACACAAGGCACCTGGAACCTGGCAAGTTCAGAGACACATGGTACAACAGGGGCTACCAGGGGTTGAGTGGAGGGAGAATGGAGAGGGATTGCTTACCGTGTACAGAGTTTCTGTCTGGGATGATGGAACAGAGAGTGGTGACGGTTGTACAACATTGTGAATGTTTTTTAATGCCCGTGAATTATACACATAAAATGGGAAATTTTTAAGTACAGCAGAAATGAAATGTTAGGTTCACATGCCATTTTTAACAAAAATAAACACCACTAGCACTGAGATTAAGACAGAGACAAATTGGGACATTTTATCTGTTCAGGGTTTTTAAACTATACTTGTATTTGTAGAGTGGTATGTACTCCTAGGAAGAATGTGTATATTTTTATATTAAATTCTAAAGAGGGGATGAATCTAGGGTTGGCATAACGATTGTCCTAAAATCTGGACCGTAGGGAGCTCTTGGGTGGCTCAGTCGGTTAGGTATCCGACTTAGACTCAGGTCATGATCTTGCACTTTGTGAGTTTGATCCCCTGTCGGGCTCTGTGCTGATACCTCAGAGCCTGAAGCCTGCTTTGGATTCTGTGTCTTCTCCTCTCTCTGCCCCTCTCATGCTCATGCTCTGTCTCTCAATAGTAAATAAAAAAATGTTAAAAAAAAATTAAAATATGGATAGTAGGACCACCTTCTATATAGAGGAGTCTAACAATTTTATTTCATTTTCGACTTTGGATCACACCCAGTGTGCTTGCCTTTACCGAGTGCTTCTCTCTGGTAAACAGTTGTATAGGACATTGTGGAGGTACACATTGTATGTGAGAATGTATAACCTAACGAGGACGTAGAAATGGATACATGCATCCTCATCTGGAGATAAGAAGTTTAGCACTGAGAACATGCTGTTTAGAAGCAGACAAGCATGGAAACCTTAGACAAAAGAATGTGTCTTGGGGCCTTGATGGGAACACGTGTGGCTCACTGACCTGTGTTCCCTGACTGTTGATGTCGATGGCATCGCTCCACTCAGTTGTTGTGTCTCCCAGACATTCTACTCTCAAAAAGAGGCTAGGAAGTAAGTCTTTGGTCTTGCAGTCTGGATAATTGGAAATCTGATGATACAGTTCATGATGAATTGAGCACTCAGAAGGAATTCTTCTGCAATAAACCTCAAACTTTGGAATATCTAAAAAAAAAAAAAAGGCACATGCAGACTCAGGCCTTGACAAAGACGAAGGGATATTAAACATAATGTGGCAGGAGAAACTTCTCGAAGAGAGATGAATGATACTTTTATTTCAGTGTTCTTCACAGGATCACAGGTAGCTACTGAATTAAAAACCTCCAGGAAGATTATAGGTTTTATATTATTTAGATTCAATGCGATAAAATATACCTTTAATATTTTCCTTTATAAGGATTGTTACTGGACATCTGTTGTGGAAAATTATCCGAGGACTAGGGTCTTCTGAGAGGGTTAAATAAGTCACTCCAAAGTGTTCTTGATATGTCAGTGCTACTGCCCTGGAATGAAATCAAATCAAATGACAGAAGCGGTTTAGAAAAAAATGAATGCTTCCTCTCGTGGTACATGTTTATTTAGATTTGTAATATTCACAACTGCACAACACCATCTCTTTTATCAATCAGAAGAAGTGTTTTCCAGAGAAAGGAGGCCATCCTCTCATCTAGTAACGGACTTATACTAATTACAGCTTTACTGACTTTTTCTCGACAATAGTATCACATAATTATCATGAAATATTCAAAGACGTAAAAAATTATTTCAAAGAGGAAAACCATAACTTCTACCACTTAGAATTCTGGCCAACCGTGTGCTAACCTCTTCCTCCTGCTCTGCTCTCCTTTGTGCAGATGTGCCTTAAACTCTACACATGCAGGGCCTTCCTCTTCAGAAGTGCTTGGTAAATTTTGGCTTAAGAGGAGATGATATGCTTTTAGAAAGACTGCTAGAGAACATGGGTACTTGCTCTTTTTATATTCAAAAGGTAGGTAGGCTCATAATGCTGGCTGTCAGTTTTCACATCATCATATTGACATGACCTCCACTTTGCATACCAAGAGCAAAGCTGTATTAATCGGTGTTAGAAAAAGTGCTGTGTGGGCATAGGCTGTCCTCTACAGCGGAGACACAAAACTCTTCCAGTCTACATCATAGACTACCAAACAATATTTCGTATCAAAACAGGACAAAAAAATCCTCTCGGAGGTTTAAATTACATGGACTGATCAAATTAATCAAAGAAATCAGGTATTTGCCAAATGTAGCCCTCAGTTTACACTGATTAAAAGGGGTTGATGATGCATTAAAGAATTCCCCAAATGCCATTTACCCTGTTCACCAAGGTGAGCTCTTCCCATAGTATTTGCCTGAAATGCCAAAGTGAATTGTCCAGTAGCGTTTGGGGAAATCACATTAACAACACATCAAAGGTGCATGGCAGGACTGAGGGGAGGAGGGGGAAGAGGAGATGGGGCTTGTAGGAAGCGAATTCACTTGCTGAGTACAGTCCCTGGATTCATACCAAAGCTCTTTCCCCAGCCTAATTTTGAAAGAGCTGGGGCAAGCCAACCTCAGAGAATTTCTTCTTGCTAGCCAAGAAAGCTGGGGGGCCAGGACTAACATATGGTATTTTCAATCTAATATCTAGTTTAGTATTTGTAGATAAGATTAAGTTATATTAATACAATCGTGTCTTAGAATTCTTAGAATTTTAAACATCATTTCCAAATGCAATTTTATTTTAAATTTTGGCTTTCAGTTTTAAAAATAAATTTTGTTTTCTCGACATAGGTTCACATCACTTTCAAAAATACTTCCTTCAACTCACCACACTTAACTTCTCCAGCCAGAATATAAATATAACCACTCTCCTCTTCAGAATCAGGGATGAAAAGTGTTTATAAAATCAGGATGTTTCTGAATGTTGTGAAAGAAGAAGGGATATGTGTAGGGAACAGGGCCTTACTATTATGGATAACGTAAGTTGGGAAGTTATCGTTTAAAATATTACTATTAGAAATCTCTGTAGACATCAAAAAGTTAGAATAGCTCGAATCTCAAATGAAGTCTGTAAAATCACAATCACGGGAAAAAGGTACCTCTAAGAAGATCACAAGATGTTTTCTTCTGTACTTTTTGCATATACCATACATAAGTTATTCCCGACAGCTACAGAAAGGACGTATTGCATGCAAAACAACCACAAAATAAAAGTCCAGTATGAACAAACCATTACATGTCTCCGGCTTGATTCTGTGGTTGTTATTTGCATAATTGGTAATCGGTAATTGGAGCAACTTGCGTGCAGGAACAACCACAGAACAGAGTCTTCTGTGACTTGTGTTTATCTAAGTTATCTCTGCTAATGACTTTTAAAGAAAAATTCCATTTTGAAGTAGATGTAAAATATGGGAAAGGAAAAAGGTTTTCCAACTTGACTCTCTCATATTTTAACCCTTGACAGAGGCTAAGAAGTCATCATAGAAGGCTATCTTTTCATTTTGATGTATTGCTGCTATTTCATGCCACAAACACCATCCTTCCCCCCCACCCCCACCCCCCATAAGCTGCAATAAGGGAAAAATCTCATCAGGAGTACGCTGGGGCAACCCACATGTGATCACAATGTTTGCCCAATTGTGTACGATGTCTAGAAGCCATTAAAAATCAAAGTAAAACCTGGGGCACCCGGGTGGCTCAGTCAGGTAAGCGTCTGACTTCGGCTCAGGTCACGATCTCACGGTCTGTGAGTTCAAGCCCCGCATCAGGCTCTGTGCTGACGGCTCAGAGCCCGGAGCCTGCTTCAGATTCTGTGTCTCCCTCTCTCTCTGCCCCTCTCCTGCTCACGTGTGTCTCCCTCTCTCTCTGCCCCTCTCCTGCTCCTCAAAAGTAAATACACATTAAAAAAAGTAAAAGTCAAACCCAGTTTTACACGTGGTGAGCAATGCAGCTGTTTTTGTCTCTCCTGGTGCCTTGATGAAGAGCTATCGCAACAAGCTAAGAAGGGCATTCACACGGAGATAAAATACCTGGTGCAGAATCCATTTTCCCCACAACTTCCGAAGGGCACGGCTACACTCTGTCTGGGAAACTCTTGTTTAACTATAGCCGGCAGGCTCCAGCACTGGGAACTGTTGGCACCTGAGGCAGGAGAAAAGGCCAGCAAGATCTGCTTCTGCAGCATGGAGGCATCCAGTGGTGACTGACTGATATCGGGCATCAGGTCCCAGCAAGGAAGGGAGCTGGATTTCACAGCAGGCTGCTCTCCACCTGCGCAGATGCTGAAAGTGGCACTGTCTGGAACGTGAAAATACTGAAAAAAGAAAAGACAATGCCGAGAGAGCACGGTTACTGCACCAATGGAGAGAAGTGAAGCTTTTGAAAGCACAGCTTCTAAGAAACCATAACCATGTAGTCTCAGGAGGTGGCTGGGTGGGGGACATGGGCATGTGAGAATCCCATTCCCAAGAGAAAGCCCCAGTGAGACTATTACAAGCTGTAGGGGCAGGGTCTGCTTTTCTAGGCATAATGAAACATGATAGGGCCGGGGTGACTTAGAAGGTGATGCAAAGTTCTCAATGTCCCCCAGGTACTGCAAAAATCCAGATGTCGTAAGGGTCGACATGCCACATGCTGGGGAGAGAGTCCTCTTGGATGGGTATGACCGGACTGAAAGGGTGCGCTCTGAGGGGCCTTGGGAAGAAGAGAGCTGAATGAGATACAGAACAGTGAACTGGGAGCTCAGAAGACAAACTCTGTTTAAGGCTCATCCTGAGGGAGGAGGAAACTCTGATCCCAACCCTGTTGAAATTCCACAGGGTTTCTGGCACATTAGAACGTCTCAGAAGTTTGACTTAAAAAGGACCTTTAGAGACACTTTATTTAAAACTCTTCTTTCACATCTGAGGAAGCTGCTTTCCAGAGAGCCGCTGACTTGTCCAACATCACAAAGACAGTGAGTGGCAAAGCCCAGCTGGAGCCAGGCTTCCTGCTTCCCATTTGGTGGGTTTCCCACTGTTCCACACACCTCTCTGAGAGGCTAGGGACCGTCATGTCTTTAAAAATAATGCCTACACCTGCCTGAAGCAGGGTATGGTTGAAAAAGGGGACACTCCTCAGCTGCCTGGAAGTACGTGGGCCCATCCCTCTTCTCCAGGGAGCTGAGGCAAAGCAGGAGTTCACTGTGATGCTGGGGTTGTGGTTGCCGCCGGCTACTACCATTTCCTGAGTGCCTGGCCTTTTTACTCATATTAGCTCATCTAATTGTCACCAAAAACCTGTAAGGAATGAAAAATTATGCCTATTTTCAGAGGAGGAAATGTCAGCGTGGAAAGCCCTGACCGAAGGTCTCAGGAAGCCCGAAGGTGGGGAGGAGCAGGAGAATTATCTGCACACATGCTGATTCTCTTGCCAAATCCTCACCTAAAATGGAAACATTGTTGACTTCTATTTCCCGACCGGGTACTTCTGGTCACATAGTTATTCTACTGATACTTTGAAGAACCAAAATGAAATTTGATTATTCTGACATTTTTGTAAATACTATCATGCACTGTAAGCTTAGAAGAGTAAGACTTTCACCCTGTTTTAGTGTTCTAATGTAATTTTTAGGAGCTGAAAGGGATAAAAATAAATGCAGACATAGCTAAAGAAAGAAAATACTTTCCTACGTGATAGTTTCAATAGCATAAAACAACAGCTTACCACTTAGCATATCATGTTTTTAAGTCCTTTTAAAATATCTCCTTACTCTCTCAAAATAGAAGTGTTCACTTTAATTGTATAAAGAAGAGAATCAAAAATCTTTCTTGGATTTATTTTCTGCATATTCTGCCAGTGGGATGCTAACATAAATGCGCTGGTACCTTTTCACAGTTACTCTCCTCGTGGGCTGAGAAGTCAGGGCTCCCACACGCGTGGCTCAGCTGGGGCCGAGCCCTCTGCCCACACGGCTCCTCCAGGCACCGCAGCCTGCGAGGCAGATGCTCTTTTCCACGACACCCGGGAGCCAGCCCTCAGGCCACTGCCCCGCGGGCGGGGCTTTGCCTTCGCGAGCATGCTAGCTGAGTGTGCTGTGGCCTCCAGCGGCTGGGGCACACACGACAGGAATCCAGCAGTGTGTCGGGACCTGCTGCGTGTTCATTACCTGGAAGCGCTGGCCACGACATCCGTGGTTTTAATTCAGTACAAAATAAATTTCTCTTTACCTACATTCAGTGTTTGTTTCCTTCTTTATTCTAGGCTAAAACCTTAATCTTACTTATCGCTAATTGATCGAAACTTAAGACAAATCAATAATGCTATCGATTTCTTACCTCCTTTCCAGAGTGGGGTCTGGAGACAGATAACTGCGGTTTATAAAATATCTGATAGGGCATATTATTGATTATCATAGTCTTGTCTTCAATCTGAATAATCTGTATACCCTGCTGAACCAGGGAGGAGATGCAGAATTGACATAACTGCAAGACAAGTGAGGAAAGAACGATTTTGAAAACATTATAAGGCACGTAAAACTTTCTCCTTTTTTAAAGGGCCGTTTATCTCTCAGCTTGCCCACGACAATACCAATTTTACCTTTTGTTCCAGCACATTTAAATTTTTTTTCAATGTTTATTTATTTTTGAGACAGAGAGAGACAGAGCATGAACAGGGGAGGGGCAGAGAGAGAGGGAGACACAGAATCTGAAACAGGCTCCAGGCTCTGAGCTGTCAGCACAGAGCCCGACGCGGGGCTCGAACTCACGGACCGTGAGATTATGACCTGAGCCGAAGTCAGACGCTTAACCGACCGAGCCACCCAGGCGCCCCATGTTCCAGCATATTTATCAGTGTCCCCTTTCAGTCTCAAAGACGTCCCAGCTCCCCAAAGGGCCACTATTTACAACAGGTGTCCTGGCACACCAGTTATTTCTGGTGTTTCCAAGTTATTTAGCCAATTCCCTCACAAAGTATTTATGTAGGAACACTTGTATGTAAACAGAGGTCACTCAGGTTTTCAACATGAAGTCGAGCACTCCTCCTCCTCTTCCTCATGCTCATCGTGGCAGCTACCTCACGAAAGGCCTGGGAGGGACCAACGGGAGCCCTAAGAACAGCATCGAGTGGCCGTGACATACTGCTTTCTTGTGCTCCACTCGTAAGTACTTACGCATGCTAACTCACAGAATCCTCACATGGGGCAGCTACTATTGTCTCCATTTAACAGAAGAGGGAAATGAGGCTCAAAGAGGTTACGTAGCCTGCCCAAGGTCAAAAAGACAGAGAGGGTCTAGTTGGGATTGAAAACCAAGCAGTCTGGTCCTATGGTACAGCTCTTAACCTCTGCGCGTATCATCTCATTACCTTACCATGTTGTATGATGGACTGGTGCTCAGAGAAGATATTTGCTTAGTAAATGGTAATGTCAGGACAGCAGTTCTCAAAGTGTGGCCTGGGATCCGTGTGTGTGTGTGTGTGTGTGTGTGTGTGTGTGTGTGTGTGTGTGTGTGTATTGGGGGCGGTGGGGGGGGGAGGGTCTATGAGATCCTTTCAGGGTGTCCAAAGGTCAAAACTATTTTTATAATAAATACCAAGACGCTATTGTCTTTTCCATTCAAATTCCCTCATGAGTGTACAGTGAAGTTTTCCAGGGGTTATATGACCTATGATATCATTACTGTTGTGGCATACATACAGAATGTATGTTTGTGTATTCTTGGGGTCTAAAGTTTTGCTTTAATTGCTAGTTTGATGAGTATCAATAGCCATAGCCCACATGAACAAAAGGGTTTTGGAGGTCTGCAATAATTTTTAAGAGAGTACAGGGGTCCTGACACTAAAAAGTTTGAGAATCACCAGGAAAGAATAATGATATAAATATAGGCAATAATATATTTTCCACCAGTCCATTCATTCATTCACATTTATTCCGCATTTGCTGTGGCCATTTTGTGAGGTGCTGGAGGTATTGGGTGTTGGGTTGTATGGCATCACATTTTTTTCCAGGTTTTGATGGTCGTTCTCAACTTACAACTATTCAGCTTTGGGTGATTCACGCTTGCAGCTCTTTGCCATTTACACCCATGTTACAGTATTTTGGCCGGCAGAACATAAACATGTGTTGCCCAGACAACTCTGAGGAAATGGATACCAGCCTGGAATACTGAAGAGAAACCAACTTCTTTGTATAGAGAAATTTATTTTTAAAAAGTCACCAAATGACCCTAACTTTTTTTCGAGAGGCTCTTCAAAGATGCCTGTCAAAATCTAACTTCTCCCCAGAGAAAGGTCATTCTAAATCATACTACTATGATGAAGTAGCCCTTCTTCTTCTGATTGGGAGGGCTAAAATAACGAAGATACTGTTAAGTACAGCATGAGACCTTAACATGGTACACTATGATATTGTGCTTTCATGCATACCGGTTGCTGTGATGTGTTTCAATAATATATATTGAACTTAATTGGTTTTCACAGAGTTTAGAAAAGATTGATGCTGAAGATCATGCACCATTTGTATTTAGTTAAATAGCCGATTAAGTATGTTTTCTGCATTCATATCATTAAAGGGTGAGAACCAGTCCTCTGTTTAGGAATATAACTTCCTCATAGCATTTGGCACCATGGGAAAATTAGAGCGGCTTTTGCTCAGGATGCCCTTTCCAGGAACGTAACCTTTGCTATAGGAGGTTTGTTCTTTCACTCAGTGCACAGAATGTTAGCAACTGTACTTCCTGCTCTAAGAAAAGGAGGCCAAGTACATTTGTGGATATTTTGGAATAAGTTCATTTTTCCCCCACATACGATCAATCAAGTGACCGCTGAGTGTTCCGAAATAGAGTGGTTATTGGATAAATTATGTGACATGGCTTTTATCACTGCTAAAGGAAAAAAAAACCCTGTATAAGACAGAGGTCTAAGAAATCACATGTTGGACTGTTATAAATTGTCTAGAGCAAGTTGTACCAAAACTGGATTAAAAAGAAAGGGGTAGACTCATTTTAAACAGGTGGAGGGGTAGGCATGCTATTTCCCCTGAGCCATGCAGACTTTGATCCTACCTTCTGATGTCCTGGGAAAGCACCGAGTCTTATTTCAGCATCAACAAACCCTTCTTCGTCCAATGACACAACTTCACCATTACCTCCATCTTTCCACTTTGGAGATGTCAGGTTATGGACCAGTTTAATTGCTACTGACTTATGCACAGTGTTCGTATTTGCCCAGTATATTCCAATTTGAAAAGCCTCCTGGAAAAATAATGCCTCAATTATAAAGTATTTTGCTTAACCATGACATTTTTACCTCAATTCACAGGAATTTTTTTTATATTATATAATAGGTCTACTTAGGCAACCAAATCCCTTTATGAGTTTTGTTTTTGTTTTTGTAATGGCAACATACATTTTATTTTAGTTCCCAATGTTTTCTTTGATTCACAATGGAATTCATATTTATGGAAGGGGGAAAAAAACAACCCCAACTGTGGCTCCCCTATAAATAACAAAAACTTAAAAATTAAGGGTTTCATTTCATTCGACAAAAGAATAATATGCAACCTTAGGTACATGTAGGTCAGCATTCTAATTCCATAAGGTAACATCATCTGATTATTAAAAAAAAAGAAAAAAAATAGGAAAATGCAATTGAATAAAGATGTTCATGAACTGTAGCTCAAAAAAAGTACTCTTCAATTGTTCCCCATGAGGAAAACATTTTATTTAGCAGTTCCATGTACTCTGTTTTCTTATAGATTTATGTACTTCTTGAAATGGGTTAGCCTTATCAAGAAAGTTCTCTTGTGATGGAGTACAGTCTTGCTGCAAAATTCTGTTTTACATTAGGGTTTCCCTCTGTGCCAGCAATGATTCCATATTGTTATTATCAACAACTGGGTGGACATCTATGATTATGGATATCCAAGTCCACTTATAAAGGAAAAGGGGCCCTGACAAAAACAGTTGTTCAGAAATCCTCAATTCTTACCCACCTTGCAGATCCCAGAGAATTTCTGTAAGAACCACAAATCTATCTAGGGAGTGGGTTAGCACAGAATATGACTCTATATCCTTAACATACCCTGGGTAGGCCAATCCTAATGCTTGTCAAATATCCTGTACACAATGAAAATGAAAATGTAACTACTAGAAGTTATCAAATTTAATGATAACTCAAGCATGAATACTGCTGATGGGGGAAAAAGACATCTGAAATGTCTTTGAATATCAAAGAACATTCCATACCCCTTACACATGCATCTAAGACGACAGTTTTCTACAACTGATTCTGTTAAGAACATAAATGCAACCTTAGAATAAAGGCTAGCTGTTGAAAGCAAAGAATTCATATTAGCTAAAAAAAAGGTTATAGTACCTGAAAATTAGGAGGGATAATAATTTTGCCAGCAGGAACCTGTAGAACAATCTTCTCTCCTTCAAACAACCAGAGGTCCCACTTGGATTGATTGATAAGCAGGGCCCAGGGTAGAAGTTCTATCAACAACGTTCTAACATATGGCTTCCAGACTGACAGCTTCACTCGCATTGGGCTATCCCACTGACTCAGCTGTTCATTCCTGTTCCAAATACCACATCCAAGAGACTCAATGAAAAATGATGACTTCAGTATTCATGAAATATGTTTAGGATTCCAGACACACAATGCTCTTGTATGACACCTTTTCACACTAGACTCATCCAACGCTGAATTTGCATCCAGGAGAAAGAAACTTTTCACGCAATTACGTTCTAGGTTATGAGTAAAGCAGTCTACAAAATACATTTTCCCAGACAATAAAAGGTCAGAATTGGATAGATGCATGCATATATCTTCTTTTTAAAAACACCTTTTATGGTATCTAGCGTTTTGGTGAATGGTCATTTATTAATATTGGTAAATGTTTGTAGACAAAGATTGCTGGAGAACATTACCTGTCAGAATCCTTTTCATTATATGGCCACATGGGTTGAAGGGACTTTTCTGGCCCATAGAATTCATCAAGGATCTGATTAACTGTGCATCCAGGGTGTATCTTAGTGGCTATTTGCTTAATGAGGGATGTAGAGATGGGGACAGCACAGTGTGAGGGATCATCTTCTTCTCTAGGCAGTCGAAAGGAAAAAATAGGAGTAAATACCAGATTTCTAAAGTGGCAGACAATTTATTGAAAAAATATAACCCTAGATATATTATAGACCAATACTTTTTTGTGAGATTGAGGCAATTTTTGGTGATTTAGGGATTGGTAACACAGTTTTTGCATAATATGGGCCCTGGCCCCTTCTCCCTGCCCCCGCTCCCCATGTTCTTGGGTGAGAGCTCTATTCATTTCTTCTTCCACTAGAGAAATTATGTGTCAATTAAATTTTCTGATCCCTCTTATTTATTTCTAAGTTTAACGAAAGAGGCTGAATTTTATCCAAAACTATTGAAGAGGATAAGAGAACACTAGGCAGGGCAATTTTATTTAAAAAAAAATTTTTTTTTAACGCTTATTTATTTTTGAGACAGAGACAGAGCATGAACGGGGGAGGGCAGAGAGAGAGGGAGACACAGAATTGGAAACAGGCTCCAGGCTCCGAGCCATCAGCCCAGAGTCCGACACGGGGCTCGAACTCAGGGACCGCGAGATCGTGACCTGAGCTGAAGTCGGACGCTCAACTGACTGAGCCACCCAGGCGCCCCTAGGCAGGGCAATTTTAAAATAACATTCTCATAAGGAACGCTACAAAAAATTCTACCTCCCTTCTTCCCCTCCATAATACAAAGTTGCTTTTCTACTGAATCTCTCTTAGGAAAAATGTGAGGACTTTTCCAGTACCTTGCTTGAAATGTTAGGTGATGTACAAGGTCAGGTTCTATGTTTTGCAGTGGTTTTTCCTGTCCTTTTCCTGGAATAATCTGTGTTTCACTCAATCCCAGACTCCTTTTCTCCAAATGTATGATAATGGGGTCTGGAAGATGACTTCTCATGATAAAAAGAGGGCTGAACACAATCTATAAAAATAAAAGGACAGAACAACTTTCATATTTGCTTTGTTGCAGTATTCCAGCTGTTTGATGCTGAAACAAACTTGTAATAAATCTCTTCTCTGGGTCACTCTGACCTTAATTTATTTCAGAACAGGAGAGGTCAGAGTCATATACCATATTTTAGGATTGGAAAGCACTCACCATTCGTTGTTGCACTTGAGAGTTGGGTTCTAATGTCAAAACTGTGCACCACACATAAAAAATGGAACTGTTTGAAGATGGCACCTGCATATGAGGTAGTAAAGGCTTCTATTAAACACTAGTTTATTAATTAATCAAAATGAGGCACAGATATAATGTCAGTTTCGAGAATTAAACAATTTAAAGTTATAGAAAAAAGCCACTAAAAAAAAGAATAACTAAGCAAAAACAGATTTCATTATGGTATAAAGTGAATGTGCAGTGAGTCCATGAAGCCAACGCTTTCTTAAAGACAAGGGGATTTGGTATGAGGAGAGACTGACACAAGACTGGGTGGGAGAATGGCTGAGAAGATTTGTCCCTCGTGGGAATGAAAGTGATGATGGCAGAAGGCAAGAAAGAGATAAGCAATTGACAGCCCACTGCCAAGATTTTTCAAGTGGGGAGAACACCATCCCTTCCCTCACCCCTCCCCCACACCTCCACCCCAAGCCCTGCTGCATCAGGATCTTTCTCAAGACAGAACTTGCCTCCACCTGAAAGGAGTAGTGTCTTAGCTCTAAGAACTCCTGTGTGGCTGTGGGATGGGAGGAAACACTTTGAGAAGCAACATTCAAAGTCTTTTTATATTATTTCAGATCTCCCTCTTTTGTACAGGTCATTTTTTAGATAAAGTACTATACTGAATAAAGAACATAATGAGGAATGCTAATTTTAAAGCTGCTCTATTCCAGACTGTACTACTTCTTATACCTGAATGACAATGCTATACTCAGGGGACTTAGATTCCAAACACACGTCTCTTGACCAATCTTCATCTCCTTTGGCCTTTACACACAACTCTGTCAGTTCACTGTTTTCCAGTATGTATGAAGGCAATTTCTGTTTGGCTGTGAGGCAGTCAAAATGTTCTCGAATCACAGCTTCTCCATCTTGACCAATGTAATGCTGAACGACTTTTAGTTCTATACTTTGAGACAAGTAACTACAGATGATCTGTCTTCCACAGATGATAATCTAAAAGATAATAAATAAACAAATAACACAAATAAAGCTCCATCAATTCAGATTTCATGAACTGGAAATACGTAACTGTTCTGACAGTAAACTTGTTGGTTTTAACAGAAAGAAAATGAAGTCATTAGCTTATTTGGAGCATACCAAAAGAAAGGTTTGGTCGTATTTGCTTTGTTTATGTTGAGTTTACAGCACTCAAAAGACAGGCACAGGCAGGGTCCACATCCAGCTAGAAACACTGATTGTGTGCTTGAGAGTGAGGTGGGGCAGGAGATAACAGACCTATGGAATGAAAGCCTTGCAAATGTGCACACACCAAAGATAGTTGACCTGGAAAAGAGGTGGAGGTTGAAACTAGCAACTGACCAAGAGTTTAGGGGCAGACTCAGAGGCAAGAAGCCAGGCCAGGGGCCGGAGAAGAAGAGGCAAAGAGGGGTGGAGGTAAACCAGGAGAAGTGGTGTTGCTGAAACTCCAAGAGCAGAGACCGATCAAGATGTGGTAGTGAGTGGTGTCCATAATGTGGCAGTCAAAAAAGATGGGGGTTGAAAACAAGACTTCAGCTCTGGTGGCTGAGAGGCCAACTGGTGATGTATCTATTCCCAAGGCTGGTTTCCAAGGGCTTCCTGCAGTCTTACGCAGTAAGAGATCATTTTATAAATTGATAATAAAAAAATAACTTTTAACTCAGATGCCTTATTTTATTTTATTCAGGTCTTCCCCATAGAGAAGAAGCATGTATCATTATAAAACACACGTAATTACCCATTAAACCCATGTATTACCCAATTTGTCATCCAGCTAAGAGTATGGTTCACAGTAGGCATTAAGAAATGTCTCTGAAATCAGTTGAAGTTGAAAAGATAATGCAAAATTTATTCCTATGCAGTGAATCCTTCTGTAATACAAATATTCACCATGAGTGGAAAACAAAGGACTTTCATATACTGGATTTTCTTGTTTGTAATATTTTTTCCAGATTATAAAAATAGTAATCTCTCTCTGTCACACACGTACACACATACCCATACATGTGTGGCTTACTTATGGGTCTAAGGATGTGATAGTTAATTTTACGTGCTGACTTGAATGGGCCACAGGCTGCACAGGTATTTGATCAAGCATTATTCTGAGTGTGCCTGTGAAGGTGAGGTTCACTGTGTATTGGTAAACTGAGTACGGAAGAGTGCCCTCCCCAATGTGGGTGGGCCTCATCCTGTCAATTCAAGACCTGAATAGAACAAAGAGCCTGAGTAGGAGGGACTCCTCCAACTGAGCTGAGACTTTGGTCTTTCCTGGCCTTTGGACACAGACCAAAAAACATCAGCTCTTCTGGGTTTCAGTCTCCATAACTGTTTGAGCCAATTTAAAATAAATCTCTCCCTCTCCTTCTCTGCATACATATGTACACCCACATATATATGTATGTGTGTGTATATACTCATTTTTACAAATTAGTTCTTTTATTCTCACAGCAACCATATCAAATAGGTGCTGCTATGACTCATGTATGAGGGAAAACAGAGGCACAAGAGAAAACAGAGGCACAAAGATGATGGATAACTTGCGGGACATTACCCAGACTCTCTGGCCTAGAGTCTGTGCTGATAATCACTCTGAAAGTCTGTTTATTATAAAATTAATACCTACTAATTAAGAAAATGTAGCAACTATAGAAAAGAATAAAAACTGCCCATCATAAGGTAAATGTGGTAGATCCCATTGGTTCTATTCTAAATAGGTGGTTCCTCCCTTTCCCTTGATATGAATAACCCTCATTTGGTTTAGGTCTCAAAAAGCAACAAAGTACTCAGGGAAGGTGGACACCTCCATGAACCCCAGAATCTATTATAATTGTTACAAACTAATCCTGGTAAATCAATTCTCCTTTTGCCAGTGATTACTTTAGGGGTGAACATGGGACGCTCTCTGGCTAATAATATGAAAAGGGAAGACTGCTAAAAGGCTCTGGGAAACATTTTCCTCCTTGATAGGGGAGACAATTTGAGAAGCAAAAGCCCTGCTTCTTGTCTGTCGTGGAAGATGTTATGAGAGGATATATATGCATCCATCTTTCGTAGGCATCTTAAGACAAAAAAGGCAAATCCAACAGGACAGCAGAGCAGCAGATACAGCACTGAGTTGCTTAATCAACCAACACCTAACTCGACTTCTTCATTCTTATTATGTGAGATAATAAATGTAAAAGAGGAATAGTTCTTCCTCATTAACTTATTATGAAGACTAAAAAGCCTATTTTGTTACTTCAAACTGAAAACATCCTAATGGATACATTTTCCTATGTGATTAAGGGTACTTTGTAAACATCTTTGTAAGTAAACTATTATTTACACAAATAACTATGAATAATTATTTATGAATGAACTATTACTTACCCCAAATAAACCTGCTAGATTGATAGACCAAAAATAAGATGTCATTGTTGTTTCAAATGGTATTAGTTGAACAGTGATATTTAGCATTTTCTTAAACACTTATTTTCCAACTATCTATTCCTTTGAATTTTCTTTAGAAGGAGAACATCTGTAAAAACCAAACTGTGCTTAACTGTTATATTATTCCTAGATACTCTGCCATAATAATCTTTTAAAACAATGTTTTCTCAGTAACAAACACAGAAGTCAACTGGACCATGAGTCCTAAGTTAGCAGGCAAGCTTTTCTTTAGCATATGCTAGGGGTTACCAGGCACTCATGGTTAAGTCTTATGAGGCCTTAGCGTCGCCTAACTTTAAGTAAACACGTGAAAGCTCTGAGGCAGTATTCAATTTTGTTCTTACTCTTGGTGTGCCCAGGCCTGGCAATGTATGCACACTGCTCTTGCTTCAGAACCTTTGGGCCCCATGAGATTTAGGAGAGAATTTTGCTGTCTCTCACAGAAACCACAGAATCTCTGCAACCATCTGGGACTCACTTTGTTTAAAGACAAAGATCCTCTTGGTGGGTTTTTATAGTTTCATTTTCAACTATAAAGCCTGTTAAATAGGCTTTCAAATTTGATAAAAAGAAAACCCTTAAAAGTGGCCAGGGAGGGAAGGCTACTTAGATGAAGGGAAATCCAAAATGGCTACTCCTCAGAGCGGTGTTCTTCACGGCTGCTCCCACGCAGGGTTCAGCGAGAGCCATGTCTGCTTTTCTTCAACGTGGCAACACTTACAATGCCTTTATTTTGAAAATTATGGTTAAAATTTCAAGATTAATTTATCAGTTGAAGACAGCTACTTAATTTTTTTTAATGTAGGGTTTCTCTTTAATACACATTTCCAGGTTTCACACTAATTCTCCTCTTTCCCCAAAGCCACAAAGACGTGTATTGAAGATTTCCACATGTGATTTTACTTAGCAGGTTTCAGAACTCTTATTAGATCAGTGCCAAGAAGAATAGTGATATTAAAGAATAACTCCAGAACACCAGATGCACTGGAAAATGATATCTTAGCCATGATTAAAAGTGTATGTATAAAGATACAAATATACATACATACATACATACATATGTACATTTAAGTTTTTAAAGTGGTGAAGTTTTCCTCAATGAGGGGATGGGAAACGTGGGAGCCAATATGTGTACACGGGTAGCTGTATAATGTACAAAGTTCTTGAGAAATTTTGTATGTGGTCAGTTTTCATTCAACTGGAGAAATGAGAGGGTTATAAGAAAGGCAGGGTACAACCAAATGGCATTGTTCAAATGCGCACTAGCCAATTCTCCATCATCCAGGGGCATGTTAATGCAGTTAAGGTACATCAGGGAGCTGCACACTCACCTCCCCAAATGGGGCTTGGTAATTAGGCAGCTGCAGTTTATTTCCCAGCCCAGGTGGGACAGAAGGAAAGAGGCCAATATGAGAGAGAGGAAGGAATTCGTGAAGTTCTTCTGAAACCTTGATTCCTATCTGCCTTCCCAACCTGGCTAATTGAGGAAATCCTGTGTCTCTGATGTACCTTAACTGGAGCTAATCTGAATTTTGGTTGATCTACCCTGACAATAAAAAATTAAATCCAACTGAAAGACTAGACAGACTTTTCACAACTTTGACATATGCAGCGGTTGTTTTGAAGTTGGTGGCCTGCTGAACCTTTCAGCATTACCTGGGTTCAGTACCAACCATTTTCCATTTGCTTCATTCTAGGTTAAACAAACTGCTCTTTCTGTGTTCCACTTTCCATTATTTTGCTAAGTTTTTAAAATGGCCCTAATTTAGAGCCCAGTCTCATTTGGCTATGACAATAAACTCTAAAACTCAAAATATAAATTTTGTGTGTATGTGCCTTCTATGACAATGGGAATGGAAAATGGACCTCCAGTTCCTGCGGGACAAGATGGCACTTCTTTCAGAAAGGTACATGCAATGGGAAGGTGGCCTCTGCTTCCATTACTGGTTTCTGAAGAGTCCTTTCCTATTTGGCTAGATTCTTCTTCTTCTTCTTTTTAATAACAGCATTTATTATAGAATACAAGCAGAGAAAAGTGTGAGAGGGACTGCTACAGAAAATAATTATGAAACATTCAATGGTACAAATAACATTTGGAGATCCTGAAATGTGATTTGCACCAGATGCCTTAAAAATCTGTATATTTGACATTAACAGAGAGAATGATGAAAAGGATTCCTTAAACTTCTAATGAATGGAAAAATTTTTGTTAGTCTAAAACTAACAAACTATTTTTGCTAATAGTTTGGAAAACTCAGAAAATCAGCAGAAGGTTGGGACGAATATATATACTTAGTTATTTGAAGGACTAATGTGGCCCTAACAAGAATCCGGTGACACAAAACAATGAATTCTGGTTAAAGTATAAAGTATATCTTTTCAGTCTGGGAAGATGTATCAAGCACCCCAAAAACATTCACATTTTTGCTCAGGTAATTAAGTTTTATAGCAAATTATTTTCAGGACAGACACAGAGATTTGGACATACATATGTATACACAAAGATATTCATTTAAGGGTTTATTATGGCAACAAATTGGAAATTATCTAAAAGTGCAGTAACAAGGGGATGGGTGTCTAAATGGGTTTCAACATAACACAGGGCAAATTACTATGCAACCATTAAAAAGACAGTTCAGCAATTTCAGATAACATGAGAAGATAAGCATCATACAATGTTAAGTGAAAAAAACAAGTTGAAAAACTAATTATAATCAGATCTCAAGTTAGTAAAAAAAAATATCTGCATAGAAAAAAACAGTAGGAAAAAATACACCGAAGTATTTACCTTTGGGTGGCAAAAATATGGGCAATTTTTCTTTTCTACCTTAGGCTTTCCTGTGCTTTCAGAAATATTTGAGAACAGTTAACATAAAAATAACCACAAGAAACTAATATTTATTGGGTGCTTTCTTTTACAAGGGGTATATGGAGGCACAGAAAGGTTAAGAAATTTGCCTAAGGTATCAGGTAATAAATAGCAAGGCTGAGAAATCTTTTATTATCAGGGGAAAAAAAAAGGTAGGTAACATTTTGTGAAAATTTTCAGAAAAGGTACTTTTCCTGGCCAACTTTTTTGACTTAGGGTTTATTGTTGCGAAGCGTAATATCTGCTCAGGAACACTGTATATATTAATTTATCCCTGAAATTTAATATTATTCCTTAAAGATACATAATATCTATGCAAGAAGGAGGCACTATTTTAACACAACAAAGTCCATTTACTGTTAGTCATGCCTGGGAATATTTCATAATTGTGCCTATAATTTACTGAGTTATGACAGTGGGCCAGGCACTACTGTAAGCACTTCACATATACAAACTCATTTAATTGCCACTAACTTTGTGACAAAGGCACAATCACTCTCCCCATTTCACAGATCAGGAAACTGATCAAAGAGGTTAAATAACTTGCTGAACGTCACACAGCCAGCAAGGGGATACAGCCAGACTGGCTATGATGTTAACCACCGGGATACACCATGAGAACCACTTCTCCATGGAGTGACCCCCCCATTCCACTAACTGGCCACTGTTCTAGCAACCACAGGCAAAAGAGCTGAATGAATTGGGGAAGTTTAGACCACAGCAATGGCCATCAAAGTGGGAGCCCTGTACCAGTATCATCAGAATTTGTTAGAAAAACAAATGATCACGTCACACCCAAGACCTCCTGAATCTGGAACTCTGAGGGTGGGACCTAGCATCTACGTTTTAATAAGCCTTCTGGGTGATTCTGACGTACATGCAAGTTTGAGAACCAGTGGCCTAACGAAAAGGCAACTAAGAGGAAAGAATCATCCTAGCTTCCCTTATGTTTCCAAAGGGCTGTAATACAGGGGAGATACAACTTACAGAGCCCTTACCACAAGTGGTGTACCCCTCAAGTTCTGACGAATGGTATAAACTGGCCAAATGGTGAGAGATTTTGGCTCGAAACTGGGAAAGAGCTTCCTGTATAGCTGGAGGTAACCAACTATGGAAAGGGCTACCATGTGAGAAAAGGAGCCTTGTATCATGTGGAGTGTTCAAACGGATGCTGAGTGACCATTTCTCAGGCACACTGGTGAATGGGAAGGTGTATAAGGAATTTCTGAAAGACCATGAGTGACAGAATCACAAACCAGAACATACTCATTGGGCAGGTATCTGTTGAGCGTGTATCCAAGTAAGAGAGTCCTGAAGCCAGATGACAGTCAGAGACACGTCTTGTTCTTACGACTTTCTAGCTCAAAGCTCACACTGGCTAGGCTGCTTCCATCAGGAGCCCCAGGAAGACCCATCTGTCCCATGCTCCTATATTTAGGTTATACTGTCTACTTGGACTGGCCTCTCTTAATCCAAATTCTACATGTTTTCCAAAGCCCAACTCGAGTCATATCTTCTTAGTGAAACCTCTAAGAGTCCTTCACACTTACTGTCGGTTGTGTACATTGTTGGGTTTATACACACTTGCAATTTAAGAGTGAAGCCTGTGTCACATAGTGTCTTCCATTTTACTCTGTTCCACTGCAGGCAGTCACCGACTACTTGAAGAGTGGTCAGTTCATTGGGGAAACTCTTCTGCTATATTCTTTTCACTCCTGTTGCCCACAATAATGAGAACATGAAGTCCAGCTCCCTGATTAGGTGCAGACCAGGGACGTACATGGTACGGGTCCTACTGTTCACCTCACCAGTTGCTTCCTGTCTGCCAAGTACAGGCAATGGCGGAGCCCATGTTGCCTGCTAAGGAAAGCTCCCCTTTTCCTTGTCCAGAGGCTGGGGGGCTGTTTCTATCATGTCCTCTGTTCACATAAGCTCTGGATAGACTGTTACAATCCAGATGCTGATGTATATGTTAAAACTCTTATGACAAATCCAGTTATTATGTGTGCAGTGAAGCCAGTTTTCAGATTTTAATACTTCCTTTTTTTCTTTCTACTCTTGTCATATGTGCCATGCTTGAAAAACATCTTTTAAAAACCACATTTTCACATCTTAAGAACACAAAAAAAGTGTCAGATACTTTTTTTCCCCTTTGCAGTCTTAGAACTTCAAAAACAGCCAAAAGGAAGTTTTATAAAATACGTAAAAATATGTGCTGAGAGCTGAGGTTTTATATGCCAAGAGTTAGACTGTAGTGAATTTTTACTGCAGTTAATATTAACTCCTAGGAAAAGAAAGCTTGCTGGAGACCCCGGCCCACTCTGTCATGGGAGGTATCACAACACTTTCTCAAAGATTACCCTTACATGTATGAGAACCAACTCCTGGTTATCCACCTTTGGGTTATCCAGAGTCCCCAACACCCTGTCCTTCTTCTCCTTCTTAATAAAGGCCTCTTGGCCATTTCACAGCTCATTAGCACCTCTACCAGAAGGTAGGTGGTGACAGAGAGAAGAGGTGAAACTAAAATCAGTAAATTTTACTGCTCGTTAGCAGCTCTTGTAAAAGATACGAGACAAAGGGTTTGAAGCCATCATCATCCTCAGGATCATCAAGAAACTTGTGCACAGTAGTAGTAGGCAGAACTAGACATACCACTGGGATTTTGTTTTATTATTTAATTATTTTCATTTCTTTAAGTTTCCCTTCCACTAGTTACATCAAATAATTAAGAGCTGTCTGGGCCATGAACACAAGGAACTTACCTGCTTTTGCACTCCATTGAGTTGCTGAACCTTGATGATGAGTGAAGCAGTTCGACCCTTGTACTGAATAGTCCTAATAAAAGTCCCGGCATGGTCCACACTGAAGGGCTCTGACCAGCGCCAATTGCCCCAGCCTTCAATACAGATGTGTAACAGCTGGAGAGAAAAACAATAATCATCATAATGCCAAAAGTGCCAACAAAAATCTAGTCCTAAAATGAAAGTCTCGTTGCTGGAAAACCTTCCTATTTGTAATATTTAGCATCTGTTTTCTTTCTAACCTGCATTATTCATCCACTTCCAGCTTATTCAACCAGGCTAAGAATAGCAAATATGCCACAGAGAGTCAATGTGGTTTTCCAGATCACATTTTAAACCTTCTTAAAAATAATTGTCCTATCAAATGGTAAAAGGCCTGTTGAACATTTGAGAAAAGACCATTTCAATCATCTGGAGGACAAGGTTGAAATGTAAGATCAAAGAACATTGGTCTTGGCTGATAGTTTATTCCTTCTTATGGCTAGACAGTAATTAAAGCAAAATTTCATTTGTGGCATTATTTTTGACCCTAAATTGCCATTCTTTATTTTTGCTTTTGATGAAGAACAAAATGGCAATTTGAGGAAGCAGTTCATTCAATATACTGTTTTTATGAGATCACATATATCAAATTAGAACTACCTTCAACATTTTTAAAGTATGAGAAAATGTCTTTGTTCTATTTTTCTTCTAGTGTGTATTTGTTGTCAGTTTTACCAAATGAGTCTCCTGATTCATTCATATTTATTCATTCACATTCATATTTATTCATATAGTACTGCCACTTTTGGTAATATTTAGATTTCTTTCATGATCATCAAATATTTTCTATTTCTACTTCTACTTACTAAATGCGGCTAAGAAAATCAGTTTAACTGAACAAGTATTCGAAAACAATAATTACTGCTTCTTTAGGATACAATGAAGATAAACAATGTTCTATACAATTACTAAGGCTAAGAAAATACAACTGACATTCTAGGAAAAACATTTATATGACATACAAACTCACTATTTTCTTTCATCTCATACATGATTTTTTATTAAAAATTTTTAATGTTTTATTTTTTGAGAGGGAGAGAGACTATGAATGAGTAGGGGAAGGGCAGAGAGAGAGGGAGACACAGAATCTGAAGGAGGCTCCAGGCTCTGAGCTGTCAGCACAGGCCCAACGTGGGGCTTGAACTCACGAGCTACGAGATCATGACCTCAGCTGATGTCGGACACTTAACCAACTGAGCCACCCAGGTGCCCCAATATATATAATTCTTTAAAAGAATGAACCCAAGGCTAATCATATGAAACATTTTCCAAACTAACAGAACGAATAAAACTTTAAAAATATTGTATAAAAGCTATCATAATAGACCCTTAAAATGAATACATTAATAAGAATTTACATGGGAATTATTATAACAAAAGCTTTTTGATGGAAAGATTATTTTTTAGTTTCAGCATTAGAAGGATCCTTAGAAAGTGCTTAAATTAAAAAATTTCCCAAGGTACTAGTTATCACAATATGATTTTGGTGGAAAGTTAAGGGAGGGTTTTTTCTTTTTTTTTTTTTTTTTTTTTTGGTCTTTAAGTACCTTACTAAAATATTTTTTAAAAACCTCCTAACTCATCTCCCTCCTTTTAATATGGTCCCACTCCAGCTCTTCCTGCATACAACTGCCAGTGACCCTGTGAAATCAAGAAGCTACCATTCAGATGATTTCTCAAGAAGAAAGCTTACAGCTCAAAGAAAGCAAGAAAGCAAGAAAGCAAGAAAGCAAGAAAGCAAGAAAGCAAGAAAGAAAAAGAGAAAGAAAGACAAAGAAAAGAAAAAAAAAAGAAAAGGAAAGAAAAGAAAAAAGAAAAGAAAAAAAATCCTGGACAGCAAATACCTTTAGGGAAAATTTGGTCTTACACTCTACAACATAAAAGTACCAGAGTTATCTTTGATCTTTAAATATTAGTTACAGAGAGAAAAAAAGAAAAACAATAGTGGTGTTTGGAACCATTTCAGTTTTTTTGTAGCACCAATTGGGAATAAGAGCTCAGGGCACACACAAAACTAAAAGAAACAAGAGAGTTGTTTTCTTTGGAGAGACTAGTAGCTGGAAATGACAAAAAAATAATGAGGCAAGGTACTTAAGGTCAAGCTCGGCGATATTTTTCCTGAAAATTCCACAGCCTCTGAAGAGAGGCTTAATGTACACAATGTAATTTTAATTGGAGAGTGTTCACATTTGCATATGAGCTCAGTTTTAGGTAGCCGCTCACTCTGTCTACACAGCTTTTACTGAGTGTCACCAAGGAATATGCTGTCAGGTTTCGCTTGGCAGCTATTTGTTCTCAAAATGTTGGTGCAGATATTTTCTTTGAATTATGAGAATCCAGATACGTTTGGATTTAATTCACACAGAAAAGCTGGGTGGGGGAAAACATAACACCTCTCCCCATATGCATCACCAGTAGAATATTTGTAATGTTTGGTCTGCTGTTAAAAACATCTAAATAGCTATTAAACACATATACTTTATTAAGAAAGAAATTACATTCCTAAGAGAGAAAATCTACAAAAAGGAAATGAGAAGGCCCAGCACTACTTTGGTCCTCCTTCCCATGAGTGACTGATCCAGACACTAGACAGCAGTGCTGAGACTCCTGGGCATCAGGTGAGTGGGGCATGTTCTGTTCTTTTTGAACCAAATGATGAAATTTCACTGCTATAGGTACTGAACTCTCCGTTTAATAATAAATACTCATAGGTCAATTTTTAGTTCTATACTGAAGGAACAATAAACCAGGCATAAAAATTTGCAATCTGTGTTCGACTACTTGATCCTAATAACATTTCTTTTGATCATTCACCCAATGCTTTTTTTTTTTTTTAACTTGGTTACTATAAGGAAGGTGATATGCTAGCCCCTATGGAGGAAATAAGGAGGACGAGCTGTGTTCTTTGTCCTGCGAAAAGCTTATGATCTTATAGGGAAAATAAAGCATGCACAAACAAATAACAGGAAGCATTAGGGGAGGAACAAAATGGTACAGGAATCTAGAGAAAGGAGGGCTTGCTCTAGGCTGCTATGATAAGGAGAACTTCATGGAGCAGTTGGGTCTCAGAGTTACCACAGGATTTCAATTGGCAAAGATGAAGGTTCCTTTCTGGGCCAAAGGGACAATGTGAGATGTGAAAGTCAGAAGGTATGCTTGGGGGCAAAATAATAGTCTTGACTGGCTAGAGCAAAGGGAACATGAAAAAACAGGAGTGAGGCACAAGGTCGGAGAGGCAGATGTAGATTGCGGCCAGCACTGATGTACTAAGTGAGGAATTTGTGCTTTACTGAAGAATGAGCCTTTTGAATGAAGCCTTCTGTATAGGGGAGCAGTGTGTTGAAAGAAGGGTAAGAGTGGAGTGTGGAGGTAGGAGGGCAACGGTCAGGAGGAGAGGCAAGGTGGGCCAGAAACATGAAAACATGAGAAAGAAGAAGCAACGGCCTTAGCAAAAAAATCACTATCCTTTATGGCCTGGAGCCCATGGTATTTTTATGTTCTCTTATCAACTTGGAAATTTTCTTTCCCCTCTTTCCTATTACATTTCCCTTACTGACTCACTTCCTCTACCATCTTTTCTATTCAGGCTTTTCATTCTTTTTGGCTTACTTAGCTAGTGTCTAATACTTTCCATCGGGGAAGAAGTCAAAATAGGAACAATTCTTGTTTAAACTTCTCAATGGGAACTGCAACTAAGCAATAAGGCAGGTTGTACAGTGGCCACACTTGTTGGAAGGTCCCAAGAGACTACATTTTCTTTTCATCCAGCAGACCCTGCCCCCACCCCTTCCCAGGACTGTACTGGCAGCCAGACTAAATTCATAGTTTTTCCACTGAAGACCTCAAATGGGAGCATATACAGCCTTCTGTTCATTTTTTTTTTCAATACAAAATAACAATTAAAACTGAATTACTGATCAGGGGTTTGGGGTCAGCTCTCAGGACCACCCACAGTAACCTCCAAAGGGAGAATTCTTGAATCAGTTACAGAGGAAAGAAAAACAGGATGAAATATAGGAACAGAGGGTACACCAAGGAAGGGAAAGAAAAGGGGAAGATGAAATTTTAAAAATTATATCTTAAATATAAATGAAGGTACTGGATACTTGTCTGTGAACTTTATTCGTTTTATTTTATTTTATTTTTATTTTTACTTATTTATTTTAGAGAGAGAGAGAGAGCAAGCAAGTGGAGAGAGGGGCAGGGGCAGAGGCAAAGAGAATCTTAAGTAGGCTCCATGCTCAGTGTGGACCCTGATGCGGGGCTTAATCCCATGGCCTTGGGATCATGACCTGAGCCAAAATCAAGAGTCGGATGCTCAACCAAATGAGCCATCCAGGCACCCCTCACGACTCATTTTAAAACTGTTATAGAGATAATTTCTACCTAAGACAAAAAATTTGTCTTCAGATTCACTTATACTTTTTTTTTGCATTTTATAGTAATATACTGTACAGTAATATGTAATATTCTAAAAAGAAACTGAAAATCTAAAATAACTTCAAAAATTTTCCCAATCCATTATATTCTTTGTAGAAATTTTAGGAGTTCTAAAAAATTAACATTCAATCCAAGTGAAATAAACCTTTCAATATATGTATACATTAATACATATATTAAAGCTTAGGCATCATGTATATTTTTTAAACTTCTAAACTTATCATTATATCCCAAGAGCCTAGTGCACAGTAGGCATTCAATAGATATTTAATAAATGAGTGGGGATTATTGAAAAATAACCCAAAATAGACATTAAAAATTTTTAGTGGTGATACTTGTGTACAAAATATCATAAAATTGAGTATTAAATCAAAATGTTTAGAAATTCCTATTTTTACATTTTTCCTTTTGTCTGTACATTTTTAAACATTTTAATTCCAGTGTAGTTAACATACGGTGTTATATTTGTTTCAGGCATACAATATAGTGATTCAACAAGTCTGTGTATTATTTGGTGCTCACCAAGATCAGTACACTCTTAAAAACTTCCTATTTTTTTTTTAAATTTTTTTTTCAATGTTTATTTATTTTTGGGACAGAGAGAGACAGAGCATGAACGGGGGAGGGGCAGAGAGAGAGGGAGACACAGAATCTGAAACAGGCTCCAGGCTCTGAGCCATCAGCCCAGAGCCCGACGCGGGGCTCGAACTCACGGACCGAGAGATCGTGACCTGGCTGAAGTCGGACGCTTAACCGACTGCGCCACCCAGGCGCCCCAAAAACTTCCTATTTTTTGAATGACCTTTCAACACAGGAGATTTGCCTTATGTGGATAACGATATTAGATTAAACTACAAATCAATATAACCTCTCAGATCCATAATTCAGATACTGCAATATTGATATTAAAGCATAAAGTAGATCTCAGATGATATAGTGAACATTATGAGTGCAAATTAAGTTAAAGTATTTTTTAAAATTCTTGTCTATCTAAAATAATATCTGGAAAGCTACAGATCAAATAACAGAGATCAAAGTTTAAGTGCTTGTTTGAAACGTACAAGTAGAACTGATAGTACATTTCACACCAATAAAATAACATCACAATAAATCGAAATATGCTGCTCATTATTGTTTTTTTAAGGCAGTTAAATTTCAGGAGGTTCAGAGTATCTGACATAATGCTAAAAAACCAAGTGGAAAAATTTCTAGATAATGGCTAATGCTTGGTGTCACCCTGATTCAATACTGGAAATCTCAGCACTCTATACACTCTTTTACATTTATTTATAGAACACAATCTCACAAGTAAGGAATGAGGAAAGCAGAAATAAATCATATTGATTTATTTTCTAGTGGATAACTTGGACTCTTTGATGCAGTGTATTTTGGAAGAAAAAGGAAAAAGAAAAAGAAAGCTTTCCAAATCGATAGTCCAGGAGGTGATATAATGGAGGCTCCACTGTCTTCACACAAGTGTTGGGTAGTTTGCTCTTCCATAAAATATGAGTGCTTGTAGGTTTTCCCTCATGAATGAACTCAAAGAAAGCCACAAACACTGTGTAATCAGCCTAAAACAGCCCCTTATAAAAAAGGGAAACCTGGCATACTCACAAAATGTCCAGTAGAATATAGATTGCAGTGGGAGGGAAATCCTTGTCAAAAATCTTAGTTTTAGATACGGACTCATCAATTCTACATAGGAATTTATCATAAGGTAGTAATTATTCATATGTGCAAAGATTAACCTAGATGTAACTTATTCCAGTATTGTTTTAATAATGAAAATTATGCATTAGTAGGAAACTGATCAAATAAAATATTGTAAAAACAATAAAAGCTATCATTTGTTAGACACATACTATGTACCAAGCACTGGGTTAAGTGCTTTTTATAGATTTGCTCACTTATTCCTTAAAATAATCTTACAAAGTAGATACTTCTGTTTCGTCTTACAGACGAAAAGCAAACTGAGTTCCAGAGACGCTGAATAGCTGCTCAGGGCCACAGTGCTGGGGAGGGCAAGGGACAAGATGTGAACTCAGGTACGTTTACTCAGAGTAAGGTGTGCTTAACCATACCTATATTGTAGAATCCTCTCAAGCTGCTGAAGAAAAAATCACAGCATGCAAACACATTAGCACTGTTAGTTAGCAACAGATTAACTGAAAAAAAGCACATTACAAAAAGATACTTGCAATATACATTCTGGTTTTGTAAAATGAAGAAAAAGTATATATGCCTATTTCTAGCGGAGAAAATGGCTAGAAATAATGCCAGAATGCTAACTGTGGTTATCTTGGGGTTGTGGGATTATGTATTTTAAGTTTTCCTTTGTGTGTTTTGTGTGCTCTTATGTAATTTCCAAATTTCATACTATAAATATGTATTATTTTGCAATCAGATAAACATTAATGTTATTAAAAAGAAAAATGTCTAATAGAAAGCATACAGAGCCTGCATTTTAAGGACTAAGAAATGACATATTTCTATTTTAAAAACTCAAATTCAGCTTCCTGCGTGAAATCTCCCCGTCTGTCCTAGGCAGTATCGCAGCTTTCCCATTTGCACTGCCGGCACTTTGCTAAAAGGGTGACATGGTGTTCAGTTCATCTCTGTAGCCTCAGAGTTCCTCCCGTAGGGTCTGGCTTGCTCTCGTACTTATTCAGATGATCCTTGGAGCAGTTTACTTATTTGAGCTTTATTTCCTAGAGCAATAGGTTTTTGGGTTTTTTTTTTTCAGTTTAGCAAATATTTTTAGGATCTACATCTATTAAATGTTTACCATAAGCCAATGAACTGTAGTACACATGGTGGATATAGAGAGGAATGAGACGCATTACGTGCACTGAAAATTCTCACAATATAGTGGAAGAAACAGATATTTAACAAGAAAAATTATGCTGCACAATTTTATGAGAGGAAGGAAAAGTTGTTGTAGGACTCCAGGGGTATTCTGCTGGAGAGTTAAAAGACTGACCGGAGGACATATTTAGTTACCCAAAGAAATAACATGAAAAAAGACATGCTGAAGTAGAGTAAATAAAAGATAAACAGGACTATTGTTTCTGATAAACAAAAGCAGGCGACAGCCTCACTCGGAGTGGTTCTTTCTGTACAAAATTAATGTCTACAAGGCACACTGCATTACGAACAAGGACAAGTCATAAAAGTAGCAAGCTATAGCTTCGAACCATTTGTGCAAACAACTTCTTGTCATATTCTTGTCAATGTAATTTGGAAAATTAACTTTATAGTATGAACTCATCAGCTTACATTCCTCTAATAGCTTTGATCCTAACCCGAATAGAACCACTGAGTTTTGATCCTGGAAAGGAAAGAGTCCTACAAGAATAAAAACCATTGGTTTAGGAGGCCAGATCTTGCTCTCGCGCAGCCAAGAGGCATATTTGTAGGTTCTGCGGGATGAGGAGACATGAGGGCTGGGAAGTCCTGCCCATGAGAGAGTGGTATAGAAAGGGAGGCCAAAGAGGCAGTGAACTGTTAGGTCACAACTGCCACTTTTCCTCAGGGCATTAGTCATCAGGCAACAGCAGGGACTAAAGCCACAGAGACACTGATACAAAGTAACCAACAGTTTCTTGGGCTGTTTGATGTCATGCTATTCACTGTCTCCCTAGTCTTTCTGTGTCTATACAGAGATAGGAGCTCCCAGGGAAAAACAGATTGTAGCAGTACTCCACTGTATTTTAGGAGAGGTCATCACAAGACAAACATTATGGAGGAAGAAAGAGTCAGGAAAAACAAACAACAAAAACAGCTGTGAACAAGGGAAATTGTAGTTTCTCATAAATTTTGACAATTTGAAGTATCAGAGAAGCATGAAAAGATGCAGGAGAAGCTGTTACCTCTGTATCGTTGAGAGATATTAGGACATGCCAACTAGAAAATGGGAAGTGAGACAGGAATATACTTAATCACTCTGGCCTGTTGCTGGGAGTGAGAAGAGAAAGTTCACCATTCCTTGAGTGATAACACAGTCTAACCAAGGACAATCCATAGACTATAATCACCAACAGTGAAAATAAGCCATGAGACCTGTGAAAAAATACTACAAAGCAGAGGAAACAGAATATCATCTTAAAAAGTGAGGGGAAGAAGACACTAGTTACCATAAACACCCTGTTGCAGAATTTAGGGAAAAAAAAAATCAGGACAGTTTTTGGTTTTCTTTAAACTGTTACAAAATACATGATTTCTGGAAAACTGTAGAAAACCACTGAGAGAGGAAAGAACAGTCTGGTATGAGGGTAAAATGAATATGATATAAAAAGGAGATTAGATAAAACAGTAAATGCAAGGAGGGGCGCCTGGGTGGCTCAGTCGGTTAAGTGGCTGACTTCAGCCTACGTCATGATCTCGTGGTTCGTGGGTTCGAGCCCCGCATCGAGCTTTGTGCTGACAGCTCAGAGCCTGGAGCCTGCTTTGGATTCTGTGTCTCCCTCTCTCTCTCTGCCCCTCCCCTGCTTGTGCTCTGTCTCTCTCTAAAATAAATAAACATTAAAAAAAATAAAACAATAAATGCAAGGAAACTAAAAAATGCATTTATAGAGTAACAATCTACACTGATGGAAGTAGAGCAAGTATGAATAACTACTAGGGAAGAAAAATTTGAAAACCTTTACGATTATACACAAAGCAAAAGGACAAATACATAAAGGAATAGGAGAGAAAATGTCACAGGTACGAAAGAAAAACAAAATATACATAATTAATATAAAGAAGACAGGTCTATCACATATTGTATTGATAAGTCTTCATAGCTTTAAAACAGTGCATTGTGCCCTTCTATCACAGTTTGAGTTTCCGTGGGTCATGTGTCAGGTGTCACACATCTCTAGCAAACATTAAGGCTTAATCCGTGTTTTGACATATCTATAATCAAGCCATAGAATCTTATTAAAATTAAAAGAGATTCATATTTTGTAAGTATCTATAAACAGAAATCTAAATTAAAAAATTTATTTACAGTTTTTCACTGTTCAGACATCAGTCTTTGTTTCTGGCTAAAACTTATATACTTAGAAAAAAATAAGTTAAAAAAGAAGAGTAGGATGAATAATTATGATACATTTGACATATTCATTGTCTACAAAACAATGGGATGCTTAATGTGTATTCTCTGCTAAAAAATGGTCTAAATCTAGGGGCACATGGGTGGCTCAGTCAATTAAGTGACCAACTTCAGCTCAGGTAATGAATTCTCAGTTTGTGGGTTAGAACCCTGTATCAGGCTCTGTGCTGACAGCTCAGAGCCTGAAGCCTGCTTCAGATTCTGTGTCTCCTTCTCTCTGTGCCCCTGCCCCGCTCACATTGTGTCTCTCAAAAATGAATAAACATTAAAAAAGTTATTAAAAAAATAATCTAAATCTAAATTATCTAACTTAGGGAAAATAATATACTTGAAAAATTTTGCAAAAAAGATTTCATGAGCAAATTCTCTCATATATTACAAATATAATTTATGCATAAATTTTGGGGACATATTAATCATGAAATAAGATATAAATATGTACAGTAAAAAAAGTATGAAATGATACACAGGCTTGCTTTGAAGAGGTTATTTCAGGAGCACCTGGGTGGCTCAGTCGGTTAATCACCCGACTCTTGGTTTTGGCTCGGTTCATGATCTCACGGTTTCGTATGCTTGAGCCCCGGGTCGGGCTCTGCACTGGCAGCACAGAGCCTGCTTGTGATTCTCTCTCTCTCCCCCTCTCTCTGTCCTTCCCCCACTTGCGCTGTTTCCACCTCTCTCAAAATAAATAAGTAAACTTAAAAAAAAAAAAAAAGGTCATTTCAGCATTACACATATCTATTGTTTTCATGTTTCTAAAGGGTGTGGACTTTTTGATATTTAAATGATATGTGGCCGAAAAAAACCATGATACTAATGGCTGCCTTATGTCCAGAACTGTGTGACAGTCTTTGAGACTGTTTACCCCTGATACTACTACCAAGGGTTGAAAAGTAAAAATTCAGAAAAATGTGATATGTATGTGTACGTGGGAGTACAGAAAAGGATGGTTTATTCATAAAATATGAAATTCACATTTTCTTTTACAGTAATTCAATACAATAAATAGAAACTTTAATTGCTTAATTGAGTTGCACCAACAGCCAGGAGATTTTGGTGCTCTGTAGACACACTCCTTCGACAGAATGAAAGTCGATGGTCGCCATGCTCTTGGTTGGACCCAACTCTTCAGTGGAAGAGAAAAGAGTATGTTGGATAGAAATAATAAAGACTAATTTAGGTGAGCTGAGAAATGGAAGCCAATGAGAAAAGACACTAGAGATACTGTTTAACAGCCATTCAGGTTTGGAGAGCTATTTTGAGTCTGTGAGCCAAACAGTTTTGTTTGTTTGAAAATCAATTTTGACTTAATACAAATATAAACAATAGAGAAACCTAACCAAGGTTTGAATAAAAACTTTCTTTTAAATTGTTCTCAAATACAACATTCATCATTCAGCAAAATTTACATTAATGTAAAACAGAAGACATGCCAACATGTGTCCTAAGACAAGATAAAATAGTTTTATGAAATCCTCATTTTTAATCATTATGGCAATTTAGACAATTATAATTACTATCCCTAATTTTTAATTAGAAAAAAAAAGAAGTCAACAGATGGATATAAAAGAAATCCAAAGTTTTTATAGTTATTTATTTTCATTTAACTAAACTGCCTTGCCATACTAAGAAAACATTTTTGTAAAGGTTAAATAAAGTATTTCATGGCAACCGCTGCTTCTCAGTGCCTGTATAACAAGAAACATGAGCCAAAGTTGTGCAAGTTGGTTTTCTTTCCCAGTAAGGGAATGTGGTATCTAAGACCTTGTCCTAACTCATTTTATCCCCAAGTGTAAGTCAAGCAAGTCAAATATGAACTAATGCCTGAAGGGAAGTCCCTGACTCCAAAAGTATGGATTATTTCACATTTATCTTAAAATCTGCTCTCAGAGTTCTTAAAATTCACTAACTTGGCAAGTCAGGAATTATCATGAGAAATGAAATAATTTCATAACTATGAAGTCATCCAACATTCCATGCATCTGACACTCATTGGGCTTGGCCATGTCTTGGGCATTATTCTGACCTTTAGATAATAAGCTCTTCAATATCCTGTTCAGTATGGAAATAATTAAAAAGTGCCACAGTATAATAGGTATGCCATTGTCTTTAACAGAGTTAATGCTTTTGGTACAGGCTTGTGCTAATAGGTTATGATTAGACACAATCACATTATGTATGCTGAAATCTTTATAACATTCTTCATCAGTATTTCCCATTACTTAAAAATGGCAAAATACCATGCTTTAATGGTCCAGTTGCATTCCCTTTCTCCAAGTACTCTGTATTAAAATTCACATTTAAAATTAGTTCAGTAAAGGACCTTTATGTTTAGACATTAAGAATTCACATTTCCAGAGCATGGGCTTGTGAAAAGCCTTTTGAGTGTCTTGTAAAAAGCTTAAGGAATCTTCAGTACATTTTTCTCCAAAGCTATATTTCAATATCTAAAATTTATTGCCAGAGGAGGGACAGAGAGACCATTAGCAGCACCAGCAGTCATTCCTCTGGGTGCTTCACAGCTGAAATAATCCCCAGTTGTTCTCTTTCATGCAGGCGTATAGGAAACTCCAGAAATCAGCCCTGGGACTGAATAAAGTGCTCTATCACAATCCTATCTTTGCCATTTCTGGTGAAAGACTTTAAAAGTCTTAACTAGGTCATATTGCAAATGATTTTTACAAAGAAGCTTTGAAATATACAGGAATAAGAAAACTCAGTCCCAACTTCTCCCTCTCATTTAGAGTAAATGCATTTCCCAATAGAAAATGGAGAAATTCTAAATATGCTCTAGCTACTAGATATTTAACGACCAAAACTGTTAGGGCCCCATTTACCTCTACTGGTGACCTCACAAGGCCCTCTAAGCTTCCTTAGAGAATGTAAGTCTTCTGGAATCTCTCATGAAACTGAAATATTTTAAGAGAGAAAGGTGAAGGGACAGAGCCTACAGTCTACTATTTTGTCATTTCAATTACTGCTTTAAGACTGAAATAAAAATGCAGTCGATGGTGACTGGATGGTAGGTTCTGGGTACTCAAATGGAGTCAGTGTTTACAGAAAATTTTGGATTAAAATCCTTGCCAGATGGTCCCAAGAAGTGTTTACCTCACTGTTGATTTTAGCTATCTTAATGTCAGCAACAGTAAAAAGAAGCCTGTTACTGCCACTGGGGAGCAAAGGCATACAATCCTTCCTTTCCACATGGAATTGCTAGTTGCAGACAGCTGTGCCCTACCCAACAAGGGTGATACTGTAGGTTTCTGGGAATCTACTTCCATGGCTAGAGAAGGAGATAATGTGTGGCACAGTTGACTTGAAGTGATTTACTCTAAATAGGTAATATTTGGTAACATAGACTGTACTTTTGTCTTATGACAAACCAGTTAAGAATTTTTCACAGTTAACTGAGAAGAGTTGGGGGTGCCTGGCTGGCTCAGTCGGTAAATCATGCAACTCTTGATCTCAGGGTTGTGAGTTTGAGACCCATGTATGGTGTAGAGTTCACTTAAAATAAAATTTAAAAAAATTAATTGGGAAGAGTTGGACATGCACGTGGACCTGAAAGGTGCTCTCGTTTGGAGTATGTGGTGAATCCCCTCTTGCAGGGCTCTCCTAATTCCGTCAGAATTTTCACTAGAGGCCAGTGGGAAGTCACAGGGGAGGAGGTGTGGGAGACCAGGAACACTCTTAACTGAAAGTCCAACTTCATTGACAGTATACAGAACCATACATTTTGAGACTGGAGGACCTCTTTTTGTATGCCCGTAAAGTATACACAAAATATCCAATCTGATGCAAAAAGCACTACTTATAATTTTCATATTGTTAAAACAATTAAGCTTTTAAGTTTATGTTCTTGAGAAATGTAAGAAATGTTATAAGTAAGTAAAAACCCTTATTCAGTGAACGTTTACCAAATGCCTAATATGAGCAGGCTACAGGATTAGATGCTGTGGAAAATTACTTTTATAAAGCCTCCTGTTCTCTTTTTCTCTTTTTACTTTCATCAAAACCTCATCTACATTCACACTCATCCTTTCTCTCCTGTCTCAAAATAGGAGGAGGCTTTTGTACTAAGTCACATGTGGCCGCAAATTTTCTCAGCAACTCTCAGTAAGAGGTAAAACCTAGGTCCTTATTCTTTGGACCTGGCCTAAACCTGTGACTTGCTCTGCCTACCAGTGTGGCAGGAGATTGTGCATGAGCTCTGAGCCTAGGCTCAACAGGCTTTGCAGCTTCTGCTCTTGCTTTCCTGTCTGGGCGAGGCTCTCGGGGCGGTCACGTGGAAGAGATCCAAGAGTACCCTGGCCAATAGCCTGCCAACTCCCACACATGTAGGTGAGGCCATCTTGGACCAGCGGGCCCCAGGTGGCCTACCACTGATGGCAGCCTCACAAGTGAGCCCTGCAGACACCGGCAGAGGACCCTCCTGAGTGCATCTAGCTTTCTGACCGACAGACTCATGAGCTAATAAGGTTTTTTAAGCTACTAAGCCTTGGGGTGCTTTGTTAAGCAGCAATAGATATGATATAAACCTCCTCCCATCTGGAGGATTCTTTCCTCTTCTTCCCTTCTAAGCTTTTATGCCACTAATCATTTTTCCTCTTCTGCATATAAATCTCTTCTATTTATTTCTTCTCATATATAACATGTTTAAGTTTCTTCCATTTAAAACCCACGTTTTACCCTGCAGCTTTCTCTAGCTAACACCCAATCAAGATTAAAAAAAAAAACTTTTTTTATGCTGATTCTTTCCATTTCCTCACCTTCTGTTCATTTTCAACTCACTTCATTTGGCTTCAATCCCTATTTTGCCATGAAAATGCTTTCCTTGAGTCATCAATGACCTCTCAATTGCCAAACACAACGGTCTCTTCAGTTCTTGTCTCATTCAATTTCCACCATAAGGCATCTGATAATTCTGTACCTCCAGATATTCTCCTTTCTTAGTTTTTAGAACACTGTATGTCCTAGTTTTCCTGTTATGACTTAGTTTTCCTCTTCTTCTTATTCTTTTTCAATGGATCCCATTCCTCAGCCTAACCCCCCCAATTCTACTATTATTCCTTATGGCAGCCCACCTCCAAGATCACTCCACTGATCCTTGTCTCCTGTTACTTGTGCCTTTGTGTAGCTCTCTCCTACGCTAAATAGGGCTAGTCTGTGTAACCACTAGGATATCACAGAAATGACAATGAATGACTTCTGAGCTTAGGTCATGAAAGACACTATGGCTTCTATCTTGTTCTATCTTGGATAACCTGATCTGGGGAAGCCAGCGGCTATGTCATGAGAATACTCAACCAACTCTATGGAGAGATCCTTGTGGCAAAAAGCCAAGTCTTCTTGTCAAGAGCCATGAGAGTGAGCCATTTTGGAAATGGATCCTCCAGCCCAGTCAAGCCTTTAGATGACTATAGTTTCAGCTGATGTCTTGACTACAGCCTTCTCAGAGACTCTTAGCTACAACTACCACTCCCAGAATTCTTGGCTAATGGAATGGAGGTAAAAAAAAAATTTGTTATTTTTTCTACTCAAGTTTTGGGATAATTTATTAAACAGCAAAATGCAACTTATATAGATTTTGGTATCTCCAAGTGGAGTGCTATTATAACAAAAGCCTAAAAATGCAAGGGGCTTTGGAGCAGGCAAATGGGCAGAAACTGGAAGGACTTGAGAAGAGTGTTGATGAATATCTGAGATACTTCAAAGATATTTTTAATAGTTACTTCAAGGCCATAGAGAGGCTGTCAGTGAGGACGTGAGGAAAACGTTGGTGGATGACGGAGGAAAGGGAATCTTTGTTATGTAGTGGCAGAGAGAGTTTAGCAACACTACAACCTGCAGTGACAGGAAAAGTAGAAATGTGCCCACTCAGGGTGTGTGGGTGGCTCAGTCAGTTAAGCATTTTACTCTTGACTTTGGTTCAGGTCAGGATCTCATGGTTTGTGACACTGAACCCTGTGTCAGGCTCTGCACTGACAGTGTGGAGCCTGCTTGGCATTCTTTCTCAAAAAAAAAAAAAAAAAAAAAAAAAAAAAAAAAAAAAAAGAAAGAAAGAAAAGAAATGTGACTAATCAACTATGTGACCTAGCTAAGGAGTTTTCTGGGCAGTGTTGAAGTACCTTCTGGCTTCTATCTGTTGCTTATATTAAAGTCTGAGAGGGGTGACAGAAGCGTAAGGAAGAACTGTTAGATGAACAGGAGCCATGACTGGCGAGTTTTGAACATTTCTAGCCTTCTAGAAGGCAAATGATGCTAAATTCAAGAAATGGTTTCTAGGCAAAGATAAAATCCAGGACATGACCAGGAAAGCTGGCTTTAGGGATGAAGCTCAGGATGTGGCTACAAAATCCTTTGTTAGGATCTCAGAAAAACCTAAACTGGTGTTTCAGCAAACTATTCAAACAACAGGGCTTCTAAGACACATAGGGGTGATGTCCCTCAGCGGTGTCACCAAATTCCAAAGCAGAGAAGGAATTATCTTGAAGAGATACATGATTTTGTCTACTGTAGCAAACCTCAGCAAGATTAATGAGACCCACAAAGTTGTTTACTGAATTGTATTGGAAGAAACAAGGCCAATTTAGACCAAAAGAGATGAAGACAGTGCAAAATGGTAAAGAGGCCTGTGATTCTTCACAATTCTGATAGAAAGCAGGCTGAGAAAACTTTGAAGTGCAAACAAAGGTTACTTTTCATGGAAAGGGATGGATGACTCAGAGCTTTAGCCAAGAGTCCAAAGCCATGAGCCATGGACAATCATTCCTGAGCAGGAGTATGAACGATTACTAATTGAGAAACTTCTGAGTTACTGGTTGGATATTAGAATTTCTATGTACCAGGAACTTTGATGGGACTCCCTTTTTCTTCTTTTATGAATGGAGTGTCTATAGTAGTCAGCCTGTGCCCGTACCAATGTTGTACAGCATTGTACAGCAAGAGGTAACTAACAAAGTCCTCTTCTGTTAGCACTGTCTCCTTGGGCATGCTTATCTATTCCCACTGCTACCTAGGCACTGGTGATAGACCCAATTTTTACCTCCAGGCCAGAATATTCTCCTGAGATCCTGACCCTTATATTCAATTTGCCTACTCTACATGGTCACTTGGATGTCTTGTTAGAATGGGGAAAGGGAAGGAAAGGAACCTTTGGTTATAGAGAACTGAGTTTGTAATTTACTAGTCACTCTATTTCATGGGATAGTCACAAAAATCTCTTGATTTTGCAGAAGAGGAAGCTGAGGCTCCAGGGAATTAAGAAACTTTTCCAGTCTGATATAGCTAACAAACCTTAGGAGTGAAATCCAGGCCTTTATAGCTTCAAATCTGTGTTTCTTCTAATAGATCATCCTTTCTGCCCTTCCAAGGAATCCAAAACTCAATGTGTCCAAAATGGATTTTAGAATCACTGTGTCGTGCTCTCATACCCTATTCCATCCTCTGTACCCTCAGTTCCTGTCTTCTTTCTACTCAGTTCCCTGTCTTGGCCCAACAGCAATACTACCAACTTGTCCCCTAAGTCTGAAGCCTCAGAGTCAAACTTGGCCCTTCCCTTTCATGACTAATAACCAAATCCTGGTGACTGTAACTCCCAAATAGCTTCCAAACAGACCACTTCCTGTGTAAACCTTCTCCTAGCACTTTAAAGATTTTGTTCCACTGTCTTCTAGCCTCTGGGATATCTAAAGAGAAGTTCATTGTTACTGTTTCCCCTACAGTTTTCCTCCAGCTAATCTTCAAGATTTTCTCTTTATCTTTGGTTTTTAATAGTTTATTTATGAGGTGCATGAGTGTGAGTTTCTTTGAAATGTCTGGAGTTTTCTGAGATTCTTTGGTCTGCAAATTTCTATCTTTCAGAAAACTTAGGACATTTTTAGATATTATTTTTTTCTTTTTCTTTCTGTGGTCCTGGGCTCTCACTTTCCTTGCATCCTTGGATTGCAATTCCTCATTTGTTAGACCTTTTGAAATTGTCCCACAGGTCCCTGCAGTTCTGCTCATTTTGTTTGAAATGTTCTCTCTCTCTCTCTCTCTTTCAGGCTGGATCATTTCTACTGATCTATCTTCAAGTTTACTGACGTTTTTCTTCTGTCATGTTGTATTATATTTCTATCACTGAATGACAAATTGCCACAAATGTAGCGGCTTAGAAGAACATACATTTACCATCACTCTGTCTGTGGGTCAGGATTCCAAGCAGAGAAGGATTCGCTTCCAAGTGCACTCAGGTTGTTGGCAGAATCTACTCCCCTGTGGCTACTGGATGAGGGCTTTGACTTACTAACAACTGGGACTGGCAACCACCTGCAGGTCGTGGAGGCTTTCCGCAGCTCCCTGCCCCATGGCCTCCTCAAAGGCAGGGACGACATGACAGTTTGCTTCTTTCAAGGCCAGCAGGAGCATATGTGTGTCTCTCTCTCTCCCCACAAAAGGGTCCAGTCCCTATTTTAGGGCTTTTATCTGATTAAATCATGTCCACACAAAGCTCTCTTTTGATTAATTAAAAATCAACTAATTTGGGACCTTAATTAATCTGTAAAATTACTTCACCTTTGCTATAGTTGCTTTATTTTTTTTTTAAGTTTTTTTTCAACGTTTTTATTTATTTTTGGGACAGAGAGAGACAGAGCATGAACGGGGGAGGGGCAGAGACAGAGGGAGACACAGAATCTGAAACAGGCTCCAGGCTCTGAGCCATCAGCCCAGAGCCCGACGCGGGGCTCGAACTCACGGACCGTGAGATCGTGACCTGGCCGAAGTCGGACGCTTAACTGACTGCGCCACCCAGGCGCCCCATAGTTGCTTTAAAGTCTATGTCTGGTAATTCTAACCTCTAGGTCACCGTAGTGTTGGCATCTGTTAACTATTTTTCTCTTGATACTGAACTACATTTTCTTTCTTTTTTTTTGAGATTCCTGAGATCTGTCAAATAATTTTGGTTTATATTTTGGATACTGTAAATGTTCTGTGGTGGAGACTCTGGATTTCCTTATAATTGCTCCAGGGTTTAAAGGTTTTTGATTTTGTAAGTAATCAATCTGAAAACTCTCACACCTGGGCAAGTGGCAGCTCAGATTACTCCAGTTCTTTAAGCCCTGGGTACGGGCTGCTTTCAGTCTTCCCCATGCACATGTGGTTCAGCAGTCAGCTGACAGATGAGCCAAATTATCTTCCCACTTTCTGGCATTCCCCTTTCCAAAGGTTTCCTCCTCACTCCCTAGCAGCCTTGGTGGCCTGAGCTCTTTCCCCTGGTACCTTGAGCCAGAGAGATGATGGGCTACCCCTGTAATGAACCAACTGCAGTTGCCTTCAAGGCAAAGCCACAAAAAATAGGGAATTCACTCTGCAGATCACTTGCTCACGTTTTGAATACCCTCCAAAATCTGCCTGCCTTTGTTCAGTTTCCAGAGGTAGGAGTATTCGTGTTTTGCTCAGAATTTACAGCTATTATTCACAGAAGGATGAGTTTGGTAAACATTCACACCAAGCTATGACTTCTCCTCTGTCTTGGCTCAGTGCCTATCACCTCTGTCACTCTGGGCTCTGCAGCAAGGTCCACAGTACTCTCAGTTCGCATTCTCAATCTCCTCCAGGCTATCTTTTCAACCACACCACAGGGCTCTTTCCAAGATGCAACTGTGATCCTGTGATCCTTCTAGTTAAAGCCCTCAAGTAGGCAAAAGTTGCCCATCACATACAGGTGTATCTCCTCAAAATGGATTGCCAGGCTCTTCGGAACATAATTTCTCCAAACGGGGGTGTACTGAAGCTGGCTCTACTCGTTTGTGAAAAAGAATTTCTGAACATTCAGGAATTTTGTGAGCTGGTCATTACATCACTGATAGCTTAAGATCGACTGTGCTGGGAATATTCACAACCTTCAAATTAGTCAGCCCTACATATTGGGGCTTCCCCATCAGCACCAAAGAGCCCATTTACCAACACACATCTCTTCAGTGGGGCACACAATTTCCACGCCTGAGTTATTCTGAACAAAAGCCGAATTCCCTGGAACATGATGTGCTAGTTATATATACATACTTCTCTCCCTGGTTCTGCCTCGTTTGTTTCCCCACTATTGTTCACCGGGCCAACGTCTACTCAACCTTCAAACCTAGCCTCTGCGGAAAGCCAACTCTGACCTCTTCCAATAGGTACTTTCTCCTGCCTTTGTGTCACCACTGCCGTAAGACAGCATCAAAGCTGGTTAACGTAGCTAACCAGCCCTCATGGGGCCCTCTCGAAGTCTCACACATATACTCTACACCGCAGTCAAATCAGCCCGGTTGTCCTTCCGCGCCATGTTGTGTCATGCTGCTGCGGCTTTCACACATGCTGATTCCTTTATCTGGAACACCACCACCGCCCTCACTTCACTACCTAACTAACTCTAACTTCAACACGAAAATTCAATACAAATATGCCTTCCGCCAGGAAGCCTTGCCAGATTCTCATCCTCACGTGAGATCTGCAAACATTTTCTTTTGAGTTCCCTTGAAGACACTGTCCATATCCAGAAGCAATGGACTGTATTTTCTGAATCCCTCACTTTACTTCCTTATGGCTATTGTTTTAATTCATTTACCCATCATTTCTTCCTGTCTTGGACTAGCTCAAAATATCCTGATAGATACTGATTGTGGCTATAGAAATTTGCTTGCTTTTCTGACTCCCTCATTAGAGAGTAAGTTCTTTACAAAAAGGAACATATTTAATTACACACAATAGGTCACAACAAATTAACCTTTATTGATTAAAAATGAATGGGAGGGAAGGAGACTAAATCAGCAGCTAGAAAGAAATAATGGCAGAAAGGAGGGCTTGTGAGTGACCTAGTGGATGCCAGATAATTTGGATATTTAATAAATAATGGAGAGGCTATAAAGATTTTTGGACAGCAAATTATAATAATTAAAGCATTATTTAGCAATGCTTGAGATGTAGTCTGCAAGACAGACTGAAGTGGGACCAAGCTATAATTAAGAGAACATTTAAGAGAAACTTGGAATCATTCATTCGAGAATAAAGATAATTGTTATTGATAAATCACTGCACTTGCCACTCTTCTGTTAGTATTTGAAATTCCTTTTAGTTTATGTACAAATTTTTTCAGGGTTTCTACTTCTCTCTGCTTTAATAATCTATATCCCTCACTGTATTTTATTATCTTTTTTTTTTATGTTCATTTACTTATTTTGAGAGAAAGAGAGCATGGGTGAGTCGGAGGAGGGGCAGAGAGCGAGAGAGGAGAGAGAGTTCAAAGCAGGCTCCATGCTGTCACCTTAGGGCCTGATGCGAGGCTCAGTCTCACAAACTGCAAGATGGTGGTGACCTGAGCCGAAATCAAGGGCTGGATGCTTAAGTGAGTCACCTAGGCGCCCCTATATCCCTCATTTAAAAAAGTTGAGACCTATATAAAAAACGTAATAAATTGGAAAATATCACCTTAATCTACCACTCAGATGCAACCACTGGCAACATTTTGACATATTTCCTTCCAGTATTTTCTGTGCATTTGTTCTTATATTGCTAAGATCATACTACATATATAGAAATTTATGTTCTGTTTATTGACTGATAGGATATGATAGCACTTCCTCTTTCTTTGTTAAAAGTTGAAGGCCCCATAATTGTTTATTATACAACTATATTAGCTTTTACTCAACTATTGCCTTAAAAGTAAATATTTTGGTTTTTAATTTTTTTGATACTGTAAATAAAATTGTGATAAATATTTGTGTGTGTGTGTGTGTTTAAGCCTTCATTTTAATCTGGATTATTTCTTGAGAGTAGATTACTAGTAGGGGATTTACTCCGTCGAAGGTTATGACCATTTTAATAGCTTGTCTGCTTCTTATCAAATTGCTTTCTAGAAAGGAAGTATTAATTTCATTTGCACCTTCTGAACAAACTTCAACATGCATGCCATGTGCCATACAACAGCTAAAGCAAACAGCTGAAAAATTTATCACTTTAAACAGTTTTGCTAACAGAATATTTCCTTGTCTCCCTAAGTGTGCTTTTCAATTTTTAAAACTGAGTGTGACAACAAGGAACGTACTCTTTCTTTATATGTGTATGCGTATGCATTATAGAAATGGACATGGAAAGAATGGTAAGTGACTAAGAATTACAGTCTAGTTAATGAAATTGACAAGAGGCTGGACTTTCCATAAGATAGGTGGATACTCAAAACCTATTACTTTCCCTTTAGACAGGAGGAAAATGGTAAGATCTCACTCTAAAATATTTTTATATACAACCAGTGAACTGGAGAACTTTCTCTCTATACAGGCCCCGAAGAAGTCAAATAAACACATTTTACTATTATGTAGGGAGTACAGGTTGATTATATGTGTTAGATTTAAACAATTACCTGTAATTTCTCAATTTCAGAAACATTTTGCCAAGTTTTCAAGTGATAGAAATAGTATTGAGGTCAGAGTGAAACAACTGAATATCAAAGCCTTTAGTGTGTGGAGTTTTGTCAACTGAGAGACATTAAAGCAGGGCTGGCAAACCATGGCTTGTGGGCCAAATGTGGTGCACTGCCTATTTTTGTACAGCCTGTGAGCTAGAAATGGTTTTTACATTTTTAAATGGTCAGAAAAAAAAATAGAAGAATACAATTTCGTGATGTGTGAAAATTATTGAAATTTAAATTTCATAGTCTATAAATGAAGGTTTATTGGAACACAGCCACAGTCGTTCATCATGGCTGCTTTTGTGCAGAGCGGAACAGCTGTTAGAGAGACAGGAAGGCCCTGAAAGCTGAAAATATGTACTACCAGGACCTACACAGAGAAAGTTTGCCAATCTCTGCCTTGGAGTAATACAGGGTTTCTATTTTCTTCACTAAATCTGCCTGCTTTAATGAGTTTGTCCCAGATGCTCTGCTGCTCTTCAAAAGTCAATTCTGAACCTTGTTATAGTTTGCATTTTAAAATATCTGCTATTTTTCATGAGCTTATGAAACTTTCTATCGTGTCCATTTTGGAGCAATAGCCCATTTTCACCTAGAGAGATGGCTTGATTACTAAATTAAGTCCCTGGTAGTTGGAATTCTGCAATTCTAAAAAATGCCTCATCTATAAATTATGCATGTTTTGAGGGTAAAAGCAAATGCAATTCCTTACACACAAGGTAGAGGTACATCTATTTCAAGTTTAATTAGCCAACAGTGCTCTCTATTAACCAGGAAAGGAAGTTAACTTGAACAGTCTATACACAAATCCTACTGGTTGACAGGTGTCCCTACATTCAGTTTGGCTACATTACACAAAGCTTCTCTTGACTCTAAGCTGCCCATATTCTGGGGAAAGGGTCCATAAACTCACACCTACAGTCCTTAGATTCAACTTCATATAATGGGAAGCACTTTTTTGAAGACAGATCTCTTGCTGGTTATTGTTCTCATCCAACTTGACCTGAAGTCTACTGAATTGGGATATTTAAGGGTCCTTTGTGGTGGCATATAGGATTGTGCAGCTGAATATGCTCAACTATTCCCTAGGAATTAGTTTTGTTCTTCCTGTGTTTGTTTAGGCAAGCAACTGTTGCGGGATATCCAGCATTTTAAGTGATTCTGCCTCAGAGCATGTGTTAGAAACTATAAGGAGAGTTTACAACTTTTCAGTTTTAAAGTCAGCTTTGGATTTCTGGAATTGGTTGTGTCCATGTTTCTTCCCATCCTGTTGGGACTTACTGTTGTTAGCAACCTCCTGTGTGGTTCTAAGATATGCTGACCTCTTTGAAACCTTTCCAGGTGTCATTGCCACTTTCTTGATCTCTGCAATATAAGCTACATTGTTTAGTGGAGTTAAGTTCTATGAACTTTGGAAATCCTCCCTGAGACTATGAATTGACTAACACCCAAGGTAGCATAAACATGTAGACACAAATGTTCCTAAAACCAAGCCTGCTGGGCAATGCAGGATATGACGTGGAGTCTGGAAAAAGGAACAGTTTGCTCACTTGCAAGTCTATGACTACCTCCAGGTGCAGTATGAAGCTAAATGGCTAGTTTTGCTGATCCTCAGATGTAACCTCTCATTAGAACACAACAGAATTTGCAATTGTGGATATAAGGAATTCCACGAAGACCCTCTGGGCCCATTAAGACTTCTGGCTTCAGAGGGTCCTAAAACACACTTCCTGCAACCTACGGAGCTTTGTAAGGAGACATTGTTGTTGTTGATTTTTAACAAAGTTGATCTAAGTTTTAGCCTGGAGATTATAATGACTGTAGCTCAGTAAAATTTGTATTCAGAGGATGCAGTTACATATTAAAAAGGAAAAAAAAATTTTAATAGATATTTGTCTTATTTCCAGTTTGTCATAAAAAGGTTCTTATTGTGTTTGGTAATACCCTTAAGACTTTGCAAGGGATTTACTTGGACTAAGAATCCCATATTAGTCTAGCTGTAAATATGGAGTATTAGACTAGTGATTTCTCAGCCTATCTCTTGAAACCTCACAGCTTGGCTATGCTAGCAGACAAATCATGCAGCCCAAACCGAGGGCTGGACAATGTTGTAGAAATAACACTATATGGCGAATCAAAAGATACGGGATTCAGTCCCAACCAGACGACAGCTTAACATTTCTCTGTCGCCTTATCTATAACATACGCATAACAAATAATACAAACCACACATGGATATTGTGAAAACAAAACTAGTAACAAATAGGAAAAGACCTTGAAAACATGCAAAAGGATATAAATAGGAAGGTGTAGGGCTGGCAGACACCGCATGTCTCTTAACATGAAGACTCCTGTTCGTCCACACCCCTGAGCCAGCTGCTCTTATGATCACCCTTCTTATCCTGGCTCCAGTATCCCAGAATCTTGAGGGTCACCAAGGACCATGGTGGTCTGTGCATCTTACAACGGACTGGGAGGGGAGGTAAGCTTCCTCCACTTTGCTTTCTGTGGGCTGAGGCCCGAGCCTGTGTGGGCGTAGGTGCGGTGGCCACAGGTGCAGGGCAGGGCTGTGCCTTCCCAGAGGTTTCTCCTGTCCCTACCAGCTCACTGATGAAAATACAACTACTGTGGAAACTTTTAAAATACCTAAAAGGCTATACAACAAGTCTTAACATGGGTTGTCTCAGAGTCGTTGGGATTATGGGTGTTTTTTGGTTTTGTCCACATATCTGTATGTTCTCCCCTTTGCAATTAGTTAATAAAAAAAACCAAAAACGATATTTTTAAACAAACAAACTGGCCTTTAGGTTACGAAGGGCAAACAAGTAAACAATAACTCTAACCTGGAAGTTTCTCGAGAGAAACATGAGAAAACAAGGGTATGCTATTCACTTTAAAAACAGGAGTACAACATTCACCTCATCTGGGAAATTTTTGTTAAGAATTTCTATTAAAAAAGGATTTATGTGGTTTTTTAATAAAATAAATATTCTTAAATAAGACTGTAATTTAGCTATCTTTCCAAAATTTGTACTAGTAGTGTGACAATAATGAAAGAGCAATAAGAAATCAGAATCTAGCTACTGGGAGGAAAAAAAAAAAAGAAAGAAAAAAGAAAGAAAGAAAAAAAAAAAAAAGCAAGAGGAACCCTGAGGGCATAACATATTGTGAAGCTGGTCTATAGACCAGATGGGAAAACTTGTTCTCTAATCTAATGACTTTCTTTTAATCACAAGCAGTAGTTTCCTTATTACCCAGAGTTTTAGAAATACATTATTCTTGAGATGACTTCCTAGGATTTCTTTTACTCATTTAAGACCACTTCTTTGTATTTAATTCATCCTCATATTATCCCTGCAGGGCATATCCCTCTAATTATTCCCATCTAAACTGACAGGAAAATGGAATTATACTACTTGGAAAACAGACATCCTTTGGTATGTCTTTTCTCAGTGCCCCCGTGGTCACAGGTTGTAAGCTGTCCTTGGAGGGCAAGGACTGTGACTTCCCTGTCTTTGAATTCCCAGGGCCCAGTGCAAGCCTGGCAGAGAATGTACACAGTAAAAATAGGAATAAATGCATAAATAATGATAGGCAACGTGTAATGCTTATAGTATCTCAAGTACTATTCTAGTGCCTTTATGCACAGCAACTCATTTAGTCCTCCCAACCCTATAAAACAGGTACTATCATCGTTCCCATCTTCTGTATGAAAAAACTGAGGCACAGAAAGTAAAGCAAGGTGACGCAGAGCCAGGATCAAAGCCTGTGAACTCTGGCTCCAGAGTCCAACCTCATCATCACCGCACCATGCTGCACACCCCCCCCCCCCCCCCCCCCTGTGCTGAACAGGAGAATGTCCCCTTCCAAGAGAAGCATGGTTGCGCCGTGCTCCCATCTCTAAACCTTTCTGGGTTTGTGTCAGATGTGGCTACACCGTGTGGTTCCTTGGGAGACTTTGAAAGAGAAATAACTGGACACAGGCACACACATGCAGAATAAATGAATCCCCAGCCTTAACAATTGCTGTGCTTGCAAGGCTGTTTCTCAGATACCTGTGGGGATTTGTGAGAGCGCCAGCTGTACTGGTGACTACGGAGACTCGCCAGCAGAATATTTTCATCAGTATCCACCTGGCCAAACCGCAGTGTCTCCTGTGTGTCATTACAGATCACAAAATGGCTGAAGACCAACTCCTCTACCTCAGGGCATTTGTTCTGAAAGAAAAAGAATACGAAAGCCAACGTGCATCAGATTAATTGCAAGATGTTTGGCAGCTGTCTGCCCGGTGGCGATTGTTACAACACAGAAACACTAAAAGATCTGTTGTCATTAGCTCTGGTATACAAAGTATTCTATACTTCCAGGATAAGCACAAAAAATACCTTAAAGAGATCTTAAATGTTCCAAGAATATGTTTTGATTTATACTCCTGCAAAATAAATCATACACACAGAAGAGTAAAAGAACAATGAGATCCCTCAAACTTTTAACATTTTAAAACGAATTAACATGCTACAAAGAATGCTGTACTGAGTACTGCACGTTTTTGAGCAGAGTACTTGAGGCTAGAATTACCATGTTCCTGGCCTTCTAAACTCGACAATCAAGACCAATTACCAAAGCCACAGTTTGTACCCTACAGAAAGCAAGGATCATTTAGGTAATACATCCCCAGATCCCTTAAGGGGGAGGGTGGATGTGTGTGTGCAAATCTGCTCAGGGAGAGATGTAAATAAAACCATAACTTTCCTTCCATTGTTAAAAGGCTGAACACACAAAACAGATCAACTCCAGAATCCGTGTAAGCCAAGCTGCAGTTTTCAAGAGCAATCACGTTAGTTGAAAAACAGTTGTTGGTGTCTGTTTCAGCTAATAGTCATCAATCAGCTCACGTCTTCCATTAATCTGCTGGGGCTCAACAAATTAGTAATATGTTCCTGTGTTGACACCTTCCCTCTCAACTTAATGGTGTCTCCACTGGTTGCTGTTATATCAAAAGATGGGCAGAGTGATGGAGCATTTCTGTGCTTACTCATTTATCACTCTGGTTAGGTTATGGCTTAAAAAACAATAAACACACTTTTGGCAAATGAAAAGAATAGTTGGATAGATGCTCAAGTTGAGAATGCAAGAAAAAAATCTTAATTAGCCCATCAATTTGTGGACAGTGGGAGGTAATGGTCATAGATGCTTCCCCAGTTGGCTCCTATTTCCTGGTTGTAGAGTTAAAAGTCACGATGTCACACTTGGTCATTTGCCATTTTCCCAAGGGGAGAGAGAGAGTCAAAGGGGACACATTACTCATGAACGTAGTGATTTAAGTGATTATGAGACCTAGAGCCAAGGAGTCTAAGGATGAAAGTAACTGGAATCCGGCCTTGATCAAGACGCAACCTAGAACCTCTTCAAGAACAGGTATGTTCAGAGGTAGAATCCACTCCTGGTCAACAAGGCCCCCTAAGTGGGTGGGCAGTGCCTTCTGGCTGCAGTTGATGGAGAGGTCCTAACACCTCACTCTTCCAAATGCCCCTGAGGACTTCTCACTCTGTCATCCATCTATTCTCACCAATCTCCCTGCTCTCAAGGAGCAGGACCTTGCTTGACAGTCACATGAATCACAAAAAAGAGTCTCGGGTTAAGAGAGACCAAAGCAATTATAACCCACAATTATCTGTTGTCTACCATACTCTCTGCTGTGGCTTTTAATCATGAGCTATGATTTCAAAGCTTGGCTACCAGTGGTGTTTAAAAGTCCTGCCTGGGGCGCCTGGGTGGCTCAGTCGGTTGAGCGTCCGACTTCGGCTCAGGTCATGATCTCACGGTCCATGAGTTCGAGCCCCACATCGGGCTCTGTGCTGACAGCTCAGAGCCTGGAGCCTGCTTCAGATTCTGTGTCTCCCTCTCTCTCTGACCCTCCCCCGTTCATGCTCTGTCTCTGTCTCAAAAATAAATAAACATTAAAAAAAAAATTAAAAAAAAAAAAAAAAAAAGTCCTGCCTGATCTGGCCCCTTCTGCATCTTGAGCCACTCTCTACTTGCTTGCTACACTCCAGGCCTGCGAGCGCTTTCCAGCTCCTCCAACACTACGTTGGCCCCCTTTCAAGTTGTTCACCCGTCAAACTCCTTCCTGCCTCAGTGCCTTTCCCTTGCTTGGACCTCTTTTCCTTTGCGCTTGACTAACTTCTTTCGACTCAGCTTTCAGGTTCCTGTTTTCAGGTTACTTCTGAGTAGTCTTCTGGGACACCCCCAGACCAGGTCATGTCCATCTATTTTATGATCACATAATACTCTACTGTTTCACTTTCCCTACTGGGACTAAGCAATTATTTGTTTGACTTCGGGTTCACTCTTGCTTCCATCATTAGAATCTATGCTGCATAAGGGCAGGAATCAGGTCTGTGTTATTTACAGTTTTATCTCTACTACTCATCATAATGCCTGACACATAAGTACTCGATAAACACTTATGAAACAAACACGAGTAAATTTAATTTTTAAAATTATAAATGAATACATGTTCACAGTAGAAAAGTCAGAAAATACAAAAGTACAGATTTTTTTTAAGCCTCTAATTTTACACTCAAACAACTGCTGTTAATATTTTAGTGGATTTTCTTCTAGCAATTTTTCCTCTTTGGAGTGTCATGCCTATTTCTATTCTAGTCAATACTATCTAATCCTATTTATATGCCTTACATATTTAAAGGTTTATAAACCTTTAATCAAACTGGAGTCATAGTGTATAATTATTTTGGTGAGATTTTTCCATTTAGCACTATATAATCAACATAAACTGCTCTCCTTATAAACATTTTTCTCTCCTTTAGGTCTAAGAGTACAAACATGAAGAAAGGGATAGGATTCTAAACTCCCACTTAGGTAGATATCCTGAGATTGAAAGTCAGTTTTCATAATGAATTGGGATCAATCCACTGGTAACTCAGAGGTTAAGTTACCAGATGCGGCTTGAGTAGAAGAAAAAAATCATATTACTTTCCTCATCTCTAAAAACTGACCTTTAATAAATGATGACTGTTTTAGAAAAATGTAAATGGAAGAACACAAGGGGGTTGTTTACATTTTTCTACAGAATACTCAAAGTCCTCAGGGAACTATTTCTCTACTGTCCCTTCATCTGTGGAGTTCATTACAACTGTAATAAGTTTAAGTATTTCTTGGAGTGTCTTAAATTCTAGTATATTATAGAACAGTTCGTACACATTTTATATGACATCATTATTGTCTAAATCTCAGGATGCTCACTCAGATTTGTAATTAAAGATGACTTATTTACATTTAAGATTTGTGCTGGAGTGCTGTACAGGCATTTGCAACTAAAACAGAGACAGACATCATTCTGGTGTAAGATAAGATACATGAGCATAACTTTCATTTTTAAATAAAAATGTCATTTTGTCCAATTGTGTAATATGGCATAGAAATATAAAGCAAACTGCAAGTGGCATTTGGGTCCTTAATCTGGTTTTACAAAACATTAATCATTTACCAAAGAGAAAAAACAAACAAACAACCTACAGCCAGAGAAATCAGACACTGATGAAGGCTTCTGTTAATCTTGAACTTGTGACCTAAAGGTGAAAGGCCAAATTGTTTCATGCTTCAACTGTCTGGTCCATCCACACTGGATACAAATGACTTGTCTCAGATATGAATCTGATAAAAGTATGTGGCAAATTCAAATAACTCACCTTTCTTAATAAATTCATATCTCTCATTGGCAATAATGAGACTGTATCTGAGCATTATACACACAGCAGAATCCAAGCTTGGGAAATTAAGCTCCCCCACTAAGGGAATAAACCACATTCAGAATTTCTTAGAAACAATGAACTTAATAACCTTCTACAAACCCATTTCAACGTCAAATGTCCTATAATTTCAAAGTGGTGCATTTTTGTATTTACTTTAGAATACACAGGGTTAGATGCCTACCACATTAAAACTTGGTGGCAAGTACCCTTGACATGGGAGGAAACAAGAAAATTACAGCAACAATTACAGAAGTATATCCTCTTGTGGCTCATGTTAACATTGCCAAATCCCTGTATAAATCAGAATCAACTATTCATAGAATGTACCTGTCAGCAATATGCTACGTGACATATGGCTCTACTTAATCAAATATACAATTCCATTTTTAAAAAAACTCAGAATATTCCTTCAAGGCACTGTGTTAGCCAGTCAGTCATTCACACTCTGATGTGGTTTAAAACATTTAAATATTTATGCACCGTATTTTATTTATATGTATAGCTATGTCTAAGAGAATATTTTTACCCTGGAAGAAAACTGATATTTCTGAAGGCCATTTTGCAGTAGTTGCTACACATGAGTCCTCTAATAATGGCCCTGATACCAAGACAAAAATATCCTGGGTTTAAATGCTCTATCAATGACTCCTTTATATTTTCTAGGTTTGTTTTTTATTAAATGCATTGTTCAAAATATGACAAAAAACAGAAATTGGAGCCATGGAGGTTTTTTTCACATCACTATTCGAACCAGCTGCAAAGATTTAGATCACACTAGCTCTTATTTTACGCATGTCCTCTGCAACAAGAAAACCATGGAATGCCCTTAAAAAAGAATTTTAAAATGCAAAACAGATGTGTTATCTTCTTTCCCTTTGCTATTGTAGTGCCATGTTAGGTAATTAATTCCTTAGTCTTATATAGGTCTTCATGCATATAAAGAACAGAGTTTATTACCACAAAAATTCTTAAGTTAGCGAACTCAAAGCCCCCCTCTCCCGCCCCCCTCTCTACATGAGGTCAGTGCAGGATGAAGGGCCATCTCTCCTGGGGAGTCAGCTCTGCACAAATGCAGGTAGCATATGCAAAATGTGCGGGAAATGTCTCAGCTTAGATAGCAACACAAACTCTATGGAAAAACAATATTATACTGACAATCGGCAAGGAAGTAGAAATGATTTGTTCTTATATTGCCGAGCACATTATTATACAAACATTCTGTGAAATTATTTTCATGCTAGTGGCACAGGCAGGTTCCTCATTTTAAATATGCTGTTCAGCAGAGACTTATGCTTCATCCCCTGTTTGGATATGGCTACTTTCTGGCAAGAGGTAAAAGTACAAAACATTACCGATCAAGAGTCTTTAACTGATTGAAAAATGGCAGGATAGTAGGGGAAAAGACTAAGACTCTTTGGGCTTACGTATTTCTTCTCACTGCTTTTTCTCTTTGAAATGCTCACTATCAGAAAGGTTCACACAGGTTCTTCATTTCTGCAACGGATGCTTAGACAATTTGATACATAACTAAGTTGAAGCTTTGGCAAAGGAAAGCCGTAATACTTGGAAAAAATTTCTGGGAATATGTTACTTTCCACACAGATGTGGTACATTAGTCACAAAAATGTGGGCATGATCTCCTATGCATGTGTAGAGAACCCATACTCTCCAAAGCTTTGAAAAATAACATGCATCACTTTGCCAAAACAGAGAAAACCCCAAATATTATGGTGCCCATCAAATTCTTCATTCTCTCCCATTTTTGTTTGTGCTTAACTTACTATTAGAAGTGGTAACACAGAGCGCCTAGTAAAAGATCACACGCAGACACACTGTAAACCGTTGTAGGATGTGCATACCTGTTGCCAAGCTTGTACTGCGGTGTTGAGAGAATGAACTACATGTTGCCCAAAGTTTACAAATATAGAGTCCACGATGACGGTGCAGTCAAGCAGCTTCTCTGCTGCATCATGGGCAACAGCAATCTGCCCGAAGATGCTGAAGGGTTTCACCACGCTTTGCATTGTGACATTTCTGCACTCCAGAAGTTTACAGTCGGCTTGAGCTGAGAACCGGATCTCCTGACAGACAGAACTATTGTTCCATTGTCGAAGATACAGGTGTGGCTCTTTGAAGGCAATAATCATGTATTCAAGTTCAGAGGGCACATTTTTATCAGAAATAAACGGCTGTAGGTGTTGCGGTGGAGCTGTTGAGAAAACAAACAAGAAAAACAGCAATTGAGATGAGCCAATATTTTACGGAAACAAAGAGATGACATTTAAATTATGTACTCTTTGGTGACTGAATTCTTTATTTGCTGTATAATAAATGCTAAGATTCTCTTGAAGGCATTGTAATATATGAACTACTATGAACCTTCAATATTTGCAAACAAAACTGTCTCGTTCAATCAGCATGTCTCAAACATATTGTCCAAGGTTTACATTCACTATCACAGACAAAAATTTTATCACAGAAGACAACAAATAAAATGAGAAGGAGGTAATTATCTAAGGAAGAGTTTCATGAAATGCTCTGTATCTATCAACCAAATCTCAAAAACAAAAACACGACTCAAAGAGAGTTAGAAAAAGCAGGTTAAATTCCTTTTTTTTTTTTTTTTTTTTTTGCTGAAAAGGCAAGATGCTTAACAGCAGCTGTGTTTCGTTTGAATCTGATTTTTTGAATCTGATTTGTTTTCCTTTTCCATTACACGTAGGTTGAAAACCTGAATCAAAATATTCTAACTAGGAATGGTCTGGTATAAACTTTTAGGCATAATTATTCATGGAACATTAGCAAATTTATAAAAGGCCACTTACAGTGTGTGGGAAAATTTAATCTTCCACCTTACCAACTTGTAAAATTGACAGTCCTTTCAATTACTGGGGAATTTGCCCATGTTTTGTAGAATGTATTCATGCTTTTGCAATCAGGTAATAACAAATACTTCTGGAATCTACCCATCATTAATGTAATGGCTCAGGACATAGAATAGGAATAGATGTATTTCTTTCAAAAAGATTCTAATTGGAATAACAGTAAAACCTGCAATTTTTGGTAACTTCCTTGAAAATTCTCATTAGGAAGCACGCAAAATCATGTCAGTTCAATACTACTGGCAATCTATACAACAGGGCCACATGATGGTTTAACATCATATGAAATAAGTAACAGGTACACCTGTTACATGAAATCAACGTCAGAATAATCTTGCCAGTGTCATGAGGGGAAATGAATGCCCCTTCTAAAAATTGCCACACGGGTGGCAGTCAGTAGTGAGGGAGGTTTGGGTAGTGGAAGGGATTAGCAATCACAGTACTCTGAAACATCGCTAATCCTGTAATTTACAGAATGAAAATCCATCCACGACTTTTTACTTCCTGAAAAGAAAATAAGTTCTCTGGGTAAAAATTGATGAATTGTGTCTTGAGAACACTCAAGAAAAACAGTATTAAGTAGATGTTATTCTGATGCTAAAGTAAAGAGTACCTGTGCCTAGTTGGTCAAGGTGATGACAAAGATGGAACTCCAGGTGGGCAAACTGGAAGGAAATGCAAAGAGATGGGACAAACCATGGGGTAAAACAGGAGTCGACTCTGGTACAGGCAGCTAGGGCTGTTGGAGTTACAAGTTGGTCACAAGTGCTTTGAGAACCAGATTCACTTGCAGAGCTGTGGGAAGTAAGTAATAAAAGAAGATCAATAACCTAGATTTCCCAGTACCATATATGTAAAATGTCTTTCTATAAGGGTTTCCAAAGCTAGCACTCGTAATCCTATAGTTAATATGTTATCATCAAATGTTCCGTATTTACCCACATAACCTATTTGTGCTTAAACATTAATTTCATGCTGATTATTGTCTATAAGTTATTATTTGAAAAATTTCAAAGGATTCCTCAAACTCCAGGTCATGCTGACCTACCTCCAACCCAATTTTCTTCCATCCACATCGCACATAATTTATGGACAACTTGGTCTTCATTAGTTTAAGACCAACACAATTTGGAGCATGACTCTGCTGTTCAAAAACCCACTACTGTCGGTGTCACCATAAATGTTTCACTTTGTTTTACTTCTTCAGATTGTCCATATCCATATTGCTATGGGTTAGTCAATATGCTTTATTGAACACCCACTAATTACTAGGAGCTATAAAATTATGACCATGTCCAGAAGAACAAGGGCCCGTGGACAATTATACTGCATGGGTCCTCTCTTCACTTTCCCATCCTCCTAACACCATTTTAAACAAGTAAAATCAGATTAAAAGGAATAGTGAATGCATCTGTAGGAGGGAAGAGTTTGTACATGCTGGCTTCTGGTGTATGTGTGAAACATGCCGCCTAGCTGCCTTGCCTCAGGGCTAGCAGAGGCATGAGAACTGAGGATTGGGATGGGGCAAGGGACATTCTGGTAAATGGGGATCACTGAATGGATGCCGCCCCATTCTCTCTCATCCTTGTCCACCCTCTTCTTTCCAAACCAGACATTTGTTCTACAGCTATCATAGCCTGGCTTCCAAGTCCATGAGGAACCTAAAGGAGAAACACTGTGATTTACAGTATCCTAGGGAGAACTAGGAGAGGAAAACTAAGGAAATAAATCCTTGGTTTTCAAAGAACTCACCGTCTAACTGGTGATATAAAATATGTAGACATTTAGAAACATTATCAAATAGAACAACCACCCAGGAACAGGAAAGTCAGAGTGCTGCCAGAGTAGAAACATGAGAGGAACTCAGAATGGCGTGAGGTGCATCATGTGAGATTCTCAGGGTGTGAATCTTCAGGTAAGTGTTGAAAGAGGTTGTGAAAATGAAAGCTAGGAGCATTCCAACACATTTACTGGGTATTTAACTTTAAAAGGTTTATAGTTACGTACTGGTATTTACTGCAATGTAAGTAAATCTCCAGTGTCTACAAGGAAAACACAAACTCTGAGGCAGTTTGTTATTGATTAAATGCTATGTCCAAGAAATGCATCTAAGTATATTCTGAAACTTCTATAAATGGGCATACTAATCCAAACTGCCTTCTAGGAATTTATTTGTGGTGTTACAAATAACAGATTTCATTTGCTAGGTAAAATTAAAACTTGTATTTAATCAGAAGGAGCAAAGTGTATTAGCTGTACATGTGTTTTACACATTTGAACTACTTTCAGAAGTTGTTAGAAATAAGGTATAATGTTAGTCAAAATATTATTAAAAATCCAGGCAAGAGTTCTATGAGATCAGTTTTAAAATAGTGAGTACACAATTTGAGGTGTTTATCTGAAACGCTCTTCTTGCCAACTACAATTTTTGATACTCTTGAGATTTTCCAAGATTTATTTTCCTATCTTGAGAGTGGCAGATACTATATATAACATATTGAAAAAGGCTGCTAAAACATGAGTATGTGCTACAATTATTAACAAATTGATTAATTTTTTACTTTTTTCTAAATTGATATACACATAAATTTTTAAAGAGATAATTTTTTAGGCTTATATAGCAACTCCTAACATACTCAAGTAGTTAGTAATATTCCTTTAATCTTAAAATCCTGACTAAAATGTTTGCTGAGCTAATCTATATTTAAAAATTCAGACTTACTAAAAAATTGGAGTCATATCAAAATTAAAATTTCTTAAACAAAATTAACATGGTATACACAATATGAATATACTTTACATGTATTTTGAATCAGTAAAATTATAGTTTTTCCACACTCAATTTGATCATTGTCATTACTATAAAAGTAGCCTATGTATGTCTACTTCTTACACAAGGATTAAAAAGATCTCAACATTTGGGGTGCCTGGGTGACTCAGTTGGTTAAGTGTCTGACTTCAGCTCAGGTCATGATCTCATGATTCATGAGTTCAAGGCTCGCGTTGGACTCTGTGCTGACAGCTCAGAGCCTGGAGCCTGCTTTGAATTCTGTGACTCCCTCGCTCTCTGCCGCTCCCCCGCTCACTCTTGGTCTCTCAAAAAATAAATAAACATTAAAAAAATTAAAAAATCGATCTCAACAGTCATATATGAGAGTAATGACCCTCTTAGGGGACATTAGGAGCAGCTGTATTTGTATAATTGCCTTAATTAGGTACAATGAACTTTGATCCAATTATCAAAAGGAAAAACATAATTTATGAGATGTGTAATCAGCAGAAATAGGAAAGTAAAAATGGCGATTCCTAGGAGTAACACCTCTCAAACAGGAATACACAGAACTCAAGATTCAGTAGTTATTTGAAATGTCTCTAAGATCCTAATGGAAACCCAACTTTTTAGAATAGTGGAAATATTCTAAAAAGTGGAAAGTATGGCAAGAGTTTTACATACCCACATCTTCATTTTAGCCAAAAGGTTACTTATCAACTGGAAGGGTAACTTATAGAGGGGTATCACTTTTTAAACAAGGAATATTTTAGTAAGTCTGTGTCCTGATTGATCCATACGCATTGCTCGGACCAAGGCATAGTCCTTAAAGATTCACCCCTGGATGCCATTCTGGGGTAAACCCCTAGAGCAGTGCAGGTACTCAACAATGATCTGACTCAACTGACGAAGGCTTGAGCTTTTCTCTGGATCCCTCTGTAGTAAGAAGAGTTTCATAATATAGCAAAATACAGCAGACAGATTAAGCAGAGAACAACTGGGTGAGAGAACTTGTGAACATGCCTGCACTTCTATCATTGATATTACAACCTTGGACAAGTTATATCACCACCTGGCTAAATCTCAGTTTTTTTCATTTGTAAAATGGGTACAGTAATTGAATGACTGAGTATCAAAGGAGATCCTGCATACGAAATGTTCAGTATAATATCTAACACTCCTTAACAGAAAAAAAAAATTCTATTTCTAGTTGGCAAACAGGGTACCATACTGGTTACTCAGTTTAACGTTAACTGTTGATGATTACTTTTAGCTCCCAAAAAGGGTCTTACAATATCACATTGACATTCATCTCAATGTGGCATGGTCTCCCAACACTAGTTCACCTAAACTCTCTCCTGCCTCCTGCAAAATACTGCTCTGTCTATCCTGGGAGAGAGCTACATGGTTAAGAGAAGACGAGGGAAGGTGTGTGTGTCTCTGCATCAAGTTCTCTCTACCCCATAGAATCATCATTTTAAAAATGTTTTAATTATAACCCAAGGTAAAAAATACACTTTTATTATACTCTAGTATACAGATAAAATGGGCAGAGGGGGACAGGTAGGTTTATTAAAAATAAAAAATATATATAACATAAATATACTATTATATATTATAGAACAATATGTATTATGAATATATTATAAATATACTATTATATGTAACATATTGACTATTTTAACCAAGTATACAGCTTAGTGGGATTAAGTACATTTGCATTATTGTGCAATACCCTTCTACTCTGTCTCTATAAATTTGCTACTCTTGGTATCTCGCATATGTGAAATTATTCAATATTTGTCCTTTTCACACCAATATTTTTTGTTTTATTAAAAAAATTTAGGCTGCAACCTGTTAAATTGATTTCATGAGCCACTAAATGGGTTGTAATCCATGGCTTACAAAACAGGCTTAAACAGGCCCTCAGGTAAAGGACTCCTTTGTATCTGACATTAAAAAGAGAAAGAGAATCTTCCACAGTTCAGAGAATAAGCACCATGACATAGATATTTCTGTGTCATGTTAACATCATCAGCCTAGGAACTTTAGGTGAACACTGAATACTATGGGGAATGTGTTAAGGGGAAAAGGATTACCTAGCAAAAGACCAACTCCCTGTTGTTATATAAAGTTCAATCACCAACTCAAAGGAAATAGTAAAAGGCTTCAAAAAGACACCTGGGGAAAAATACACGCATCCCGGCCCTCCCGCCGTCCCCCCGCCCCAGGAGAGAAGGCTAAACATACGTTCTGCCTTACAAAGAACGTTTGGTTTACACCTAAATGGTTTATGAAAGTCAAAAGATGTTTTAAAATGGTACTCAACAAATTTAGGTATATCTAAAAGTGCATATCCAAGTAGCCAAATGGAAAGGAACAGAATCTGGAGGCCATGGTCATCTTCTGCCAGAGAAAATTCAACTGGTGGAGAGGAAAGAAACAATCCAGAGACCTGATCATCACGATGCTCTTTCTCTAATTTCTTCACTGTCTATGCAACAATCAAAGCTTTGGAAAATGAAGAGCCTCTCCTCTTCAAAAAACAAACAAACAAACAAACAAAGAAACAAACAAACAGCTGCTGATCATTGTCTCAAAGATTACCAAATATGAGGAGACTGTGGCCTCTTTTATGAGAAAAGTGGGAGTAGGAGAAAATATTTTGTTTTGGCACAACCAAAGATGAAAGTACTCCAAAAATCTCACCCGAGTTTCAATTTTTCATTGCATGGAGAGAGAGCCACACACTCTTAAGCCACTTTTTTTCCTAAGCTGCCTTCTTCCATTAACCAGCATTTTGGGGGTGGGGATAAAAAGTTCTGATAAGCAATATGCTTTCACATGTTCTAATGTTGTCAGAAAATGACCATGCAATATGTACAACAAACCACCAAAGACTTGGCACAGGTGAAGAGAGTTTAGCATTATCATCAAACAACTGGTAATAAAGTTAGCTGGACATATATATCAAGATCTGCACAGTGATTACTGTGCTACATGATAATTACCTGTAATTTGTGTGACTTGACATAGTCACATACTTCTGGAATTAGTTATTGGAGTGAAGGTAAGAGGGGGAAACAAATTAGACAGCTGTTCTGGTCCATCAGAAGACATCTAATTGATTCCAAACCCAGGGAACATAGCAGAGTGGTCCAAAGCCTGAGAACTGGGCCCACCATTCTGCTTCCCTTTTTTTCCTTCGAGGGACAGTCACTTGGGTAAGAAACTGTAAATTCCAAATACAGTGTGTAGTTACTGGCTACTTTGTTTGTTCTCTAGATCCACTTTCTACACCATTCCTCATCCTCTTCTCTGCCACTGGACTCTATCAACAAGCTGCTTTGTCCTCTGGCTTGTTCTTTGGTTCAGCCGGCAGGAGGTGCCCATAGGAGATTAGAAGGAGAGAGGAGAGTGGGCTGAGGCAGGTATTTCCCTTTATCCTTCAGGCCTTAGAATGAGAAGGTTCCCCAGGATTCCTAGCCCCAGGATGCTGTACCATCGCTTAATCCTGCCCACAGTTTTGATGTTACTCTACTTCAAATGCTACCTTTGGAAAAGCATAATCATTACCAATCATTCATTTTCATATGATCAAGCAAACCACTGGTTAAAAAGGTGGTGGGATATAATTATTACAAATCCACAGGCAATGAATTAAAGAGAATCTACCTGTATGGGATAAACAGACAAAGGCTTAAGAGACTGGCTCTTTTGTCTCCAGTCCTTCGTAATGAAGGGTACCTGGCACCCTTTGGACTGGTTAGCTCCTATTCATTTCTTAAGGCCTCAAATCAGAAATCAGTTTCTCAAGGCCAAATACCTAGTTGGTGACGAATCCAGGACTTAATCCAGGTCTTCTAACTTGGACTTCTCTATTAAATAGTGCTTCCATTTGCATACATACAGAGAAGCTCATTACCACTGAGCTGCCCTACACTGTTGTAACTTTATGCCAATTGTAGACAAGATTCTCTTTGCTTTTCTTTTTTTTCTTTCTTTTTAAACATTAAGCTTCATGGGACTTATTTTTATAAACTTTCTTCCTGGAATGTACAATAATCTGATGAATATCCTTCTCAAACCACTGAGAATATTAAGATAATCTCTAATCATAAAAGCATCAGGTTTTTGTCCAGTTCTGAATTTCTCATGACAGAATATGCTGGAGCTAACTGTAACAGTTTTCTTTCTACATGAAATGTTAACATATTATTATAGCACTAATGTTTTTTTTTGTAGAAATTGGATAAAATATATTTACTGTTCCTTTTGAAAAGTGTCTTAGTAGGGTCTGATTATGTGGATTTTTAAACCAACTCTTTAAATTTAATTTCATTAATATCAAATTCTATCTGAAAAATGGTTAATGTCAAACAAAGCAAGATCAGTTGTGAAATATTAGGTAACTTGAAAAATCCCAGGTGAGGACAAAAGATCTGTGATTACACTGTCAAAAGCTTGGTGAAAAATTGCCTGAATTTGATTGTCTGCATAAATTTCCATTCCCTAAAGGTTCCACATTTCTGTAGTGTTAAGCCTACCACAAAAGTAATTTTTATGAATGTTTCAGATTCAGGGGAATTAACCTTGTCTGAAGTGCTTCTTTCAACGCTGAAAATGCATTCTTTCATGATTAGAATCAAGAAATGATTTCTACTTTGATACTACTAATGAAACTCAGATTAAAAAAAACATAATTTCATTACTTATAGCTTTATTTTCTGAGATTTCCTGGTTTCTGATTAGGTAACCTATAGCTTAGAATAGGCAATCTTCTTATCCATTTGCTAACTCTTCACAGGATGGGTGTTATTTTCATTGCTACATTATGCATATAGGTAAAATTAAGATCCCACTCCTTTAACATCTTTTTACTAGTTGTAATTACTAGGTAATAGAAAAGTAACTATTCTTTTTTTTTTTTTAATTTTTTTTTCAAAGTTTATTTATTTTGGGGACAGAGAGAGACAGAGCATGAACGGGGGAGGGGCAGAGAGAGAGGGAGACACAGAATCGGAAACAGGCTCCAGGCTCTGAGCCATCAGCCCAGAGCCTGACGCGGGGCTTGAACTCACGGACCGCGAGATCGTGACCTGGCTGAAGTCGGACGCTTAACCGACTGCGCCACCCAGGCGCCCCGAAAAATAACTATTCTTAAAAAGCCCAAATGACCTAGAAATAGATAATATAAAGTATAAAACATTATTACTAAGCACACAAAGTAATCGAAGCAAGACTACTATTACAATGTTAATATTTTAACTATTAAAATTAACATGTTAACTATTAAAATGTTAACAGAGGTTATCAGTGTGATACGATTACAATTACGTGTGGTGGAATTTTCTTTATTTCCAAAATGCTCTTCAATGAACATGTATCATTATTTAATAAAAAAAAAAGAGAAAGCATTCAGGACTATTTATATAAAATAGGAATCAGAATACAATATGATGTGCTATAATTATCACCTTGTAAAGGCATACATTAATGGGCAAAAATAAAGGTAACAAAAAAGAGAAAACAGTTGCTTTGCAGGGTGTAATGAATGATGGGTATTTTTTCTCTGTGTTAGTGTCAGAATGTTGTTTGGGGGGGGGGGGGAAGGAGGGATTATATAAAAGGAGTAAGATAATGTTAAAGCCAACTCATCAGGAGAACTGGAAGGTAGGACACTGAAAGTGATGGACAGCAAGATGGGCCAAGGCCCACAGTGCACATACTATCACATGACCCAAGAAAATTGTTCCACTGATTGTGATTTAGTATCTTTTTCTCATCTTTTATGGGAGCATGAACAGAAAGGCTTAATTAACAGGGATATGTAAACTGGAAGAAGTGCTGAAGCTTAGGTTACTGAGGGAGACAATTCAATTTATCTAATCTTTCTCCTAATGCCCCAGGGTTATCATTACACACATGGTTTACTGTGTCATTAAGAGTCTGCTGAAGGATTAGTGGCTCTTTCCTTTATATTTTTTGGTTCAGGATGACTAGACTTTTTTTTTTTTTTTTTTTTTTTTTTTGGTAGTTTGTTTTCTGCACCTTTTGTTTTGTTTTTATATTTAAGGAACAGGTTCTTAGTGAGGGCTCACAAGGCCATATTTTGAATACAACTTAGGATTGTTAGTACACAGACTCTGAGATATCAGTTTCTATCTTAATTCCTAGTTCTCATCTGTAGTTCACACAGTGGCTTGACAGCCAAGATACTGCCCAGCGAGGGGTCATTAGAGAAGTTGACTTGATGATTGTTTCCTAGCAGAGTGGCACTATTTCATCTTTCACTGAGTTACCTTTGGTCATCAGCACCATTTTGACTGCTGTTCAAGACAATTCTCCAAAGATCCGAGGATACCAATTTCTTCTGGTCATTCATAAGATTGATATCCGGCAACTGCAGTTCACAAACTTTGCTTTCAGACAGACTGAATTCTTGAAATGCAACAAAAACCTTCTGGAGTTCATCCCAGTATTCCAAACTACAAGGAATCTATATTAAAAGAGAGAAGATTTTAGAAGTTGCAAATAGAAACTATGATACAGCTCTGTATTTATTGAAATGCAAAGTAAACCATAAAAGTTAGAACAATGAGACTTTTATAAAGGGTAAGGTTGTAAAAAGACAGTAGTTTAGAGTTTCTTTTCATAGTTATATTCACCTTGTATATCTACTTTTTTTTAAAGTATATTTATTTTGAGCAAGTGAGCACATGAGTGGAGGAGAACAGAGAGGGGGGAGAGAATCCCAAGTAGATTCCATGCTCAGCACAGAGCCCAACAGAGGGCTTGATCTCACATACCGTGAGATCATGACCTGACCTGAAATCAAAAGTCGGATGCTTAACCGAATGAGCCACCCAGGCGTCACACGTACTTTATTTTAAAAGACCCATTCAAGAATAATATGTGAAAACAGCCACGAAAGATTTTAAATAAAAGAGAAACGATGAGGAACAAATTCTACCAGATCTTAAGTATATTATAAAGCTATAGTAATTAAAAGATAAGGTTTGATAGTAACCTACAAACAGATTAGAAGAAACAGAACAAAAAACAATATAAGATAAGTACAGATAAATTTTAGTATGTAAGGAAGATACCATTTCAAACAAGGAGGGGAAAGACAAGAAATTAGATTGCAAGAACTGTCTAGCTATTTTTGTGAAACCAAGCTGGGTCCCTGCATCATTCCTACATGAAAGTAGATTCCAAAAGGATCAAAATGTTAAAGGCCAAACTGAAAGCATAGGAGAAAAAAAATCAGTTAATATCTTTATCATAATAGAACAGCTTTCTTTTTATAGGTATGGCATGAAACCTATGGAAGAAAATCCCTCCACGAAACAACAGTGGATAAAATCAAATTAAAAAAAAAAAGCAAATTAGGATAAGATAGGTGATATTCAATGACAGATCTAGGAATAATTGTTGTGAGAGCAGAGAATGCTTACAAATCAATGAAAAAATGATAAACAACTATATAGAAAAATAAGAAAGGGAAGATGTTGGAAAAGGCAATTAGCCATGGGCCCTGACCTTCCTTGTATGTTGCTGCTGGGTATGTAGAGGATACAAGGCTCTGAAAGCTGTTAACTGGGGCTAGTTCTCAGGTTGTGTTCACAGAGAGTGACTCTGAGGGATGAGGTAAAGTCTCTTTTTAGGACAAAGAGCAGACTTGCTCTAAAAGTGGTGGATTCGACAAGCTCCACGTCCCTGTCCCTCGGCTCTCCCACATACCTACTGCATGCAAACCATCCCCCTGAGGGCCCTGTGCATTGCCCTTGTGGGACCTGGGGCAAAATACAAATGTGATGCTCAAATTGCTTGCTGTATCCCGAGCAATAATGTTTGTTTCTAATCCATGAGTCTCAGGTCTTCTGCCAGCAGCCATGAAACACTAATAGGCTAATTTATTAGCCTGCATACAGTAAAATCCTAGACTCTGACAGTAATTAGTACACAGAAAAAGAAAAACAATTGGCTACTAAATATGAAAAGATAGCCAACTTCAGGGGCACCTGGGTGGCTCAGTCGGTTAAGCATCCAATTCCTAATTTAGACTCATATCATGATCTCATGGTTGTGGGATCGAGCCCCACATTGGGCTCTGCACTGGGCATGTTTCCTGCCTTGGGTTCGTTCTTTCGTTCTTTCTTTCTTTCTTTCTTTCTTTCTTTCTTTCTTTCTTTCTTTCTCTCTTTCTCTCTTTCTTTCTCTCTTTCTTTCTCTTTCTCTCTCCCTCCCTCCCTCCTTCTGCCTCTCCCCTTCTTGTGCTCAACCAAAAAATAAAAAAATAAAAAGAGATAGCTGGTGGCTCAAATGGTTAAGCATCCGACTTTGGCTCAGGTTATGGTCTCGCAGTTTGTGAGTTCAAGCCCCACGTCGGGCTCTGTGCTGACAGCTTAGAGCCTGGAGCCTGCTTCGGATTCTGTGTCTCTTTCTCTTTCTGCCCCTTCCCCACTCTTGTTGTCTCTGTCTCTTTCAAAATAAATAAATAAACTTTAAAAAAAGAGAGATGGTCAACTTCCCTAATACTTACATTCAAATTCAAATTAATAATGTAATATTTTTAGTTTATTACTCTGGCAGTTTTAAAAAACCGACAGTTCCAATTTCTGTACAGATGTGGGAATAAGCATTTTCACCCACTGTTTTTGACAGGTAATTTAGCAAGATCTATTAAATCCTTGGAAGTATATGTCTAAGAATTTGTTTACAGGGATTCCAATACAAGTGTGTATTTATTTCAGCACTTGGGTGTATTAGTAAGAAATTGGAAACAACTCAAATATCCATCAATAGGGGATTAGTTAAATATACTGTGCAGAGCTACAGAATGGATTACTATACAACAATTACAATGAATAAGGAATATTTATATCTACTGACACAAAAGACATTCAAGATATATTACTAAATTTAAAAAAAGCTTTAAAATGGAACATGTAGGTTAATCCCATTTGTCTTAAAAAAAAAAAAGGACTGGGCTCAGATGTGTCTCCCCTTTTCGAAGCATTTCGTCTTCTAAGGCAGCTGATTGCTATCTCTTTTGTGCCACTTCTATGTCTAATACACTCCTCTGTCATAAAACTAATTACACTTTGCAATTCTCTATTTACACATTTGTCTCCTTTAGCTGACTCTGAGATCCTTGAGGTAAAAATGACACATTATTTAAAAAACTATTCCTAGCATCTAAACACCCTTTTTGGGACATAAGAGGATCTTAACAAAAGCTTCTGAAATGAAGAGATATCTCTTTAACCTTTCATTTCTAAATAAGTGATTCTTAATTTTTCAATGGGAGTTATTTACCTCCACCCATAACAAAGTTTCTTTTCTTTAAAGAGAGACTTGAACATTTGTGTATGGAGAGATGCTAAATGGGAAAAAGGGGAACAAAATGGATATGCAAAAGAGGCTAACAGTGTAATGAAATAGAGGTGTATGTTCTGGTTAATGCTGAAGTAACACATTCACCTAATCCAGTTTTCCCCACCATTTCTTGAAATTGTCTCCCTTCTTGCTTTCCATGACATACTTTTTTCTAACTTTCCCCTCTCTGGGTCTTTTGTTTCAATATTGTCTCTCAGCCTGAAATACCCATACACTCCCTCGTTTCTCATTGTCTCATGTTTAAATCCTTCCCATCTATCAGGGTCCAAATGAAATACCACTTTTCTTTGAGCCTTTTCACCTCCCCAGATGGAAAAATGCTCTCTTTTTTCTGGACTCCAAGAGTATTTTTAAAAAGGGAATCTGTTTCATAGCTCTTATCACTGTATACCTCACATTATAGTTATTTCTATACATGACATCTTCCCTGGTAGGCACATTCCTTGAGGGAATAATTTCCATTTGGCTAAGCTCTAGATGTTCACAGCACTTGGCAAAGTGTACACAGTGAATGTTCAAAAAGAAAAAAAAGCTGCTGAATGAATGAATGAATAATTCATGAATGAATGAATGTATATACATACACTAGGTGATTCAGCCCACCTCTGGCACATTAAAAATTCTCCACAAAAAAGTATAGAAGATGAAAGCATGGACTTTGGAGTCAGACCTAATGGGATTCACTTCCTAGCTCTATTACCTATGAGTTCTTGGGCAAATTAATTTCTCCAACATTAGTTTCCTTATTTCTAAAAAAGAGATAATAACAGAACTATCTCATGAACTGTGAGATTTAAAGGAGACAAAGCATCTCATATAATACCACATAGTAAAAGCTCAAAAAATGTTGGCTATGAAGTATTTATCCTTCTCATGCTCAAAGAACACTTCTAAAGCTTGAGTATTGTTGCCAGAATCAGCTAGGTTGTGATTAAGGGTCCTACTTGCTAGATTTCTTAACAATGGGTTGGGCTCGTGAGAAGAAAATAATAAACCTTCAACCTGGATATAAAGGAATACTGTAATCATAGTTCAATGCAGTCATCTGCTATATATCTATTAAAATGTGGCCCGCCATGTTGGCTGTGACTTGAGAGCTAAAGGAATATCTCTCATTGCTTATCTCCTCTCTGGACTGCCACTGACTGCCAATGAGTCAGTCCTTTGGTTTAGGGCAATCATAACCAGAGGTGGATAGAATGTATAAAGCAGGAGTAAGATGTATGAATCTCAGTGGAAGAGGGCAAATGAGTTTAGAAAAGCATATTTAATATACTCACTGTTTTTTATAATGCAAATAACAGAATGTAAAGTCCAAACTTATCTTTTTGGTAGAGAGGTTACACAGAAAATAGAGTGAAAAGACTTGTTTCTGGCATTGTCTCCAGAAGTTCTCCATTAAAATTAATATATAATAGCTTATGAAAATTGGCTGTCAAACTGGAAAGCAGAGTGGGGCTTTAAGGAAAAAAAATCTAGTAAGTTTTGATGTGCAAGGCAAGGGTTGGAATAGGTCCATAATACAAGGCAACCCAAGCTGGGAACCATTGCGGGAAGCCATGAGACAGTTTAAGGGCAATGAAAGTGGACTGTACCAACACGGGCACTTCAGGGAGGAGGAGCTGTGAAGAGTTGAAAAAGAGAGATTTGGAGGAAAGCCAAAGAAAAACTTTATTTAGTTTACAACTTTGTGTGAGGCTGGCTCTGTGGTTACATACTTAAATTTGAACATTACAGACAACTCTGAAAATTCAGAAAACAATAGAAAACTACTAGAGAAATAACCCCCCAAATATGTCAGCTATGTGGCTGTCACACTTTCCCTCTGTACAACCCTATTTTCCTTGGTACATAAAGGGGTATTAGTAAATTCACTCCAAATAAAATTCTGTTGAAATAATTGTAAACTGTATGTCTGGAATTACATTTGCAAAAGCACATTTAATCCTTTACCTCATTATAAGAAAGTATTTGTCTTCAAAACTTCCAAAGCAAAGCTAATAATGATTACAATTAATATTTTATTTTTATTTATGTTTTACAGTTTATTTATTTATTTTGAGAGAGAGAGAGTCAGAGAGAGAGAGAGAGAGAGAGAGAGAGGGAGGGAATATCCCAAGCAGGCTCCAAGCATTGTCAGTGCAGAGCCTGATATGGTGCTTGAACTCATGAACCGTGAGATTATGACCTGAGCCAAAATAGTAAACTTAACCAACTGAGCCACCCAGGCACCCCACAATTAGTATTTTAAAGGTAATTTTGGTCAATTGTCCATTCGAATATATATTAAGCCACAAATTTATAAACCATATAGATATAATCTTTATATTTTCTTAATTCTCCATCATAAAACATCTTTTTGGTATGACACTCCCATAGGATAAAATCCTGGCCCTGACACCTCAGTCACTGCTCTACAACTTGGGCAATAAATTTAACGACTCTGGGCCTGAGTTCCCTCATTTGTGAAACGTAGGTAAGAAAAACACATTGTTTTTAGGACATGTTAAGGATTTTTGACTTCACCTTCATATCAATGGGATACCTTTGAGGAGTTTTAAGCAAAGAAGTAATGCAGTCAAATTTATATTTTAAAAGCTTCTGGATACTGTGTACAGAATGGATTAAAAGGGGGACAAGCCTGGATATGAAAGGGCCAGGCAGGAGGCTAGTGCAGCGGTCTACCCTTAGTATGGTTGGTGGCAGCAGAGTGATGGGTGGGAGATTCTGGGGACATAAAAATCTGTTGACTGATTAGATATGAGGAGAGGGAGGTGTAAGAATGACTCCCAGGTTTCTGGCCTGTGAGCTGTGTGGATGCTGATGTCATTTACTGAGATGGGTGGCTGATCTGTCCCACTGGTGAGTAGGTTGTAGTATATGTGTGGTAGGGGAAGGGAGGTTATGAGTTCATTTTTAGACAAGCAGAGTTAGAGGTACCAATGAATTATTCAAGTGGAAATCTGAAATAAGGAGTTGGCTATTCTGAAGAGTGGAAGAGGGAGTTAATGTGTTGATACACAGCTATTGGTTGGTCCAGCCTTAGCCTTTTGTTAGGAGAGTGTAATGGAAAGACAGAGAGCAACAAAGTTCAGGGTATTTATTTGCAAAAGGGTGTTTTACATGATGAGTTAAGCATATAAACTGGTCAAGGGCCTCCTGGGTGGCTCAGCTGGTTGAGTGTCTGACTCCTGGTTTCAGCTCAGATGATAACCTCATGGTTCACGAGTTCGATTCCCCCATTGTCAGCTGCGCTGTCAGCACAGAGCGTGCTTGGGATTCTCTCTCTCCTTCTGTCTCTCTGCCCCTCCCCCACTCTTTCTCTCAAAATAAATAAACATTTGAAAAAATAAAATAAAATAAACAAACTGGTTAAAAGGAGATGAGGAAACAGAGTGGATTGATGGACAGGGAGAAAGCAGGGATAGGTTTATATTTGGTAGGTTTATATACAGTTTAATGAATGACTAAGTAGGACTTGAGTGAACAGGCTGGAGAGGCAGATTGTAGGTGAGATGAGATGCCAGAATGAATGCTTTAGGAGGCAGAACAGTTTGGGATGATGACAAGGTCTGGGGCTTGTATGTGACAGTGAGTAGTTAGATGTTGTGGAGAAGATCACTAGAGTGAGGAGATCAAGTTGAGGTGTTGGCTGGGTCACCTGCATGGATGTTGATGGCAGGGAAGGGCAGGGGCAGGAATGGGCTAAATGGGTAATGGGTTTAAGGAGGGACCTTGTGATGAGCACTGGGTGTTTTATGTAAGTGATGAATCACTAAATTCTACTCACGAAACTAATACTGTGTTATATGTGAACTAACTAGAATTTAAATAAAAATTTGAAAAAAAAAAGAAAAAAAAAAAAAAGAAGCCATGGGCCAAACACTCTGAGAATTAGGGTGAGCAAAAAGGTAGTAGATGACAACAACAAAGAGGGGTGGGGATGACCAATAATTAGATGGAGTGAGTCTCAAAGGAGCAGGGAGATTTTACAGGAGGGTAGAGGAGTAAAGGCAAGTGGCACTGGTGAGCAAGAACATCTCATCTTCTGACTCTGAGGTGACAAGAGATGTGAGGGGATGAACAGTCTCCACTTCGGAGGGTTACAGTGGTATACAGAGTCCCAGGGGACAGTAAGATTTCATCCAAGGTAAAGGGGAGGGGAAATACCCAAAGAAAGGCTGAGGTTTAGGGGAGTTCACTAATCACAGAGCAAGTGTTCCAGAGGGCTCAGTGGAAGGGTTTCGGATGTAGAAGAGAGGAGGCTGGTAAGAGGAGGAAAAAGGGATGTGAATCTGTATCTGTACAAGAGGAGATAAATCTCCTACTCTGGGTAGTGACTAGGAAGGAGGGAAGAGAGGCATGTGTTGGAAGTGAGTCCTGATTTAGGAGGGTCAGGGACAATGGTTGTGGTTCTAAATGTTAGCCTACTGCTCCTTCCTGAGGTCTGGCTTGTATTCTATGTGTTTTCTGAGAAGGATTCTTAAAGAATTCTAGCTATTGCTCTGGTGCATTAATGGCACAAAGTCTGATACGTGGTATATGCTTAACAAGGTTTTTAAAATGAAGATAGGTGCTGAAAAGGTAACACTTTTATCTTCTTAAACAGTCTTCTATTCTACAAAGGTCTTGTTGTATATACTGAGCCCTTCCATTTTATTTTGCAATCACACCTACTTTCAACAAGCTCTACATTAGCTCTCTCATCTTCCTTTGCCTTTCAGTTAGGAACTGACATTGCCCAGCTAATCTCTAGGTTAGTAGTAACACAATTAAATTAAAAATTGAACGCACTCAGATTGTGCTTCATATGGTAGCAATTAACTATTCGCAAGGAGTAACCCTGGGCTCTGTTTTGTATGATCTATTTAAAATAACTTTATTATGTGCTTTTCGGTTTGAAAGAGATGATGTGAATGATCTTTAGTTACATATCTATAACTGAGGATTTATTATTAATGCCTGCACTGAATAACTTGAAGGGAAGAGGACTATTCCAAGGAAGCTTGGTTGCCAAAAAATAGTTTAGAAAGCTTGAATATCTAATACTGAGTCATGGGAAGTGGGAACAAGTAAATTGGTTTCACTGGAAAACATTCCACATGTAACACATGGTACATTTCAAATGACTGTCAAGATTTTATATATATATATATATATATATATATATATATATATATATATATATTTTATAACATTTTGTTTTCCTATCCATTATTTGACAGAACCTAAAAAATTAGCCAGCCATACATAATAAACTGTACTCTAAGCATATGTGGTCTTTGCATATGAATACATTTTAGGTTGTATATCTGCCAGTTGGTAAGAGCACATGTATTTTTGCATTGAAAATGTTATTCCACAATTTGTTTCCATTTGATGGCTAATTTGGGAAGATTTGCATGTGTGTTGGCTATTTAAAAATATTTCTGGTACAAAGAATATTTTGGCACTTAATTTGTTTTTATTACTTAATAGCACTGCCAAGACTATTAGCGAGGTTGCAAATGCCCATCTGTCCTCCCAGATAAATAGCTTTGATTTCTTTGTGCAGGGGCTGCTTGCTGAAGCTGGGCCAATGCCCCTCTGCCCACTCAGTCACACTGAGCAACCTAGGAAAAGGATACAGAGAAAGCGTCTTCCTTGATTTTATGGTAGAGAGAAAGATCTAACCAGTGATGTAGTCTGTCTGCTTCAATCGTCCTTTACTTTGTATTAGACGAAAGAGAGGCAGAGTAGCTGTGTCGGGTTAGGGAGTACAAAGCTGAAACTTCCACTCAGGACCAAGTTATCAAAGCCTGGTCACAGCAGAGGATACCATCTTTATTACTCCTCCCACCACATTTCCAGACTTCCAGGACACCAAGCGAACAGGTGATTATAGTAGGGGAAGAACAGGTGCTTTTCCACCATCACCTATGTTTCTGTAGTAATAACACTGATGGCAGCTGTGGCAGAAGAAACTACCTTGTGAATAGACCTTTGCAATTTACAAAGATTTTTCTTTTTTAAAAAAAATGTTTATTTATTTTGAGAGAGAGAGAGCGAGCATAAGAGGGGCAGACAGTGGGCCTGACACAGGGCTCAATCTTGCCAACATGAACAGAAATCAAGAGTCAGATGCTTAACTGAATGAGTCACCAAGGCACCCCAAGATTTTTCTTATAGATTACCTTAGTGAGGAAAATATTAATCCCATTTTACAGATAGGTTAACTGTGGCTCAGGGAAGTTCAGTATCGTGTTCAAGAACATACATTTAATAAGACAGACCTATTGATTATAAATCTTATGTTCTTCAACTAATTTTCTTTATATTAAAGAAGAAAAACCGACCTCATAATGTGTCATTTACAATTTCCAGTTCCCGTTCCTTTAAAGTGGATACTCAGGAAGAAATCTGAATATGGAATCCATTTTGTCATTTTTAGTTACTTAATTTGGCAAATGTTTTCTCTTCAGTAGGCTTTTTCTTTCAACACATTGAATATGTTATTTCTCTATTTCTGGCCTGCATAGTTGCTGATGAGAAATCAGCTGTTAATCTGATTGAGTATCCTTTATATATATGATGAGTCAACAGGTTGTCTTTTGACAGTTTGCTTGGGTTTGACATGGAAATCTTCGAGTTTATTCTACCTAGAGTTCACTGAACTCTTGGATGTGTACACTAATGTTTTCTGTTTTTTTGTTTTTTTTAAATCAAATCTGGCAAGTGTTCAGCCATTAATTATTTCTTCAAATATTCTTTCTCTTTCCTCTTCTTTTAGGACTATCATCATGCCTATCTTGACATACTTGATGGTATTCCACAAGTCTCTGAGGCTCTGTTCATTTGTCTTAATTATTTTTTTCTTTCTGGTCTTCAGACTCAATAATCTCAATCAACCTATCTTTAAGTTTACTAGTTCTTTCTTCCCTACTCAAATATGCTGTTGAACCTCTCTAGTAAACTTTTCATTTCAGTTACTATACTTTTTCACTCTGGGATTTCTATTTAATTTTTTTTCTTTATAATTTCTATCTATTGATATATTTGGTGTAAAGTCATTCTCATATTTCCCTTTAGTTCTTTAGACATGGCTTGCTTTAGAATCTTAGAACATATTAAAATAGGTGGTTAAAGTCTTTGTCTAGCAAGATCAATATCTGGGCTTCTGAGGGACAGCTTCTATTGATTCCTTTTTCCTATATATGGGCCATACTTTGTTTCTTTGCATATCACATACTTTTTTGTTGAAAATTGGATTTTATTTATTTTTTTAAAATTAGAAAAAAAAATTTATTTCAGAGAGAGAGAGAGAGAGACAGAGAGAGAGACAGCAAGCACGAGTAGGGGAGGAGCAGAGAGAGAGGGAGACACAGAATCCAAAGCAGGTTCCAGGCTCTGAGCTGGTCAACACAGAGTCCAATGCAGGGCTCAAACCCATGAACCGTGAGGCTGTGACCTGAGCTGAAGTTGGACGCTTAACCAACTGAGCCACCCCGGCGCCCCTGAAAATTGGACATTTTAAATGATACAAAATTTTATTATGTTAATGGATATTAACTATATTACTATTATATTACTAATAAATAGTGACAACTATGGACATCAGATTCTCTCCCCTGCCCAAGGTTTCTTGTCATTGTTATTTCCTGCAGTTGTTGTTTGTGTTTGGTAACATTTATGAATCAATTCTAAAAAGTACATATTCTTTGTTCTGCGGCCACTGAAGTCTCCACTTGGTGAGCTTAGTGGTCAGTTAATGATGAGAGATTTTCTTAAAGATCTAGAACCAATAAGCCCCCAAGTCTTTGCTGAAGGGCTCTATATGCCTGTTGAGACATGCCTTCAACTCTGCCTTAGCTTTCCTTTCCTGCTTGTGCAGAGCCTTGAGGTTAGCCAGAGGTGACAGATTGGGCTTTCTCCCGTTAATCTTGTATGTGTGCAGAGGTCAGTGAGAGTACAGAGCCCTAGGCATGTGTATGTTGTCTTGGTTTCCCAGGAATCTGTTAGAGCTTTTCAAAGTCTCTGTAAACATCTTGTTCTGCAATTTTTCCTTTTAAATTTTTTGGTTAGCTGAAAACTGTATCTGTTATCTACTGACTTAAGCAGCCTTAAAAGTAATCAATTTCCTCAAATTCTTTCTGACATACACCCCTGGGGTGGGGTGGAGTGGAGGCTTTTCACACTGGAATGTTTTTACTTGATAACTTTTGAAAGAGTAATTGTTGTGAAACTCTTATTTTGTTAATATACAGTTGTTTTACCTCATTAACCAATGAAAAGTATACACTGCATTTATAACAGTATCAAAGTGGTATTAACACCAAATATATTCCCCACAGGGAATGGACTGGAAAGATTAGAGATAGATAGGTTACAGAGTTTTTAATTGATGACAAGAGAGTTGGTAATAGAATATAAAAAGTAAGATTTGAGCATGAAATAGTGGATTGAAGGGTGACTAGAAGAGACAGCGTATATGTAGAAATTGGGAAATATGGACAACAATATAATCATTAAAATCCAATAAGCTAAAAAAGACAACAACCCAGCACTGCCTTTATACAACACAGAAGAGGTTTCTATTTATAATTATGATTGGACTTCACTGTCCTTCTAAATGTGAAGAACATTTCTCACAGTTATTTATAACAACAAAACATTACAGAGAACAAATGCAACTGAGTAGAGATACTTTTCAATAGTTAATAATTAAAAAATGTATTCTGACAATATTTGCTGAGTGTTTTATTTCTACTTCAAAGTATAAATCTACCATTTAACGATGACATATAATATGAATATGTTTGCAGTCTCGAATGTTTTTAGTTTATAATATTTCTTTTTATATATATCTGCTTCTTAGTTGATTTTGAAGAAGGAAAAGTAAAGCTTCTATACATCTTCAACTAATAGAAGTCATACAGAAAAAAAAAAAAAGAACTTAAAATATTGGAACCAGTTGAGAAACCACAAGTATTCAAATGCAGGAAATCATGATTTTATAACATTTGAATGTGATCTACTCTTGGGAAACAAAGTTAACCAAACCCTATTTCTGTACAGGAAATATTCCAGCATACAGTTGTAATACATTGTGGTGAAGGGGTACAGCTGCAGATTTTTCACCTGTAATGCCCCACTGGTATTGTGGCTTACTGCATTGCATCAAGACTGCCTTCCTGTCCGGAAAACCCTCTAAGTACAAACAAGAGTCTAAGTCCAGATTTTATTTTCCCTTGGTATCAAAATATGGTAATTTAAGAGCCCTGAGAAATACTTTTTAGCCTTTAAAAGGAAATATGTAACATTCTTTTATTAGGATCTATGTTTGGGTTGGTTTTTCAAAAAACTTAACATATGACCCAGTTATCTTATCAATTTATCAAGCTACCAAGTTTCAAGCAAATGCAGGTGTGTAATATGACATCTTTCAAGATAATATTTTTCCTTAAAGAGAAATAACAAAAACATATTCAGAACTTCTGTGTTAAAACTAACTTAAAGCAAGGGCTCCTTTACTATTTTATGGTTTCTTTTAATTAGAATACAAGTCCTAAACTCAATACTGTGCTCTAGTCTCATCTCTAACTGTTCAAGTATTTTACTCATTTGTATGGAACAATGAAATGTACATGGTATACTGTAAAGAATACTAATTGGGAATCAGGGAGAGCTTAATTTTTATCTAAATTTAGTTGCTAGCTAGTTTTGTCACCTTGAGTTGAATTCACTTAACCAATCTGAACCTCAATTTTCTTATCTATAAAAAATTAGGAGGGTAAGATAAGATCATTCTAGCTTTTCTCAACTCTAAAGTAACATATAAATACAGAGTTTGCTTTTTAAAGTTTATATATTAGGAAGAGAGTTTATATCTTAAAGTATAAACTATGTGTCAAGATTTACATTATTTTATTTTAATCCTAGTGGTAATTCTGTAAGTTAGTTAAGGATATATCCATTTTACAGATGAGGACAAGAAAACTCCAAAAGTATTTACTATGTGTCAAGATTTACATTATTGTATTTTAATCCTAGTGGTAATTCTGTAAATTAGTTAAGGATATATCCATTTTACAGATGAGGACCAAAGAACTCCAAAGGGCTACACAACTTGCCAAAGATCTCAGTGATAGTCACTTATAGAGCCTGGACTGCTGTATTCCAGAACCCAGAGACCTTATTCACTTCAGTATATTGACTCTTGTCTTTTAGTTACCTGATTTTGCAGGATTTCAAAACTATGCAACCTGACAGAAAGGCAATGCTCATAAACTAAATATACTGCAAGAATTTGCTTTATGACTTCTTAAAACTAAAAAGTATAAATACAGTAATCATTGATAATTGCTCTTAATAACACTTTAAAATAAGAAAGAACTATAGTACAGATAGTATAACCCTTACTAATTGGGAAGAAGTCAACAGGGATTACAGAATAACTTAAAAATCTGAAATATCTTAAAACACAAAGTAAGTTCAACATATTTTATAAAAGCTTATCCTAAATGTTTAAACTAGAACAGGGGTCAACAAACTTTTTCTGGAAAAGGCTGGATATCAAACACATGAGGAAGTGTGTGTGTGTGTGTGTATTATATACATATAAACATACACACACACACATACACATATATACCCACACATATACAAATAATGTGCTCTCTGTTCCAACTTCTTGACTTTGCCTATTGTAGCACATAGATAATACCTAAATGAGTATATGCCTGTCTTCTAATGAAATTTTATTTACAAGAAAAGGTGGTGGGCTGTATTTGGCCTGCAGGCCGTATAGTTTGCTGATCCCTCGATTAGATGAATACTGTTGTCCTTACAGAGGCCCTTTAGAGTATATGTCTGTTGGGAAAAACTTCATGAGTCTATCATGTTTCCACACATCTTAGAGGGAAAAGCATTGTCTTTGTTCCAGACTATCTTTTCAAGGACATATGTATAGCAAACAGCTATGGAAGAAAGAGATAATGTCTCCCTACAAAGAAAAGGACAGGCATGCTTATTGCCCATTATAAAAGATTCAGGTTCCCCAAGTCCTGAGTTCCCCTCCTGCAATGTAACTCATTGTGTGTGTGCAAGTGTCACCTGGCTCTTCTCAAGTTGCCCTAAGGAAATTGAGGGTTGGAAACCAGCACATATGCACTCTGTTGTAGGTAATAAGCTGTCCTTTATCTCTGATCCAGCACTTCTGTGTTTTCTACCAGTATCTGTGGGAGTGTGGCAGGCTGAGTTGTTAGACTGAAAATGGGATAAAACTCAGACTCTTCATAATTTTTGACAATATTTATAAATTATTTAGTATATATATTTATATGTATCATATATGGCACACATACACATAAATGTATACATAAGAATGAGATTAATTAGCTTATCAATTATGCTTAATTTATTTGCCAAGTATTTATTGTTTCTGTGATAAAGGCAAGCTGCTAACAAGCAGGTGAGAGTGACTCGTGATTTTGACTCTGACGGAAATGTGATGAGAAGACTTATTTTCAGGCACATAACAGGAAGGAAAAAGAAAAAAAATGGTAATAAATTAAAGAAACCAAGCCTGCCTAATCAGCTCCTGAGTAAGGGGCAGACTGTACTGTGTAGTTTTCAAAATAGTAACCTTGGTTGACCTCTGATATTCTGGGTAAGTGTCCTAGGGGAATAAATCTCTGTGTGATAAAAATGATACCGTGTGCAAATTCCATTAGCATGCCTAAGGAATTATGTGCAAATTCTGGCCCCTCCCTATCTTCCCAGGCTAACCTCCTACTATTACATTACATATGCCTTTAGCTGTCATCAATTTATCTCCATCAATGGTACTTGAAATCTCCTCCATCTTTCAAAACTATTCTCTTCACCTCCTCCCACAAAACAACAAAACATCCTTCTCTAATCATCCAAATTAGAAGTGATCTCTCTTCTGTACTCCCAAAACATACATAGCTTAATGTCTTCTTATGACATTTAGTAATACTATTTTGTGTTGTAGTTATATATGCATACTTGCACATAAAGAATTCCAGCTTGGGTACCTTTGTAACTTCCTGCCTCTCCTCAAAGGAACCCTGGGTAGAGTAAGCACATAATCCCAGCTGCTGCTCTCTTTGTTCAAAACTTCTACCAGAATCATTGCAAGGGTCTCCTGGTCTTCAGCCTGCTTCATTCAGTAGGCTTCACAGATCCACCAAACGGATCAGGACAATAGTATGTAAAACCCAGACTACACTGCCTGCAGGCAAGGCCTTACTTGGGCAGTTACTTTGAGGAGACAGACTCAATGCATCAAGCTAACATTGTTCTATTTTTTTTAGGCTTTCACTCAGTCACAATCAATACCCCCTTGGTACTATGTCAAGCATTAGAAATCAAAGATAAGTATCATAAAACTCTTCCCTCAAGAAGCCCAAAGTTAAGGTGGGAATCAGTAATATAAATAGGCCCAGGATAATCTGGGTATGCTGAAGAGGGGCAATGTTCCCTGCCTGCATAGAGACAGAAAATATCAGGGAAGGCTTCCTGGAAGAAGGATCAAGAAATGAACATATAAAAATAACAAATCATACATGTACAAGATGTGTTTTATCTTTTCAAGATTCTACTTAAGGCATTTCCTACCTTGGAAATATTACATTGCAAATGAATACAAAATTCCTATCATTACATTAAATGGGAACTGTTATATATCAGATATACATAAATTCAACTGACAAAAAATGACAAAAAATGACAAAAACTGACAAAAAAATGCCAAATGTAATTGGCACAAACCATTGTGGAGTATCTATTTTGAAAAATCAATAACATGTATTTGAATATAAACTTCAAAATCAGGAAGCATTAATTTTTTGTTATTAGGTATATAATTTTGTTCACAACACATATAAGCACTTGGAATTTGAAATTATATGTTCAAATCTGATAAAGCAAACATGAGTAGACTGTATAGTTTCCTAAGACAATCATATTCTCAAATGACCACCTCAGCATACAGCCCCAGAGTGGAATGCAAAAGGAAAGTTGTCGGGCAGATCTATGATATATACTCTTACAAGAAAACATGAATGTCTTTGGAATTAATCATGATTCTTTTCCTATTACCTGTCATGTCAGATTTGCCTGAAATAATGACTTATAGTAGTTTAGTGCCAATCACTCCTAACCTTTTACTTTTCTGCTTTACCATTAAGAAGAGCCACAGGGTGTTAGAAAATATATCTGTTTATGTATCAACTAAACCTATCAGACCACTTGGTTTGTCTTCAGGTTTCAGGTGGCTAAGGGAACAAAGGAGGCTCTCATAAATACCTATAATTTTCTAAGTCTTACAAAATCACCTCTTAGAAAATCTACAAGAGAGGCAAGTTTCCTGGGTTAGAATGACTGTCTCTTTCTTCATAAATGTGCAGATAGAATTTCTGGCTGTACTGACCACCATTATTTGGTGGTGACCTATGTCCTGTTAAGTGAATCATCATGTAAAAAGAATGTAATGTGGAAAAGATGAGTTTTGGGAATGCTTTTTTAGATGATTTAGTTAAATTCATAACACATCATAGGCTAGAATAAAAGCCACAGACACCTACTTTGCTGTTTGGGGGTACATCACAGGCTTTATGTGGCAAATTTTTCTTTAAGATTCATGGGGAAAAAAATGTTAACACAGAAAAATAACAAAGAGTACGGACAGGGGTAAAAAAGAAAGACCCAACAAATAGTTGTGCCCGTAGGTCAATTTTTATATTTACAGAGAATGGCCAGCACCTTCGTGGGTGTTCTCCACTGTGATCTTCCCTTGACCCTGCTGCCCAAGGGAATAAAAGTATTCTTGGAACATGTCACTCTTGAAAAAGTAAAACAAACAAACAAACAAACAAACAAACAAACCCCACAAAGAACAAATTCTTTTATATTCCCTAATATAAGCAATTCTTAAAAATTTAGTAAGCAATTAAAATAGATGGTTTTGGAGTGCCTGGGTGGCTCAGTCAGTTAAGCATCTGACTTCGGTTGAGGTCAGGATCTTGCAGTCTGTGAGTTTGAGCCCCGCGTTGGGCTCTGTGCTGACAGCTCAGAGCCTGGAGCCTGCTTTGGATTCTGTCTCCCTCTCTCTGTGCCCCTCCCCACTTGTGCTCTGTCTCTCTCTCTTTCTCTCTCTCAAAAATAAACAAACATTAAAAAAATAAAATAGATGGTATTAATTTCAGAGAATTTTCCATAAAAAATAGATTATTTTTAGGATTAAAAAGCATAAACATTTTTGCCATATCTTCCATGATTATACAATATTTGAAGGCTCTGATTTTCATTTATAATTCTTGATATGCAAAAACTGACAATTCCAAAGAGCATCAGAATGATTTTGTCCATGAAAGAAAAATATAGGATTATAGATTTTCTAAAAGGTACAGTCTGGCACAGGTTTAAGGAACTGAGAGTTCTTCTGAGTTTCCTTAAATGTAATAAACTATGATTTTTTTTCCAACTATATACCCTCAACCCCAGGACTTTACTGGCTCTGAACTGAATATTATAGCTTAATAGTTTGATCTAAGTATTAAAAAAAAACTCCTCTGGCTAAAAGCCAAATTCAAAACTTTTTTTTTCTTTTTTTTTTTTTTGTACAAAAACATATCTATTTCTAACTTCTGGCCTGCTTCTCCCTTTGGACCTCATCCCTGACAGACATCTGTATTTTGTAACTTTTCCTACATTCTGGCTCTGAAGATATTCCCAGTTTTGGCCCAATAATCCTTTCCTGTTTGAATTCATCAGTGTGAGAATCACAGGATTGCAAAGGACTTTGCGAGGTCATATAGACATCAACTTGGTGCTCTGGACACTAACCCCAAACCGTGAAGACAAATGATGTTTAAAGACATGTAGAAAAGATTTTGAGATTTCTCTCATCAACACTGGAGTGCTTAACATGCCTCACTATTAGAAAATGTTTTATGATATAGTTTTCATTTTACAAAAATGTTATCTGGCAGGTCTCATGGCTTTCCATAAAATGAACTACCATATATGTTTGTCCATTAAAGGGATATTTAAGACTGAGATAAATTATTTGCTGGGCTCCAATGGTACAGAACTGGGACATGGGAAGTACTTAGCTTATATGCCATTAACATACCTTTACTGACAGTAATACAAATGCTGTAGACATTGTCATTCTCATTAAGTTTGGTTTTTAGCTTTAATCTATCTTATCTACTTCTCTGTATAAATGAGAATTACTATTTTATAGGTTAATTTTTAACAAAACCAACTAAAACTAGCAAAACTGGGTTCACTTACTAGCTATATGACCTTGAGTAAATTTTATTCATAGTTTCTTTACCTATTAAACTATAATGAAAATATGGAATGCATACTGGGAAGAGCAAATGAAAGAATGCAGATAAACTGCCCGGCAAAATTTCTGGCACATAGAAATTGCCAATAAATGCAAGCTGCTTTTTTCCTTTTAGGGAAGAATGAATCAGTGAATTTAATTTCTATGGGCTGGGGAAGCTGCTGACAAACTAAAAATCAATATGTAAAAGGTTGATGAGTGAGACTTGATAAGGATGGACCTGACTGCTTTATCTGATCAATTTTAACATCACTAACAGTGAAATAAGCAGACATCATGTGCCTCTGGTTGTGATGCAATGTGAGAATATTGTGTCCTCTGGGAAGTATTCTTTCAAAAACAAAACAAAACAAAACAAAACAAAACAGCTGAAATCTAATCAAGCCCCCATAACAACTTGATTACAGAAAATACACAGAAAACAAAATATTAAACATTATTATAAACTGTGGGTCAAAATTCAAAATGTAGAAAATTCTATAGGTCAAATGATCCAATTTCTTCAACAAATAAATGACATAGGGGAGAAAAAAAAAAAGGGGGAACTGCTATATAGGCAAGAACTGTATCAATCAAACATAAAGCGTGGACCTCAGTGGGATCCTGATTCAAACAAACCAACTCTAAAACATATTTTTGAGACAATAGAGGAGAATTAAATGTAGACAATGATATGATGTCAAGGAATTATTGTAATTTTGTTGGCTATGATAAAGATATTGAAGTTACAGTTAAATATTTTTACCTGTTACCAAATGCTTACTTAAGTATTTATGGTTGAAATGATATGATAACTGGGACTTAAAAAAAAATATTCGCCTGGGTGGCTCAGTGGGTTAAGCATCCAAGTCTTGATTTTGGCTCAGGTCATTATGGTGGTGAGACTGAGCCTCCGCATTGGGCTCCATTGCTGACTGTGGAGCCTGCTTGAGATTCTCTCCCTCTCTCTACCTTTGTACCTTCTCTGCTTGTGTGTGCACTTGCTCGCTCTCAATAAAAAAAATAGAATTAAAAAAAAATACTCCAGAAAAACAATATCAGTATCAACAAAAGATGTTGAGGGGAATAGATATAACAAGGTCAAGAGGATATTGACAACTATTAAAAAGTATGTGAAAGAAATATAGAGTTTATTATAGTATTCTCTCCATTTTGTATATTTGAAATTCTTTCATAACACAGACTTAGATTGTTTTCACAGGGAATCATCAGATTTTTTTCCCAACTAAAACTGATTGAATGATAGAAGTCTTTTTTAAAGAATAATATAATAAGCATATCAATTTAAAAAAATTAAAAAAATTGCTTGAAGTTTCCTTCAAAATCAGTTTAAGAACCATGTTTTTTTTTTATTAAAAAAATTTTTTTTTTCAACATTTATTTATTTTTGGGACAGAGAGAGACAGAGCATGAACGGGCGAGGGGCAGAGAGAGAGGGAGACACAGAATTGGAAACAGGCTCCAGGCTCTGAGCCATCAGCCCAGAGCCCGACGCGGGGCTCGAACTCACGGAGCGCGAGATCGTGACCTGGCTGAAGTCGGACGCTTAACCGACTGCGCCACCCAGGCGCCCCAAGAACCATGTTTTTTAAACGTATTTTTTATTTTTATTTTTTTAAAAATGTTTATTTATTTTTGAGAGAGACAGACAGAATGCAAGTGGGTTAGGGGCAGAGAGAGAGAGAGACACAGAATCGGAAGCAGGCTCCAGGTTCTGAGCTGTCAGCACAGAGCCCGATGCTGGGCTCGAACTCACGAGCCGTGAGATCATGACCTGAGCTGAAGTCGGACACTCAACCGACTGAGCCACCCAGGTGCCCCTTTATTTTTTAATACTTACTCATTATTGAGAGACAGAGACAGAGACAGAGCATGGGCATGGGAGGGGCAGAGAGAGGGGGAGACACAGAATCTGAAGCAGGTTCCAGGCTCTGAGCTGTCAGCACAGAACCTGACGCGGGGCTCGAACCCAAGAGCAGTGAGATCATGACCTGAGCCGAAATCGGACACCTAACTGATTGAGCCACCCAGGTGCCCCAGTTTAAGAACCATGTTAGCAGATGGAGCTCATGTAACAGAAATAATTTATAAAACCATGCACATATCTTAGAAAAGGTCAAATTGATATTGAATCAAAAACAAGAAAAAAAGGAAGAAGGGGAAAAAAAGAGCTAAAAAAAAAAGAAAGTGCCATCACAGGAGAAAATACTTGCAAATCATATATCCACTCAGGGGCTAATATCTACAATATATAAATAATTACTAGAAGCTCACAAACACAGAAACAAACAACCCAATTGAAAAAGGGCAGACGATCTGAATAGACATTTTTCCAAAGAAGACATACAGATGGGGAACAGGCACAAGAAAAGATACTTGACATCACACATCATCAGGGTAATGCAAATCAAAACGACCGTGAGGTATCATCTCATACCTGTTAGATGACAATTACCAAAAACACAAGAAACTACAAGTGCTGTTGAGGATATGGAAAAAAGGGAACCCTTGTGCACTTTTGTTGGGATTATAAATTGTGCAACCACTATGGAAAACAGTATATGGAGGTTCTTAAAAAAAATTAAAAATAGAATTACCATATGATCCAGTAATTTCACTACTGGGTATTTATCTGAAGAAAATGCAAACACTAACTTGAAAAGACATATGCACCCTTATAAGCACTGAAGCATTATTTACAATGGCCAAGTTATGGAAACAACCTGAGTATCCATTGATAGATGAATAAAGAAAATGTGGGATATATACACAATGGAAAATTATTTAGCCATAAAAGAGAATGAAATCTTGCCATTTGTGACAACATGGATATACTTTGAGGGCATTATGCTGTATGAAATAAGTCAGACAAAGAAAGACAAATGCTATATGATCTCACTTATAGGTAGGATCTAAAAACAAAGAAGCAAACCATAAAACCAAGTTCATAGAACAGACTGGTGGATGTCAGAGGCAAGGGTGGAGGTGGGCAAAATGGGCGAAGGGTTAAAAGGTACAAATTTCCAGTAATAAAATAAATAAGTCATGGGGATGTAATGTGCAGCATGGTGACTATGGTTAATACTGTGTTACATACTTGAAAGTTGCTAAGAGAGTATATCTTAAAAGTTTTCATCACACACACACAAATTTTGTTTGGAATTATGTATGGTGATGGATGTTAACTAGATTTATGGTGATCATTTAGTAACATACACAACTATCAAATCATTATGTTATATACCTGAAACTAACATAATGCTATATGTTAATTATACCTCAATAAAAAAAATTGCCATCGATGATACTATCAAACAGTACATTTTAGTATACTCAGAATGCATACTTGAATAATTTCTTGATAGACTGAGGTTCTGTGCCTTACCATTAGCATTAGTGATTTAGTTATTTTATTGGTCTATGATGACTATATTAATGTGATGGCATTTATGAGGGTCTATTTTATAATCATGATAAAATAACTACATCTCAACACTGTATCTAAATTTTAAAGAGATCAAAGTATTGCTTGGGAACAAATGTAGGGTTGTGTGTCTAGACACAGCCTAATCTACAATAGGATAAAACTGTCAGGAAGTTGATTCTTCAAGACCATTTTTTATTCTGCGTATACTAACACACTAAATACACTACAGCAATCACTAGGAGTACCTTACATCAAAGTTTAGCTTTGAATTTTCTTAATGTGCTTAATAGAGTGTTTTTATTTATTTAATATGAAATTTATTGTCAAATTGGTTTCCATACAACACCTAGTGCTCATCCCAACAGGTGCCCTGCTCAGTACCCATCACCCAGCTACCGCTCCCTCCCACCCCCCATCAACCCTCAGATTGTTCTCAGTTTTTTTAAAAAAAAAAATTATTTTTTCAACGTTTATTTATTTTTGGGACAGAGAGAGACAGAGCATGAATGGGGGAGGGGCAGAGAGAGAGGGAGACACAGAATCGGAAACAGGCTCCAGGCTCTGAGCCATCAGCCCAGAGCCCGACGCGGGGCTCGAACTCACGGACCGCGAGATTGTGACCTGGCTGAAGTCGGACGCTTAACCGACTGCGCCACCCAGGCGCCCCTTTTTTTTTTTAATTTTTTTTTCCCAACGTTTATTTATTTTTGGGACAGAGAGAGACAGAGCATGTTCTCAGTTTTTAAGAGTCTTTTATGGTTTGGCTCCCTCCCTCTCTCACTTTTTTTTTTCCTTCCCCTCCCCCATGGTCTTCTGTTAAGTTTCTCAGGATCCACCTAAGAGTGAAAACATATGGTATCTGTCTTTCTTTGTATGACTTATTTCACTTAGCATCACACTCTCCAGTTCCATCCACGTTGCTACAAAAGGCCAGATTTCATTCTTTCTCATTGCCACGTAGTATTCCATTGTGTATATAAACCACAATTTCTTTACTCATTCATCAGTTGATGGATATTTAGGCTCTTTCCATAATTTGGCTATTGTTGAAAGTGCTGCTATAAACATTGGGGTACAAGGGCCCCTATGCATCAGCACTCCTGTATCCCTTGGGTAAATTCCTAGCAGTGCTATTGCTGGGTCATAGGGTAAATGTATTTTTAAATTTTTGAGGAACCTCCACATGGTTTTCCAGAGAGGCTGCACCAGTTTGCATTACCACCAACAGTGCAAGAGGGTTCCCATTTCTCCACATCCTCACCAGCATCTACAGTCTCCCAATTTGTTCATTTTAGCCACTCTGACTGGCGTGAGGTGGTATCTGAGTGTAGTTTTGATTTGTATTTCCCTGATGAGGAGTGACGTTGAGCATCTATTCATGTGCCTGTTGGCCATCTGGATGTCTTCTTTAGAGAAGTGTCTATTCATGTTTTCTCAGCCACAGCAATTTCTTACTTGACATATCTCCAAAGGCAAGGGAATTAAAAGCAAAAATGAACTATTGGGACCTCATGAAGATAAAAAGCTGCTGCACTGCAAAGGAAACAATCCAACAAAACTAAAAGGCAACCAACGGAACGGTAAAAGATATTTGCAAATGACGTATCGGACAAAGGGTTAGTATCCAAAATCGATAAAGAACTCACCAAACTCCACACCCGAAAAACAAATAATCCAGTGAAGAAATGGGCAGAAAACATGAATAGACACTTTTCTATAGAGTGTTTTTAAAAAGATTAAAAAATCACTAATTTGAGTGCTCATCTTTTAAGACAAACTTGTAACGAAATAGGAAGAAAGTCTGAAAGCCTACTCTTTTACAGAAATATACTGTCATTTAGCTAAAGAGAAAAAGTTACTGGTCAATGTTTGGAATTTATTTCTCCTCACAGAGAAAAAAAAAGTCATAATAAAGGGTAAAAATATGGGTAAGATTAAGAGAATTATGGTCTATTTTCAAAGAATGGTTCAAAGTTGGCTTATGTTGCAAATATTTTTCAAAGGCTAATTATTTTTCAATCAACAAATATAAAACTGAATGCACTTTATGTATATTGCAAGACCACTGCAGTAAAATGAAGTTTGAGAGCTGTGTTAAAGAAGCTGGCTGTGGTGAAGAGGAGGCCTTTGAGAATCCTAGTGCAGGTTACGTAAGGTGACTCTCACAAAAGCAAAGAACCACATCAGTCATCTCTCTTCACTGAAAATGCCCTTTGATGAGCATTATTTCCTTGAGGTAGTTTGACGAGGGTGTCTCCTGTATAACAGGTAAGCAAACCATTTCAGTCCACTATACAAGTGAACTGTCAACAAGAAAACATACTTAACAAAATTCCTTCTAATACTAACCTAAAACCAACACATTATTTAACTGCTTTTGGCAGTATTGTGAGCATCTCTATTCAGTGATTCACCACTATGTGGCTGATCAAGCAGTGAGAAAATGGTTGCCGTCTGCAGTTACTTATTCACTTAAGTCTAGGCTTTCGAAACATTGTGACACTGAGATGGTGAAACTGACACACGCTTTGGCTTAGGTTGACTTTATAAAATGCAAGACGATCTCTCCCATTAACGAACAGTATGGGTAATAACATAGAATACTCTTTTATAATAGTAAAACTAATAAAAATGCATTAGAGAGTATAGAATCTTAATGGAGAACAAGAGGTATTTTCAAAAAGTCTGTGCTGAGAGGAAGCTGCTGCTTTGACCATCCCACAAACAAGCAAAACTTAAGAAACACTGATCATATGTGAAAGCGTGTTTCACGAAGAAGATCCCCTGAAGAACTTCAAATTCAATATGACTTCGACTTTTTCCATCAATCTACAAGCACAGATCCATCCCTTTCGTTAATAATGTAGCTTCTAGAATCAGAAATCCTGAGAAAGAATCCTGCCTTTGCCATTCAGTAGTGGTATGTCCTTGGAAAAGTTATGTGATCTCTTTGAGCCTTAGTTTTCTCATCTGTAAAATGTGAATGATAACAGTTTTTATAGCATTGTGAGGATTAAGTGAGACTATCATATAGTGCTCTTAGCACTGTGGATGGCACTAAATAGGAACACAATAAATGAGGGGGAAGGGGTTAAAAAATTGCCTCTTCCCATCCTGAAACCTTAGGGTCTTTTTCCAACTTCTCTCTCTCTGTCTCTGTCTCTCTCTGTCTCTCTCTGTCTCTGTGTGTGTGTGTGTGTGTGTGTGTGTGTGTGTGTGTGTGTGTATCTCGCTCTTGGCATACTACTGCTTACCAAGGTTTGTTGGCTAATATACACAGCATATGAATATCAACCAAAACTTCACCTAGGCCTTGCCATTTGTTATCTCATGACCTTTCTTAAAGAACTGACATTTTGTCTCTAATTTCTTCTGTCTCTAAAGAATTAACCTTATCACTCAACTCTCTACTTGAAGACCTCCTACCAGTAATGTCATAGATCAAGCATAAACTAAATTAATAACTTACTTTTTAATACCTAGCTTCTTCTCTCCATCCTTCAATTACTTCCCCACAAATACTGAGTAACTACTATATTCCAGTTTCTAGATGACCAGAAAACACTGATGAATGAAGAACAGGGCCCTAGTCTCACGGAATTTACAGTCTAGTGAGAATGTCAAACAATTAAACCCAATGGGACCCAAGCACAGACCCAAGAAGGAGATGGGTTATTGTAGGGAAATCGCTGTTCCATGGTGCCTTGGTGACTAAAACTTCTCTCCAAGTCAACAGTGACCTCAAGTTGTCAAATTCACAGCTTTCTCGGGGGGGGGGG
>NW_024412417.1:11277745-11363775 GCF_014898765.1 Herpailurus yagouaroundi | reverse complement strand
AAAATTCTTTCCAATTAAAATTTCACCTAATGTTTCAAAATTAAAAACTTTTAACCCCCCCCCCCCCCCCCCCCCCCCCGGTCTACAACATACTTTGTTGGTAGTCATGATACCGCAGAGTTCCCCGTGCTACTTAAACTTTTCACTATGCTTTTAAACTGACCCTGTTGTCTCCCTAGATCTTCCCCTCTGACTGCTTCTTTGCTGACTTCTGTATTAATATCCTGAAGTTTCCATACCAAATTACCACAAACTTGCTAGCTTAAAACAACAGAAATTAATTCTCTCACATTTCTAGAGGCTAAGAGTCCACAATCAAAGTGTCAGCAGGGCCATGGTCCACTGAAGGCTCTAGGGAAGAACCCTTCCTTGCCTTTGCTCAGTTTCTGGTAGCTCCTGGCAATCCTTGGTATTCCTTGGTGTGTAGCTACATCACCTCAGCCTCTGCCTCCTCTGTCTTCACATGGCCTTCTCCCCTATGTATATTTGTCTCTGTGCAAATTTCCCTGTTCTTATAAGGATACCAATCATTGGATGACAGCCCACTCTAATGTAGTATGACGTCATCATAACTTAATTGCAGTTGCCAAAACCCTATTTCCAAATAAAGTCACATTCTGAGGTTCTGGGTGGATATGAATTTTGGGGGGACACTATTCAAGCCACCACAATTCCTAATCTACTATTTATTTATTAGACATAGTGAGATTTCTCATGGTTCTATTTTCAGTTCTCTTATCTTTAGGGTCTTCACTTAGAGTCTCTGCATGTGACTTCTCCCTATTTTACTTTCATGGCTTCAATTTTTACTTCTATGAGGATTTTTCCCAAACCATTTCTTAAATAACCTGATTCTTTTCTGAATTGGCTTCCTGCATTCCCAAACTTATGGTAGGCATTTCATCATAATTAGTACTCTAAAATCTTAAATTATAAGTGTTCAGGGCAGAACTTAGTATCTTTTCCACAATCCTGATTACCCCATTTCTTCTCTGACATTTCCAGTCCCCATTAGTAGTATCCCATCTAACCAGTAACTCAGGCTAGAGTCATTTAATTTTCCCCTCCTATTATCATCTGCACCCAGACATTGAAATCTATTTATTCTACCTCCAGCTGTTTCTCTCTTACATGCATTTCCTCCTTCCCATTCCAACCATCATTCTCACTACTGCTGAGCAATTGTGCTCTGAATAGGTCTCCAGGCAGCCCAACTTCTAGTCTCTCATTCATCTTTCCTTCTGTAATCAGCCATGGTTGTTACTCAGCTCAATAACCTTAATGACTATTCTCATAGAATAAGGTGCTTATGGAATAAAGCCCAAGTGTCTCAATATGGCATTAAAATCCTCTACTATCTGGCTTTAAACCTACTTTTCAGGCTCACCAACTACTATATTAACTTCTTTCTCTGCACTTCCAATAACACTTAATGTATAAAACTGGGTGACAGTTGGTGCATTTGTTTCATTAAGCTTGGGCATTCTTTGAAAGATGCTTGTAAGAACACCTTGCAAATATAATTAATCATCATCAGCACCTTTGGTCCAAGTTTGTAGCACAGAACAGAAGCTAAATAAAGCAGGAAAGGATTCACAAAGTGCTAACATTCAAATGCCCTTCAACTGATGAATGGTAGGTAAGTAAAATGTGGTATATCCATACAATGGAGTATTATTTGTAAACAAAAAGGAATGAAATACTGGTCCATGATACAACATGAGTGAACTGTGAAAACGTTATGCTACATGACAGAAAAGCCAGTCACAAAGACCACAGATGATATGACTTCATTCACAAGGAATGTCCAAAATATATAAATATGTAGACACAGAAAGTAAATTAGTGGTTGTTTAGGGCTGGGGGTTGGGAAGACTGGAGGGTGATAGCACTGGGTTTCCTTTTGAGATGATGAGAATATTTGGAAATTGATTGTGGTGATGATTGCCCAAGTCTGTGAATAGACTAAGAACCAGTCAATGATCCCCAGTAAGTAGGTGAATTGGATGGGATGTGAATTATCTCTCAGTAAAGCTTCTAACAAAACAAAAAAAAGTGCTGGGGCTTCTGGGTGGCTCAGGTAGTTAGGCATCCAACTTCAGCTCAGGTCATGATCTCACAGTTCATGGGTCTGGGCCCTGCACCGGGGTATGTGCTGACAGCTCAGAACCTGGAGCTTGCTTTGGGTTCTGTCTGTCTGTCTGTCTGTCTGTCTCTCTCTCTGCCCCTCCCCCACTTCTGCTCGCTCTCTCAAAAATAAATAAATAAATAAATAAATAAATAAATAAATAAATAAATAGTACAAAAAAGTGCTAACATGTAACAGAACCAAGATTCTTAACTTTGATGCAGTGTCTAAAGAGGTTGCTACAAAACATGTAAGGCTCTAAAATTTAATTTCTTTTTTCCTAACTAGGAGTAAAAAAATGGAAGGCATGCATGGTTGAAAATATATGACAAAAATGAATTTTTCAGCAATGTCTTTATGAAAAGGATGGGTAAAGGGATAAAGAATTTGTAGTTTGTGATAAAAGTTCAGTTTTTCTCCAACATTCAAAATCTAGGGCAGAGCACGAGTCAAATTGGCACCTGGAGATGGTAAGCCCTTAGAGGAAAGTAGTAATTGCTAGCACTATGTGCTAGACACTGACCTAAGTGCTTTTTACATCTAGCAAGCATTTATTCTTCCTAGCAACTCAGAGGTATGAACTATTATTATGCCTAATTTGCACATAAGGAAGCTGAGGTACAGAGAAGTTAAGTATCTTGCCCAAGGTCTTGCCAGCAGACCTTGAATCTGGACTCAGCTACTTTGGATCCAGAATCTTTGCTCTTTTTAAAAAAGATTTTAAAAATGTTTATTTATTTTTGAGAGAGGGGGGCGGGGTGGAGAGACAGAGAGAGAGAGAGTGTGTGAGCGAGAGCGCATCTGAGTGGGGAAGGGCGGCGGGGGGCAGCCAGAGGACCTGAAGCGGGCTCTACACTGACAGCAGAGAGCCCGATGTGGGGCTCGAAGTCATGAACCGGGAGATCATGACCTGAGCTGAAATCAGATGTCTAACTGACTGAGCCACCCAGGTGCCCCTTGAGAATCTTTGTTCTTAACAAATGGGCTATATTACCTCTCTGCACTTTATTTTTCTCTGCCTGTATTTCGCTTTTCTCTTCAACATTGTAGCTTTCAAGAAATAATTTATACTTTATGATTAATGGGTTTTATTTGACTTTTATAGGGCAAAAATACTTCTATTGGGAAAGAATAATTCATAAAAAGATGATTATAAACCATCAACTCATATTTACTATACTTTCATGTTTTTTTAACATCCCAAACATTTTTCTTACTGAGAAGTACACATTAAACACATTGCTAAGCATAGTTCTTCATTTCCAGACAGAAATGCTTCCCCTCACCTTTTAATGCATGAGTATTTAATAGGAAAAGAGAAACAGATGAATAAAATTTCTACCACCAAATAAAGTGACAGGACAACAATGACTTCACTATTCTTCCCATTTGCAATTAAAAATAGAACTACCCCACGACCTGGCAATAGCACTACCATATACTTTAAAAGCATGTCTTACTGACAGATTCCTTCCTTACCTCTTATTTTTGAAGGGCAAGGAATGCTAGCATTTCAAATTACCTACCTACCTACCTACCTACCTACTTTATCTACCTACCTACCTACCTACCTACCCACCCATCCATCCATCCATCCACCCACCCATCCATCCATCCAAAATCCCATTTGCTTTTTCAGTTTTCTCTACAAATGCTGCTTCAGCAGATAGTTCACTAGTGAACCAGAAAGCGAGTTCTCTTACTGCCTTATAAAGTGAACAATGACTCCCCCCCAACCCCAGGTGAGAAGCAGGACTGGGTCCCAGGGGTGGCCAGCGCAGCAGGCGGGACCGGTGGGAGTCACATCAGTGGTGCCGGCAGGGAATGCTTGTTGTCTCTCACTAACTCTCCTTCTTTTCTTCCTCAGCAAAGAGCCCCAATTTCCCCTTTCACCAGGAGTGGCCAGATGACACAATTCTGGACAACAGAGCACCAGGAAGCAAGAAGATGCCCTGGCCCTCTCAACTTTGTGGAGATACTGACAGTCCTAGTCTGTCTACCTTCAGATTGTTCTCACGTGTGACGGGAAAAGAAACATGGGTTTTGTTTAAGTTGCTGTTGTCTGGTATTTTCTGTCTCTCATATCTGAACCTAATCCTAATTGATGCAGATCTCGGTAGCTCCGACAGTGTTTTTCCTGTGTTGTTGGGATTCTTCCTTGAGGATTCATGTATACTTTACAGGAATCTATAAACTCCTTGAAACTGTATGGTGAATCTATGTGCAGAAGAGGCCCGTGGCAACTCATTTAACTTTTCAGATTCTTGGCTTTCTTGCCTATAATAAGGGAAGAACGCTCACCTCTGCAGAGCTGATTTCAGGAGTAGATATAATCTGGATATGGTGCCTAACATAAGGAATAGTGCCTAGCACAAGACACACTCATTTCCAAAATTTTATGAATAGTCTTATCATACTACCCACTGAGCTTAAATCTAGCAGTCATCTATGACTTCCCTTACTCCCTCCCATTAATTGACTGCTGTTAGTTGTCAAGAGCATAATTTTTTTTTCTCTACAGTGCCTCCTGTATTCATTTCTTTTTCCTCATACCCTGCCCCCACCCCGCCCCCAGCCCACAGCCTCTGTTGTCTCCTCTCTGAGACCCTTAACAGTCTTCTCATGTTTGGTCTCTTCTTTCTACATTCTACTCTTTGCCAGACTAGTAAATCAATTTACCCAAAGGCCGGGACTGCCCATCGCTCTCCACTGCTTATCGAATCAAACACAATTCCATCTAAAAGGAGTCAAGGTAGCACAACACAGAAGAAAAAAATTCATACAAACCTAGCTTTGAGTCCTGGTTTTAGCTCCTTACTTGTCTGTGATCTTTGGGAAATCATATGACTTCTCAGAACCTGAGTTACCTTAGCTCTAAAGTACAGAAGCAGAGGTGATACTACCTGCTACACAACATTACAGTGAGGATCGCGGGGACATGACACAGAAAAGCACAAGGTCTGTGCCGGGTACATACTAGGTTCACAATGAACGTGTTACTTTCCTCTTTCCCTCCACGGAAAGGACCATGGACTAAAAAACCATGTCTGCAGCTTATCACCCTTGTGCTAATCCCTTACTTATGTAACCTATGCTAGCCAGACCAGATTATTTGCCACCTCCCAGACAATAAATTCTGTCTTCTCTTAATTCTGAAATTGTGCTCAGACTGATTTCTTCTTTATATGCCCTTTCCCTTCGTTTTATGCTGAAACCCTACTCAGCTGACAGGGAGCCCTTCAATTGCCATCTCCTCTGTGAAGCCTTTTCCTGTTTTTCCAGTCACATGTAAACTCTCCTTGTGGCACTTCATGGGTCTACCTTGCCTTATTTTGTGTACTTATTACCCCTCCTGAAAGACCATAGATGCCTTGAGAGCAGAACTAGCGCCCTGTCTGTCTCTGCAGCCCGGATGGCCCTAGCCTACGTCCTTGTATCTGTATTTATGGAGTTAACCTCAAAGTTTTAAAGTAGAGCTCTTTTCAATATACTCCTAGATCCTTTTTTCGTACTTTTACACCAGTACAAAGACAGAATGATTAAAAGTGTGTTCAGGGAATACTCTATTTTAGGTTCCCCCCACATTGTCCAAAAAAGGAAGCAATGCTTCTGGATGTGAAACACTTAGTAGTCGATCCAGCACTGTTACCCATCATTCAAAACCATTTATTATTGTGTCCATTGGGTACACAGGACTTTTTCTTTTCCTTTATTTCCTAAGAGTCTGGCTTTGTCTCTTACTTCCCCAAAGCCCCCAAGACTTCTTTTTTTTCTTTCTGCATTTCAACAACAATGTATCTCATATCTGGGCTTTGAGCACCCCTCCTAAGGATGATGGATAGGAGCAAAGCCTTTTGGGACACATTAGTACAGCTGCCAGTGACAGGAGGTGCTTATAAAATAAAAAGGCTCAGGATTTTGGGAACATATTTGCAGCTATAAGTGAACCGCCCAACACAGCTGAAAAGAAACACCCAAGAATATTTCCTTGTATTCTTTTAAAGCTGTACATGGAAGAGGCACATCATATTAGATTGCAAGTAACTCACAGAGGATTCTTTTTATGTAGTGTCACCATGTGCTAATATCATAACCTTTGCCTATCAGGTACATGTGCTTTAGAATTACAGGAAGCTCGTAAAGTCAAGTTTAAAGCAGCAAAACTCTAGTTTTTAATTTATTGGATAATATTGGGTATCACTGTTTGACTCGAAACATGTTTCCATGTAATTATGAAAAAGAAGACCACTACAATTTTTAATGAAACTTCAGTTCTGTCTGTGGGTGAGTAGGTACGATAGAATATTATCAGAAAACTACACACAATTAAATCCCCACTAGGCTACAGACATGAAACATCACATTGTACACTCGATTTCAAAACTAGAAAATTATTTTCGATAGGAAGCTCTCCTGCACCATTAGAACTGGGAGAGTGGAGAATCTGTGACGCTGCGACCTAGTCATTGTGTTATAGAGGAAACACTGACCAAGAAAGGTACTGCTTTTAAGCATTTTGGGCACAAGCAAGTATCCCCTGTGTGTCAGTAAGGCATAGGAGCTTGCCTAATTGATATTTTGGGAGGATGTTAGGGGAGGACAATGAGAAGATTTAAAAAGTGACGTGAGACTCTTCTCCAGATGCAGACAGCCAGCCTTTGATGTACACAGAGAAACAGCTCTGCCAGATATCTGCAAAAGGAAAAGCTGGAAAAACCGGAGCAAAAAGGAGTAAAGTTTTTTTCTTTACTGAGGCTGTATTTCTGGAGATTTTCTGCCAGTGGTGATTCTTCCCTAACACTATAGGCCATATACAACAGGCTTTCCTCTTGGAAGAGCAGAATACACTGTGCAGACCTTCAGAGTCCACCAGATTGGGAAGAAGCAGCTGTCAGTGTGAGGCCAGCACTGACCATGAGTGTGGCCAAACTAGCCAGGGTGAAACACAGGAACAGTAAGAGAAGTCTGACATACAATGGATCTCTTTTGGGGGTATCTGCAAAGTTCACAATGACCCCTAATTCACATGTTGGTCGTGGCCATAGCTGAATGAGCCAAGAGCACCTGACACCACTCTAGGTCAACCAGGAATGTAGAACTGGACTGAATGCTGGACCTGTAAATGTGACTCTGGAAATTGTGCTGTGGGAATTGTGAGGAGACTACCTGGTGGCCTGAAAAGAAGGAGAAAAGCTAGTCTGTTGAAAAGGAAGAATGAAACAAACATAGGGAAAGAAGCATAGTGAAGTGATAGTGAATAAATACTCCGCTGGGCTCCTATCTTCCATTTCTGGCCTCGTCCTTCAAGAGGCTCAGCTGGCCTTGGCCTCTAGAACTCCCCACTGTATCTTGATACTAGATCCCTCTGTTTTTAAGTCCAGCTTCGGTGGGGTTTGTGCTACCTGAAACCCATACAACTATAGCTTACATATTTATTACCTTGGAAGCCCTGACCATGGAGCTTTGGGAAAGTAGTGTCTCCTAGAGGAGCTATTCCCAGTCGGTGAAAGCACCCCACTAGTCACAGGCATGTGATTCCTAACAACTGTTCTGAAATTAACAGGCTATGAATACAGTCTTTCTGAGAAAGACTTTCTCAGAAGGGCTTTCTTGGTCTAACAAGGTAGGGTCCAGGTTCTTTGATCAAGTGATACGATGATGATGATAATGATGGTATCAATACCAGCTACCATTTACTGCGTGTTGGAATAATAATTTACTCAGCCTTTACATAAGACACTACGCTGGTGCTCTAAATATAGTATATCTACTTCTCACAACTCTTCAAGGTAGTTGGAGTGTAATTTTGTTTAGAAAGGTTTGTGACACAATGCACGATAGAGATGTCATTTGGGAAAGACCAGCCTGCTAGGAAGGCAGGTAGCCACAAGAGGGTCCTTAGCATGATGGATTCACCATGATTAAAGATCTGGCCATTGGTCTTGCAGTCTCAGAAAATTTCCACAGTGTCCTAGCGCTGACTAGACTTAGGAATGCTGAGTCATGCAACAAAGTTCACTAGAGACTGATATATAAACCAGATGCCAAGTTATTAATTTACCATGAGATGTATAACTGCCAAGCAGCCTGGATATTGATGCTGGCCTGAGCAATGTATGATACTCTCTCTGTAGACAGATTGCTCTGGGAGCCAAAGTTTTAGAAGGTTATTTGGGTGGTTAGATGATTTGAATGTTAGACACAGAGATCTGACAGCTGATACATTCATCTCCATAAAGGGGATTTAGCTACCAGGTGAACCAGACGCTTGGGCACCATTTCTTTGGATGCTGCCAGAAGATCTGCCAACAAATGCTTCTGTGACCCTCCTAGGCTTCTACAGCTGACCAGTTTTCCTTCTGAAGGAAACATTCTTCCTTTAGATATCTTAATATGCAGTCCATCTTGTGTGTCTAGGAGCCCTTTTGTTTATTTAAGGTTATTTTGCACATTTTGGGTCTGAGTCACGATTTAATAGTTTGAAGCAAAAGGATAATTTTACTTTTCTTCTTTCCACATTTCTCAACAGAGTAGCTCACTCGCTGTCACCAGAATGTATCATCTACAAAATTATTATCCCAATGTTTTACAAACAGGGCAAAACACATGGGTTTTGGAGTCAGAAAGACCTGGGATAGAATTCTGGCTCTCCCATTTTAAGTCTTAGAATTGAAGTCCAGTTAATTTTTCTTGGCCTCAGTTTCCCCAGTTATAAAATGGGGATAATGTGCACCTCACAGAATAGAATGAGATTTAAGGAGGTTATTATGCAAAGCACCTAACACATTTCTGGGTGTAAAAGATAAATGATCATAACACATTGGAGCAAAAATAACCCAGATCTCAACCATTTCGATTCTCTCCTTGGTTTCCAAGTATGCAATTTTTTCATTATCCTTCCAATGTGGTTTCACTTTGATTTTTATAATCATATTAGCGTTACTTTAAAAACTAATTTCCATGACTTTTGAACTGAATAAACAAAAGCGAATTGGACGTGAGTGCACTGATTTCTTTGGCTTGCTTTTCTCCTTCTCCACCAGAAATAAACAAATGACACAGCTTGCTTTTGTCTTTTTTCTTTCTGTCATCCTTGTGAAGATATCGTTTATGGACTCTAGTCATGTTTTTTTCATGGAAGAATTCTGTACTAAATTCTGATGCTTGAAAATGCCTTTTTACTGAGAAAGTGCTATGAAATCATACAGCTTTAGTAACAAATTAATTTTTTTTGTCCCCGTTAATTCAATTTACTTTTCAGATGCCAGTTATATGATTCCTCCTAAATGACTGTGCGGGCTTAGCTTTTTATTCAACTATTCCACCTTATGTGCTTGCATATGCAATTATGCCCTCTATTTTCAAGTAGATGATAAACCCTGTATGAGCAGGGACAGATTTATCTCTTTATATCCTCACTGTCTATACCCTGTAGTAACCTACGCTATATTAAGGGGACATTAAATAAGTATTTGTGGGTGGGAAATGGTATGAGGTTGGAAATACAAGTAACAGAGATGTTTATCTTGTCATTTCTTAATTATATTCATTTTTTTCTTTTTCTTATTTATTTATTTTTAATTTTATTTTTTATTTTTTAAAATTTACCTCCAAATTAGTTAGCATAGTGCAACAATGATTTCAGGAGTAGATTCCTTAGTGCCCCCTACCCATCTAGCCCATCCCCCCTCCCACAACCCCCTAGTAACCTCAGTTTGTTCTCCATATTTATGAGTCTCTTCTGTTTTGCCTCCCTCCCCCTTTTTATATCATTTGTGTTTCCCTTCCCTTATGTTCATCTGTTTTGTGTCTTAAAGTCCTCATATGAGTGAAGTCATATGATTTTTGTCTTCCTCTAATTTCACTTAGCATAATACCCTCCAGTTCCATCCACATAGTTGCAAATGGCAAGATTTCATTCTTTTTGATTGCCGAGTAATACTCCATTGTGTATATACCACATTGTCTTTATCCATTCATCCATCGATGGACATTTGGGCTCTTACCATCCTTTGGCTATTGCTGATAGTGCTGCTATAAACATGGGGGTGCATGTGTCCCTTCAAAACAGGACACCTGTATCCCATGGATAAATGCCTAGTAGTGCAATTGCTGGGTTGTAGGGTAGTTCTATTTTTAGTTTTTTGAGGGAGCTCCATACTATATTCATATTTTCTGAAGGTATAGATTTGAATCTAAGTATCGAATTCTTCTAGTGTAAAGTTTTGTGAACCTGTGTTAACTTTTCCTCAAGCTATTTAAACATTTTCTTTCTTTCTCCTCTGACTTGCACGCCAGGAATCTGATGTACACCATAGATGTTTCTTGCATTAAAAGAATTCCCAACTTTAGCCTTTACATCTTTCCTTTTAGTCTGCATTGTACTCAATACAGAACTTAACTTCCACCATTTTACTTCTTTCACTTTGCTTCCCATCTGTGTAAATTGCTTCAGTGATCTCAATCCCCTTAGTGTTTGTCTTGAATTGTAATGCTCAAGCTTTTACTCTTAAAATCTTCAAAGAAAGATGATATTTAGTTTGGCCTATTCTCACATACCAAATGAATACACCTAAAAATTTAGTGCAACACATAAGTGAAAATAAATATGAAACAGAAATAATGCATTACCGAGAGAAGAGAATAAGCACCATGACAGATCTGTGTGAGAATGAAAACATCCATTGTCAATTTTACTCCAAAAACGGATTAAAATTTTACAATCTGGGTATATCTGTATTTCCAAAATTGAATCCCAAGTAGGCAGTGAAAACAATAGGACGAGGAAAGGAAAACTTAGAATACATAGTGCCAGAAATTCTGATATTTAACCTCATTTAAGATGGTACAAAATTCCTTCTAGGTTGATGGCATTACTCTACCCTACAGGTTGTAATTTTATTGATACCTAAGTATACTACTAATACTTAAAATTTCGCATGATAAAAACTATGAACTGACCAGAAAATAAGCTCCCTTTGCTTTCTGTGAACATTAATTTCAGGGTCTTTATTCAGAACCTATGGTTCGTTTGATTTAATACTATAAACATGTTTTCCATATTTTTCATTACAATTAGAAAATAAATTCCATAAACTCATATGGGGAGCCTGTTTATAAATCCCATTATCAATCATGGAAACATACACAAATGGACAAATCTGAGGGTTCTATCTAAGCGAACTTTATAAGGTCAGTTTTTAATGAACTAAACGATCCTCAAGGAAAAAGTCAACCAAACTTGATTTCTGTTTTTAGGCTTAAAACCAAAGAGATTAACTTATCTTTATATTTAAGAACTAGCCTCTGTCCAGGGGGCAGTGGGCTTGGCAGTATATTCAGTGATCTCACCAAGAGCCTATGTAACGTAATGACATTAGACTGTGTGTTTACCGTAGATAATACCACTGGAGCATAACACAATGCATCTTGACATAATTCAGTTTGTAAAACCCAAACTCATTCAACAGCTCCATAAAATAATGACAAACAATGTAATATTTTTGAGCAATACAAAATAGGAACATGGACATTCACGCATCCATTTGATGCATCTCCACTGCAGTAGATACTATAAGGGACATAATGACAAATTTGATATGATCACTGCCATTGGAAACTATAATTTACGAGACAAGATATGAACACATAGTTAAAATGTGAAGGATAAGGTGAGAAATAGCATAAAAGTGGTGCTATGGAGTGTCACAGGACTACAGAGGAAGAGGGTACTATGTTTGGAGATGGTTTCCAGGCAAGGCTTCAAGGAGTAGAGGGCACAGCGGGTGTTTGGAAGTATAGGTAGGATTTCAAGGAGAGAAGGGAGATTCAAGTGAAGGAAGTGGTATGGAAGTCAGGCTGTCACAGATAGGTTTGGTAAATGCTGAATAGATGTCTGACTAGAAGGTAGATCACGTGTAATGGAGTGAAAGCTAAAGCTGGGTGGGGACTAGGGAGGTTATGCAGGGCCCTCAAGGTCAGTCTACTAGGGAGACTTAATCACTGAAAGGTTTTCTCAAAGAAGTGATATAATCCACTTGTTCCTTTAAGAACTTAGTAGGATTGCATGAAGGAAGAAAGACTGAAGGCTGGAATTCTATTTAGAAGGTTCTTTTAGTGGTCCAGGCATTTGCTTATGAGGGAGGAATGGAGGGAAAGAAATTAACATTTGTTGAAGGCTCACTATGTGTAAGGCATTTATTTGTTTTAGCTATAAAATTTCATTCAATTCTTGCAATATCTCTGAAAGGTAAATAACATTAATTTCAGTGTTCAGTCGAGGAGCTGTATCCCCAGGAGCAAGCTCAAGGTCTGGCACTGCAAGTGCTCAGGGAAAAAGCTGTCATATTGAATCAAAGCTATGATTCATGCAACATATTTTCTGTTCTCAACAGAAGCTCCAAAGAAACAAAATAGTTTGTATAGTTCTAAGATTGCAACCCCAAGAGGTATTTCTACAAATGAGGCTTACCCCAACCCTTTGGGCAAATTCTGCTCCTAGTCAGGCAAACATAAGGATCAGACCAGCATGGCAGCAGTATGGCACCCTTCTGCCAGTCCTGCTTTATTCTTCTATCCCAGTTATCAAATTCTACGCATTCCTTCTTACTGTTGGGATAAAACTCTCCCTTTCAACTTATAGTAGGTCAACCCTCTCTTGGTTCTTAGACCAGCATCCTCGTCTTTGCACTCTGACCACATCTCAGTTCCCGTCTCTCCAACAAGATGTGAAATATGGCAGGAACTCTCTGATACCAACTCTGCTTGTTGCAACCTGCCAGGCTTCCTTCATGCATTGCATTGCTTATGTAACAAGTCCACTGTCTAGACCCTGGAACTATCCCAGATCTTCTGGACTATGCCAGCTGACTGCAAAATCATCAGCCTCTACTCGCTTTGGTCTAGCTTGGTCTAGCCTATGCTTATACCTGATAAAAAAAAAAAAAACAAACTTTTGACAATTATCATCATGGTAGTAATTAGTAGTATTCACATTTAAATAGCACACACTATGTGTCAGGCATTATTCTATGTGTCTTTCAAACATTAATTCCTCTAATCATCACATTACCAATAGCCTCATTTTATTGATGGAAAGAAAGCAAAACAAAAAACCTGAGGCTTAGGGATTAAGTTACTTGTCGAAGGTGACATAGTGTGCAAGTGGCAGTGTCAGAATTTGAACCCAGGCATTCTGGCTAGAGTTCATCCTCTGAACCATAATGCCTCTCTACTGTCAGTGCGAAGATAAGGAACATGTCATCGGTGAATGTACTTACTATCTCACATGCCTTATGCAATACAACTGGCACAATACTACCACCAATAGTTAATGTATTAACATGTAGTTATAACTATGAACCCTAAAAGCAGTTAGAGAGAAGCCCTTACATGATGCAAAACTTTTCATTTTGATTGAAAATACTAAAGATGTTCTGCATCTGGATGATTCTCATAAGACAGGAGTATTCAAAGATATTGCTATTGGGGGTGCCTGGGTGGCTCAGTTGGTTCAGTGTGTGACTTCGGCTCAGGTCATGATCTCACGGTCCATGGGTTCGAGCCCTGCATTGGGCTCTGTGCTGACAGCTCAGAGCCTGCAGCCTGCTTTGGATTTTGTGTCTCCTTCTCTCTCTGGGCCCCCCGACCCTGCCCTGGTCATGCTTTGTCTCTCTCGGTCTCAGAAATAAATAAACATTAAAAAAATTATAAAAAAAAGATACTGCTATTTTACTTAGCAAAAATAATCCAAGAATGCTGGTAGAGAAGATAATCATGAATATGATCTTAATAGGAGAGGAAACAAATTTAAGAATTTAAAGAATAAAAGTAGAGTTGCTAAGAGAGATTTTAAAAATTCTCATCATAAGAAAAAAAAGTCAAAGTAGAGACGGTTGACATCTTAGCAAATCAGATAGTTCTGAACACTCAAGTTCACTTGACAAAACAATAACACATTTTATTGTTACCAAATCAGAAGATGAATATCTGACTAAATATATTATAATCAGGAATTTAAACAAGAATTAAATAAGCATATGTTAATGTTAATACGCTAACATGCCATCATGTTAATAATGAATCTTGAATTTTTCCTATTTGTTAAGTATAGAGTAGTCATTAAAAAAAAATTGGTGAATATCTCTGTGTACCAAGGGCTGGATAAAAGTGATGAAGAAATACAAGAAGCTTATTTTCTAATGGTGGAGAGAGAAAGACCATGAGCAAGTAAATAAATTAATGCATACAATAATTCTAAATAGCAGTAAGAGCTATGAGGAAAGTAAAACAAGGTAATGTAATTTAGAATAAAGAAGTGTGAACCAGCCACAATAAGACATTTGAGCTGGTACCTGACTAACAAAGTTGGGGAACAGAGCAACAGAAATGACTCTCAGGTGGTATGCTCAAAGAGAAAAAAGAGGCCAGTATGGCTGGAGCACAGTGAGAAATGGGGAGCCTGGTATGAGACCAAGTCAGAGAGGTGGACAGGGCACAGATCAGAGGTCCTTACAGGTTATAGCAAGATGGTTCAATTTTGTTCTAAGAAGTAGAGGAAGGCACCAACAGGTTTAGGGGACTGATGTGACCTGATCTACATTTTAAAAAGATCACTTTAGCTGCTGTATGGAAAATGCATTACAGGGAGTCAAGAATGGAATCATTGAGACCAATTAGGAAGCTACTGTAGCAGGGAACAGAAAGGTGGTAGCCTGGACTAGAGTTGTACCAGTAAAAAGAGAGAAGTAGATGGAATAGGGACCTATTTTGGAGGCAGAACTGAAAGGACTTGTTGATGAATTAGATGTGGGGAGTGAAGGAAATAGACTCACTGCTCTGAGTAGACGGTTGTGTGATCTAGTAACAGGTGGAAAACTAAGAGGAAAACAAATTTTTGGAGAAATGCAGATCTGTAGGATATTAATAAGTAGAATGATAATGTAGTGATATCCACAGTGACATTTATATTAAACTTAGAGAACTGACAAGCAACAAATTTTCACAAAATCATATGGAATAGGATCACTGGTTAGACGGTTTTCCTACCAGCCTACCTGAAACCTAAGACTAGCTCTGGAAATGAAGATGAAAACGGAGTCATCCATTCTGGCCTTATGTGGACATATTTTATTTCATAAAGCAGTTCTAGAAATGCTTAAGACTGTGAGCACACAGTAGGTATTTAAAAAATGTGTGTTGAATTGAATGACACCTGTTCTGTTACAGTTAGACTATGTAACATAACCTACCTACAAAAGGGCTAAAAGTGGAATTGAGAGCTCCCAAAATTGGCATGTATCATAAATCTGAATTACATTATTCCCTATTTTAAAATTTCTAAAATTTCTAAATCTATATGTGTACATATATATGTGTGTGTATATGTATGTACATACGTACATACATACATATATTGTGTATTTCCCTGATGCTACTGATGGAAAAAATAGGTAGCTCTAATCTTTTTTTCCTAGTACCTAATCAGTACTTTTCCACTGCTTTTATTAAAAAATGAATAGTCACAACCTACCTGTAGCATATCGCCAAGGTCTGCTGTGCTAATATCTGGATCCTCTGTGGTGTTGAATGGCACGGGAGTTATCCGTACAAGGGTGAGCACTCTAGGTTCCGGATATCTCCATAACATCATCCCTGGGCTATCTTCGGTTTCATTGTAAAACAAGACTTCATAGACACCAGGCATTTTTAAAGGTTCTGTTAAGTGAAAAGATAATTATTTGTATGCTTTTGGAAGGGAACATGTGGATTTCTTACAGAAAGAGAAAATTAGGAAGATACAAGAATATAATAGGCTGGTTGATCAGTTTTACATTTTTATGTGGTTTGAGACAGGAACAAATTAAGAACTTTCCCTTAAGAGAATGAGTGGTAATGTACTATTCTTGTACTGCAGGTATTAATGTACTTTTCCAGTGATCTTGATGTGTTACTCAGTGAATGTGCAGTTAAAAACTCTTACTCATAATGAAGCTGTTGCTACTTACCAGCATCTCGTATATACTGGAATAGGCCTGTCCGTAGGTCATCTGAACTCTGTTCACTTTTAAACATCTGGTTCTTTTCTATAGGAGAGGGCATTTGTGGCACTGCTTCAGGAACGTGCACTGCAATATTTCGCTCCTCGTGAAGGTATCCGTTGAGTAATTCATGTAGAAGAACTAAACAATTCAAATGTTCTTGACCCCAGAAAACCTTTAAAAATCATATGAAAAAATTAGTGGCTTTTAAATACAAACAGTTCATGAGGATAATTAGGCACAATCATACTTGAATTAATGTGGGACGTCATTATGCTCAATTTAATTATTGACAATAATTAAACTATAATTTCTAAGAAGTCATTGACCTATAGGATGAAATTCTATTACCTGAGTAAATATATAAAAACAAGAAATCAATTACATCATATATTGTGTGAATATCCATCAATTTTCAATGCTGAATTACCAAAGAAATTATGTTAATGCAGGGTCATTTTTATGAGCTAACTTAGCTAAGAGAGAAAACAAGATCTATTGTGGTCCGAGAGAAGGCACTGAAGATCTAGGCCGAAATGTTAATAAAGTAATAATAAAAACCTTGTGGAATAGCTTCTTACATTTTGTCATAAGATTCAATAAACACATCTTGGGGCGCCTGGGTGGCGCAGTCGGTTAAGCGTCCGACTTCAGCCAGGTCACGATCTCGCGGTCCGTGAGTTCGAGCCCCGCTTCGGGCTCTGGGCTGATGGCTCAGAGCCTGGAGCCTGTTTCCCATTCTGTGTCTCCCTCTCTCTCTGCCCCTCCCCCGTTCATGCTCTGTCTCTCTCTGTCCCAAAAATAAATAAACATTGAAAAAAAAAATTAAAAAAAAAAATAAACACATCTTAATTAGAGGGTTCCTTTCTTTGCAGTTTTACTTGTCAGAGAAAAAGAGAGGGAAGGTGCTCAGTGCACCTGAACTCAGAAGCCTCCCAACTTCTGTGTTTAGTGAGAATGTGCCAACATATAGTATTCCACAACCCCTGAGAATTAACCATATAGGAGGTACAGTAGAGTTTTAGAACAAAGGCCTTGGTGTTTCCTGTAATAAAGAGGATGAAATTCTCTTTTTCTGCATGTGAAGAGTATTAGTATATAACAGAAGTGTGACCAGTGGGTAGCAGTGATTCATGTCAGAGGACTCAAAATGTCAACACTGTTCTATTTTTCTGAAGATATTAGATAAAGGCAATACAACCATTATTTCTAAGAGAACCAGTTTAACATGAAAAAATATATCAAGTAGGAAAAAAATAACCCTATACCTGTGGGTAAGTTTCCTAAGTTTAGGTCCTGCTTTCTGGAATTAAGGCATCAGAAATGAAGGCAAGAGATACGATACTAAGTCTACTTTTGTTCTCATCAATGTTAGTTTTATTGGATACTGAAAAATAGAAATAAGTGGAAAGTCGAGCTGGGGAACTGAACACTACACTCTAGGCTTTAAATTGTTGAGAGAGCGACTTTCTAATGTAGAGATGATATACTATATTTTTGTCTTATTGTTGATTTTAATGTGGAGTTACTTTGCTGTCTTGGGAAAATGACAATATAGTTAATATTGTTATTAACTTATGTTAATACATGCTTATTGTTAAATACATGAAGGTTTCTGATGGATGCCCAAAATCTCCAGAGCAATACTAAGCAAAAACTTATTAGGATCTTTCCACATCTAGCTCCATGTCAGTAAGAAAACTGGTGAAAGAGTTGAGGCAATACAACTTTTAGATGAAAACAAGAAGTTCATATATAATATGTCTCCATTATTAACAAATTAGTCATTTCCATTTTCTGTAATTATGGATTTCTCAAGATATTTGGATTTATGTCAAACTCGGGGGACATGAAATCGTATAAAGAATACATTCACATCTAACCAAATAGAAAGTTACCAAGGAATGAGTTGAATACCCTCACACAGGCCATACGTGGCTGTAAATCAAATGCTTAAAAAACTGCAATTGAATGTATGTCAAGTATTAATCATCAGGTGTTTATAATATCTAAGGAACCTGATTAGCAAATGGTTCTTACATATTGCTGATGACACTGTGCTGGAAACAAGTTGACTCTTTTGTAATTAGAAAAGTCTATAATCAGAAAAAGTTTAATGGCCCAGCAATTCTACTCCTAGTAACATATCCAACAGAAACAAAAACATATGTTCACACAAAAACTTGTACACAAATGTTCCTAGCAGCATCGTTCATAATAATAGCCTGAAGTGGAAAGAACCCAAGTATCCATCAGCTGATGAATGGATAAACAAAATGTGGTATGTCCATAAAATGGAATGTTATTTGGTCCATAAAAAGGAATGGAGTACTGGTACCTGCTATGGTATGGATGAACCTGAAAACACTATGCTAAGTGAAAGAAGCCAGTCACAAAAGATCACATATTGTCTGACTCCACTTACATGAATTGTCTAGAACAGTCAGATACATAGACACAGAAAACAGATTAGTAGTCTAGACCTAGAGAGGAGATTAGAGGGTAATGGGGAATGAATGCTAATGGGTACAGGGTTGTGAGGGTGTGTGTGTGTGAAAATGTTTTACCATGGATTGTAGTGATGATCACACACCTTTGGGAATATGCTAGAAAACCACTGAATCATACACTCTAATTAGGTGAATTGTATGGTATGTGAGTTGTATCTCAATAAAGCTGTTAAAAAACCTTAATGAGAAATGAATCTGATAATACTCTTCTTCACCATACCAAAATTTAGTGTAACAGTTCAAAAAATGAACAAAGGTGGGGATGCCTGGGGACTGGGGGACGCCCCAGTCTGGTTGGCCCAGACTGTTGGCTCAGTCTGTTAAGTGTCCAACTCTCAATTCTGGCTCAGGTCATGACCTCACGGTTCTAAGATCTAGCCCTGCACAGGGCTTGCTTAAGATTCTCTCTCCCTCTTCCCCTTTCCCCCACTTACATGCATTCTCTCTCAAAACAAAAACAAAAACAAAACAAATGAACAAAGGCTAGTTGAAAACTTAGGAGAAAAATGTGGCCAACCCCACAGACCTGTAGCAGACCTCCTCTTAAATCAATGGATATTTTTGGTGTGGACTGTTCTGGGCCTGGATTGCCACTGTGTTTACACCATTTAGCTTCCAGATTGACAGTAGCACAGCATGGTCCTATCAGAATCCGATTTCTTTCTCTGAGACTTGTTTTAAGCAGAAAATCATTTATGCTGAGTAGAAATGATGACCCAAGAATTACACCTAGAGAAAACAAGAGAGGGGTACATATTATAATTATTCCTTGTCAAAAAATATGTTTGAGCAAGAACTATCTACATTTTTAAAGAGCTTTCCTTCATCCTTTGTCAAAATCTTCTTTTTCAGTTGGCCTCTCCCCACATTTTTATACCACTTATACAGAATTCTAGTTATGAAGCAGGTATACCTCATTCACATTCCTAACAAAGAGATATTTGCCAAAACATTATGACTTTTTCCATGTGTGAGCATTTTAAGTTTTATGAGTAGAGACATTTTCATTAAATTGTTCAAGTTTTTCAAACAACTACATTAAGAATAAGAACAGCTGCTTCATTGGTCTATTGTTAACACGATGGGAAAGGGCAATTTTCTGTGATTTCTTATAGTAATAGAGTATAGTATATTACTTTGCTAGACACTCAAGCTTTTGACTGGCCCATGTTAAAATTCAAAACAATCAAAATATATAACATGTGTTTTCTAAAAATTTTAGTTTAATCCAAACTTCACACATCATAACCACTTGAAGTTTACAAAGTCTTAAAAACAGATAGTGGCAGGTTAGATTTATGAGAAAAACTATATGCTATAGTTCAAAGTCAATAGACTCAGAAAAAGAATACACTTTAAAATGTAGGTTTTCTTTTGAACTTAAACTAGAAGTGTAGATCAAAACCTTTTCATAAAACCAATGGCACACTTTAAGATATTTGGATGCAAAGTTAGAGTGGTGGGTTAACTTTCCCCCAAGGAGCTCATATTCTGAATTGTCATTGTGAATATTGAATTTCACCAGACCACGTTTGTAATGCCCATGGCTTATTTTTCTCATGATATTTGATCCTTAAAAGAGATGAAAGATTAAAAAACACCTTCGGCCCACAGTATACATGTTTCAAAGTACAGTGCCCACATTGACTTTCCAATTCTGTGGAGACTTGAAAACTTCATATAGGTTGTATGCTCCTACTGCAGAAATAAGATACAGAACTTCTAATCTTCCATGGAAGACATCACACCCACATAAGTTAGGGCTAAGACTTTTGTTAACCATTAGGATGGTAAAAATCAATTTCTTAAATTTTTCCACTATATTCTGGCACTAAGACTTCCATTTCATTGACACAATTTTCTTGATTCACTGTTATACCTCACTTAAAGAAAAAAATGACACAGAAAATTAAAAAAAATAAAAAGAAAAAAGAAACAGGCCCCCAAATACCCAAGAACCAAAAATCATCTCCATTGATGGGAGTTTAGAACTCATGTCGTAACTTCCTGACATTTGCTGAAATATTTACTTCTTAGCAGTAAATATCTGCTAAATGAAACATACCAATTTATTACTGAGAAATTTGTCATAACGGGATTATGAAAGTATAGGCTTGATTCAGTACAATCATCTGGCAAATAGTATTAAGGGAATGCCAGAATTACCTTTCTCTTTATTCCCAAATATATGTATCTCCATTCTGCGCTGGAGTGAAACACCCAATTATCTCACAGTAATCTTAATGGGAATATTCTATTGGTTCCTCATACACAAAATGTTTAATCCCAAAGGCCTTCTAAATTGCTTATCTTATTGAATGTTTCTCATTGCCTTGTCAGACCCCCAGATTAAAAAAATCTCAGGGCCCACTTTGGGGGCTCTTGTTCTCTTATCTCAAGACTTAATTTCTATATCATTCTAATCCATCTCCATTATTTTAAAACATCTAGGAAGAGAGACTTTGGTAATCTAAGTGATTAACGGGGAAGACCACATCATGTTCAAGCTCCAGTACACTGACCATCCCGGAGGCAAAGACCATCGTACTCAGTATGTGCTGGGAACAACAGTAGCTCTTCAGGATATATCCCACCAAACTGAGTTGTCAGTTTACAATCTGATCCTACTTTCATCTGTCTCAACATACTTCTTAATTGACAGACAAAACAGAAAAGTGCCGAAATTTCTGCCATTCTTCATTTTGCATCACTGTGTCCTAGAATAATAAGGCCGAGTGGAGGAAGCCTTAGAAGCCATCCATTCCAGGGGCGCCTGGGTGGCTCACTCACTTGGGTGTCCAACTTTGGCTCAGGTCATGATCTCACAGTTTGTGAGTTCAAGCCCTGCGACGGGCTCTGTGCTGACAGCTCAGAGCCTGGAGCTTGCTTCGGATTCTGTGTCTCCTCTCTCTGCACCTCCCCTGCTTGTACTCTGTCTGTCTCTCTCTCAAAAATAAATAAACATTAAAAAAAAAAAAAAAAAAAAGAAACCATCCATTCCAAGTCCCCCTCCTCTAAAAGAAATCACACAAAACTTTTTATTTTGAAGTGATGTTAGAATCACCTAAAAGTTGCAAAAATATAGAGTTCCCATATACTCCTCATCCAGCTGTGTAACCATAGCAGAAATACTGAAATCAGGAAATGAACACTGGTATCATACTATAAAGTAATCTACAGATCTTATGTACATTTTCCCATTTTCCTCACTAATGTCCTTTTTATGGCTCAGGATGCCAACTAAGATCCCCACTGAATTTAGCTGCCAAGTCTCCTTAGTCCCCTTTAATCTGTGACCGATCCTCCAGCCTTCTTTGTCTTTAATGACCCTGATGTTCTTGAATAGCCCAGGCCAATTACTTGCAGAATGTCTCTCAATTTGAGTTTATGTGATGTTTTCTCATTAGAATTAAGTTATGTTTTTGGCAAGAATCCCAGAGAAGTGATGCCCTTCTCAGTGTAACATATTGGAGTGATGTTGATGTTTTACTATTGGCAATATTAACTCTGATCACATGGCTAAAGTGGTGTCTGCCAGGTTTTGTCACTGTAATGTTGCTATTTTTCCATTTGAAAATAACAAATATCTTGGGGAGATACAGGAAGACCATGAATGTATCCTCTTTTACATCAAACTTTTACCCACTCATGTTTTAGCATCCATTGATGGCTCTTACATGCAATGATTATTACTGTGGTATGTGATAATGTTGATTTCCAATTTTTCTTATTCTTCTACATTTCTTAATTAGCATTCTGTGGTAAAAAGAACTTTCCCTTCTACCCCATTTATTAATTCAATTATTTATTTGTATGCGTATGGACTCATAGGTATTTATTTTATGTTATGAGTTATAATCTAATACTATCATTTACTTTGTTGCCTAAATTGAACCAGCTTTGGGCATTGAGAACTCCTTCAAGTTGGGTCCTGTGTCCTTTTGATACACTCCCATCATTTTTTGAGAACTTTTAAATTTTCTGGCCATCTATGATGTTTTAGGCTTATCTTGTATTTTTCCTATCTCATCTCTGGCAACCTCCATTACTCCAAAGAGCCTGGGTTTCTTTTGCTGAAGAATGGTATCTAGAAAACAAAATCTGGGGGGTAGGTATGCTCATTGCTACTAGGGTGTCACTGCTTCCAAGCTGTCTGAGCAGAGAGGGCTAAGAAGCGTGTGTGTGTGTGTGTGTGTGTGTGTATCAGCCATGTTTACACACACATCTATATTTTTCTGCATCTATCTATCCACCAGAAAATATATTAAAAATCATGAATTCACATTGATACCTCTGGTTCTAATCCAGCACCACAGAGTGGTTTCTAGCCTTCTTCCTTTGCTTATTTGTATATCTTCCTATGAGAGTGAAAAACCTGCCAAGTACCTCTTCTAATATGTTATTTCTAATCATTCCTAAAATATCACTTTGACGTGGTCAAAATCAAAGAAAAAGAACTAAGACAGACATAAAGGACAACTTCATGGGAGCAAAGGTAATTATCAAAGAAAAGACTATCAAAAGAAAGGGCTAATATTTATCTCTAGGAGTCTCATTAAGAATGGGCTTGACATTTTGTCTGGAGTGTATAGATGAATGAGATTACTTTTCTCACTCTATAACAGCTTTCACTTATACACAGGTATTTTTAAGCATATGATAAAAATCTCTGTAGAACTTAAACAGAATTTGGATCTTACTGGATATTTCTACTATGTAGGAACTACTTCAAAATACTGCTATTGTACTGTCTAAATTAGTTGCTGAGGTTTTGCCTAAAATATCTAGTACTGGGATGACAAAATCTGCATCATCATATCTTATGTATATTCCTCAGAAAGTGCCTATCTCTTCTCAAAGAAGAACTTAAGTAGGACTGATGGAAGGTTCTTCTTAATTCCCCTAAGTTATACGATTAGAAGTATTTATTGACTGGGGTGAGGAAGGATGTGAGAAAAATTCTGAACTTGAATTATTACAAACAAATATCGAAGTGTTGACAGCTTAAACACATGAACACCTCACTGCTGTCCTACAAATCCTACTCTTTTTTCCTTGGGTAGGGAGACTAGGATATTTAGAATTCTCGGGAGAACAGAGATAAAGGTAGGGACTGTAACCTCAGGAAAATGGCCCAGAAGTCGGAAGCCAATGGTCAGGCCAATGTTGGGGAGCCTGCAATAAGGGGGAAAGAAAGCCAGTCAGACTCAGGTGAGCAGTGAGGAGGCGGGAGGAGACCATGTGCCTGAGATACAGAGACCTTGCAGTTGAGGCAGGTGTAGCTTTAGTTCAGCAATAGCAGAATCTAGGACTGCTTTTCCAGAATGTAGGCTAGTAGAGCTGGAAACTTGCCATACTTTTTGATTTTCATGTTTGATACTCTCTGGAGTTTGATTTGGCTCAGAGCTGAGCATGGATTTCAATGAAAATCAATGAGATACACTAATAATACTTTCAGGACAGTAACCTTTCCTCTTGCTCCCTGGTTTTTTTTTTTGTTTGTTTGTTTGTTTTTTGTTTTTTTTTAACGTTTATTTATTTTTGGGACAGAGAGAGACAGAACATGAACGGGGGAGGGGCAGAGAGAGGGAGACACAGAATCGGAAGCAGGCTCCAGGCTCTGAGCCATCAGCCCAGAGCCCGACGCGGGGCTCGAACTCACGAACCGCGAGGTCGTGACCTGAGCTGAAGTCGGACGCTTAACCGATTGAGCCACCCAGGCGCCCCATCTTGCTCCCTGGTTTTGAAGTTAACAAAACGAAGGTGCCTGAGCTGCTGGCAGCCACCGTGTGGGGTCTGAGGCTGCAGCTGTGTAACACAGAAGGGAGATCTAATGGACTCTGCCATGACTAAGGACAGCACTGGGCCCAAGCTTTTCACCTATGAGACTGCTGAAATCAGCTGAGGTTGGGTTTTCTGTCACTTATAACTCAGAGCATCCCAACTGATATACATTTTCTAACTAAAGGGATTGCCAAGGGTAATCCACAGTCTTCTATTTTTCCTCCCACCCTCAATCTCTTATTCCAGTGAATTTCTCTACTCTTATGGTTTTACGAACAATTTCTTATGACAGTATTAAAAACCACGCCTAATTTCTTAAGCAAGTGTTACTCCCATGCTTCTATCTACTTGTAAGGTTTTTGGATATACAGGATCACCGCCACCTTGATATTTATGCATGCATACATTCATTATTCAACAAACATTCACTGGTTATCTACTGTATACTGGCTATACAAAGGTAAAATAAATAATTTGCAATTTTCTTTCATGTCAGATTTTTCCTCAGCAATTTCACAGCCTCACGTTCTGAGATCTCAGGAAGTACTAGAGGGGATGAAACACCCAAAAACATTGTAGTATTGACTGTTAAGCAAGCGAACTGTTGAAAAACATGGGACACTTCCCCATTATTGTACAGATCTTTTTTTTTCTTTCTTTTTTTTTTTTTTTACTTTTTATTTTCCTTTGTGCTGTCAATTCTTTCACTCTGATCAAGTATTTGCTTGATAGGTTGCTCTTCATTCTGTTCTTTTCCCTTTCATTCTTTTCCTCACTAGTCTACTCCTCACTCTATTCTTACACCTTTGTAATCCTTTTACGGTGTGTACTTGCCTCTGTATCAGGACTACCAGCAATGATGATGGACTTGTTTAAACACACAGGTGGCGCTGAGAATTTAAGATGCTTATGTTGGCAGTGAGGACACAGAACAGGCACTGTCTAAAGGCATTAAGAAAACACACGACTGGAGACACAAATGTGCCCTGCCTGGTCCCTTCTGTCCCTTGTCTGCTCTTTTGTGCCATACACCTACAAGGAGATGAGGTGTGGTTCATACCTGAGGCTTATGCAGCTGATTTAACTCATACCCATGTACCCATTTGCCCACTACACTGGCTATACAGTTTGTTGTGGCTTTGCTCCTCAATGAGGGGTTCCAGTGGTCTGTGGTACCACAGAAAGGTTCATCCACAAGCACCAGCTTTTAAGTTTAAAATAGAATCTCTGGGGGCACCTGGGTGGCTCATCATTTAAGTGTCCAACTTCAGCTTAGGTCATGATCTCATGGTTCATGGGTTCGAGCCCCACATCAGGCTCTGTGCTGACAGCTCAGAGCCTAGAGCCTGGAGCCTGCTTCAGATTCCATGTGTCCCTCTCTTTCTGCCCCTCCCCTGCTCGCACTCTGTCTTTGTCTCTCTCTCAAAAATAAATAAACATTAACAAATTTTTTTAAATAGAATCTGTTTCCTTTTGAACATTTCCTGCTACATTTTTAAAAAGCTACAACAAAATAATAGAAAAACATGTTAGTTCAAGTGGTTTTAATCTTGGCGCAAATGACCAGTAATAAGAAATTATGATGATCACTTAATAAAGCGTGGTGATGAATTTCACAAAGGGTCATTTATAAATGGTAAGCCAAACTTTACACTTTTACCACAAAATATGAAAATAATCCCTGGGACTCATGACAGGGTTATTAATTTTCCTTTTCCCTTTCTTTCACTCAGCGAGAAGCCAGCCTATGGGACATCATCCCCTCCTCTTTGTTTTTTCATCAGGAAGTATGTTAAATACCTTCCTTGGGATAAAGTGAATCTTGTCTTATATATCACCACACACATGATCCCAGGACCACAGAGAATACTCAGAGCTCATGTAAACTGGATACTTACACATTTTAAATCTGGTATAAATGGCTAGAGAAATTGAGTTCAGGCATGCTAACTATTCTTCTTCTTAGAGAACTAATGCATTGTTGGACAAAATGATTGCATATAAAAACTATAAAGTGCTATCTTCTTAGCACTGGAAAAGGCTGAATGGTTTTGTGACGGTTCATCTGTGTGTGTGTGTGTGTGCACGTGTCTGTGCACATATTGCAAATAGGACACAATGTTTACATTTGTCCTAGCTGGTAAATCTATAGGTGTTTGATGTGTTATCCTTTAGATTTTCTGAACTGTTATTTTTCCCCTGGATTTCCAGAAACAGTATGGAGAGTAGAAAAAAATTAAAGAAATATACTGTGAAAGTCTAGATTTTAAATGGTCACTTACACTTTGAAAGCATGAATATTATTAAAGTTACTTAATCATTTATCAGGTCATTTTTAAAATCCTTTAATTTTGAAATAATTTTAGGCTCTTAGCAAAGTTGATCTCGTTCACTCAGCTTCCCTTAAAGTTAACAATGTATGTAAACTATAGCACAATTATCAAAAGCCAGTAAATTAACCTCAGTACTATTAATTTATAGAGCTTATTTGAATTTCACATTTCTCCCCTCATGTCCTTTTCCTGTTCCAGGATCCATTTGAGGACCCCACACTGCACTGAGCGATTGTGTGATTAGGTCATTTTGACCCAGTGTATAACCTCTTCTACCTCCTTCCATTCAACAGCATGCTTTTCTGCCTGATTATTCCATTGGCCTCTTTCAAAAGTCTGTGTTTGTATTTTTAATTTCGGCTCTAGCAAACCCACGGCAGATATTTAATTAAACTAAATGAGGTGTAACAACACTGAGAAGTAATTTCAGAAACAACTGGTACGATAAACAAATAATCTTGCTTGCTTTGCATCCTGACATACTTTTCATGGAGTGTAAAAACTTAGTTCAAGGAACAAGTAGTTTCATGACCTTTCAAATACTCCTTCACAAGACTAATAAATGCAAACCACTTGTTTGGGAGAATGTTTACAAGATGCTGCCAGCCCTACGTCGTCAGTCTCTCCTAGACACTTGGTAAGGCTCCTATTCTTTACATGCTGACTATGCAAAACGCAGTCTAAATCAATGCTTCCGTGTGTCATGAGAAAGAATACTCAGTGAAGACATGTGCTAGCAAAACATATCCAGGTATTTTTTTATACAGCTGGAAATAATCTAAGGCTACTAGAAAATCAGCAAGCATGGGTTAGATACATCTATAGGTCAATTTGCATAATAGTGAAGCATCAGGGTGCCTCAAAAGGTGAGGAAGAAAAAAAATTTATAAAGGTCTATAAACAGATGATCTGTAAAGAGATGACCATAAGTAACTAGATGACCAGAAAAAGATTTTATAAGTATGGTGCATAAAGAGATGATTAGGACACTTCTCATTTCTAGTTCCTTCAACTAATGATGCTGAAGTACATAAAAGTGGCATTTGGGTATTTTAACCATGAAAAAAACCCCTTGTTTATCCCTCTTAATCAGAATATGTAAGCTGATCAGATTGTACTTAGTTACCTCCTATTTTGTAATATGCCTACATATTTGTACCTACTAATATAGTAAACTATAGAGTAAGATTAATGTATGGATCAAAACATAACAAAGTTGTCAGAGAACTACATGGATACTGATGTTTATGTTGAAAGGGATGCTGGTGCTCTCAAAATTACTAAAAAGCCTAGCCACCAAAAAAAGAGCCCAACTGGTCATGGCTAACATGTATCCCATCCCATCTGATAACTTCTCCTGGGTGGGATTTCCAATCCCCAGGTACTCTCACCCAGTCACTCACCAGTGAGTAAAAGCTGACACCCCCCACTCTAACCCAAACCTCTTCTTTTAGCCATAATAAAATGACAAGAAGCAGAAACATGATTTTTTTTTTCTTGCACGTAAAGAAAAAGGGAATCACTCATCAAAGGTGAAACTGTCTACTGAGTTGGCTATTTATACTTGCCCTTTGTCTGGGAAAAGTATTTTTTGAGAAATGTTTTAGAACTCTTAGGTTCTAGAAAAAAACTAAAAACACCGAAGAGTAATGGATGATACACTTTGCCTCTTCCTTCTTCTCCAACCTGCTGCCATGCTCACTGTTTTCACAGTAGTGTCAGTTTGTTAGAAAAATAAAACTTGATTGGACCATGTGGCTCTGTTTTTTGTTTTGGTTTTTTTCTTCAGCAGACTGGCAGATCTGACTGTGCATATTGGAAAGTATATGACAACCTTCTTCCAGAGGAAAGAACAACAATAAATACATACTTCAAAAGTTTCTTAGAGGAATACAGTAGCTGGTTAATTTAATTACATGAGGAAACTGCTGTGATTTTTTTTTTTTTTGTAAGTAAGTTGCATGGATGGAAGAACTGGTATAAACTTAATCAAACAGTGTTGAAAGCAAAATGACTTGCTTAATAATTTACTACAATGGTTTAGAGATTGGTCTTGATCTGCATAATTCGGGTGTTTTAAGACTAGTATAACTGATGACCGAAAGCCAGGATACATGGTATAGCCCCTATTCCACCGCAGAATGTACTTGGGCAAATCACTTAATCTTTCACCCTTAACTCAAGGAGGGAGTTAGGACTAGCTCAGTGGGCCTCAACCCAGGGTTCTTTGACCCTGAGGGAGTTCCACATAGTAATGGGGGTTCATGAGGTATTTTCAGTATTTCAAAGGGCCCGAAAGAAATCCTGGATCTATCTAAAACAGGCTCGGGAATGTACAAAAATTTTTCTTTCTGGTTACAGTCATATCAAGTTGATATAGTTACGTGAGCTATCTAATCCTAAATGCAATGTGTTTGGATCATGAGGTCTATGAGAGAAAAGGGAGAAGAGGGTTCTTGATAAAGTAAAGAATGATCTTTGGGGTGCCTGGGTGGCTCAGTCGGTTGAGCATCCAACTTCAGCTCAGGTCATGATCTCACAGCTCCTGAGTTTGAGCCCCGTGTCAGGCTCTGTGCTGACAGCTCAGAGCCTGGAGCCTGCTTCAGATTCTCTGTCTCCCTCTCTCCCTGACCTTCCCCTGCTGGAACTCTCTCTCTCTCTTAAAAGTAAATAAACATTAAAAAAAAAAAGGATGATCTTTAATATAATTTTAAACTAATACATTTCATGATCTATGACTTTAGTATTCCTGTGGTATGGGGAGAAGGAAGGGAAAGAAGATACAAAAAAACCCAACATTTATAGAGGAATTAAATAAATTTGTGCCAAGAAATGTGTAGGGTACTCTGAGTTAATTATTTCACCTAATCCTTTCAAGAGGCCTGTGAATTAAGTATTTTTGCCTTCGTTTTGGAAATGAGCTGTGTTGTAACTTTTACCACGATCAACTGCCAGTAAGTAGCAGGGCTAGGATTCAGATTCTGTCTGTCTCCCTTCCAGCACCAGGTTGCTCTATAAAAACTACTGCTATTAGTTAGCTCTTAGTAATTTCATTTTTCCAACTGGCAATAGGGTTGTGAATAAATGCTTTTTCCTGTCCTTAGCTGTCTTTCACAGCCTCAGTATGTTATTCCAACATAGCCTACAGGTCCAGAGAAGCCCAGCCAGAGAGCAAAAGAACATCTAAGATGTGTCCTTAGTCACTCATCACTGACGAGGTTGCTTTGCCAGAAACTTTCCTAGCAAATAGCCTACTCATGGCTTATGTGGATGAGAGGGCAATTTGCTGTGACCACAGGCAAAAGTAAATGCTGTCACAGATTCAGTGGAGTGGGGCAAAGAGATTAATGCTAATCTTTTTCCACAGTCCTAGCACTGAGGGTTGTGACAGTTCTTGTCCATTTCACCTAATAGTGACCTATAAGGGGCTATCATTGGGATACAGAGGAGAAGCTATTAAGATCTCCAGGCTTAATTACCAGCTAAGACTGGAAACTTTCTTCTCTAAAAGCACTTCGCAGTGAGATATCTTTATGTCAACTGATAGCATTTTTGTTATCTCAAAATGTATCTAAAACTAGAGAATCATTCTTTACCATACCTTTGTTAAAACTCTTTGGAGAAGAAATAAAAAGGATTTTTTTTCTACAGTACTTAAGATACAAAAAGTCCACTGCAATGGGACACAATTGTAAAATATATAACCTAAGGCCAACGGTTTTCTAGTTGTCTAGATTAAGTTTGGAATTTGGTAACTAAAAACGATAGAAGAAATAGACCAATTTAGCTCGAGACAGGACTGAAGGTGGATATACTTGGAAGAGTGTAATTGTACTGGATTTCTCATTACAAGGAGCAGAGTCCTAGGAAGACTTCACATTCCCCAAGAGAACCACATTTACACAATTAACAATTCTTTTGTTGGAAAAAAAGCTTTCATTATTGCATGTGGACACATGTGGGCTGCGTAAAAATATAAAAGATGTGTAACACACAGTAAACACAAAGTAATGATCTTAAACAGGCCAAATCCTTGAACTCGTCATTAATAAATGTCTCTCCTGCATTCAGCTACCCGGGTTGCTGGGAGCCTGTTTTCTTCAAGTACTTCAAACACTGAAATCCAGGAACATTTATTATTTTAATCCATTACAGGCAGTGCTTGATTTAACTTTATTGGTTGTGGTGGTGGTAGTGGTTATAAGTGGGGGTACAGCAATGTTCTTTTACACATCATTTCAGAAGGGCTTAATTATATTTTATAGTTTGGGCCAGGAATTCTGCTTGTTTTTTGTCTAACAAGGTTCAAATGGAGTTCAGGTCGATGATGAATCAGAAGAAAAAGTCAGAGATGGTTATCTCTCTGAGATGAGCTCATCTCCCTCTACGAAAGGCTGGGCAGGTACATCATGTTCACCACACCACAGCACATGGCAGTGCTCAGCATCCTAAGGTGGCTGCTTATTAGATGGTTTTTAACACATTAGAAATTCAACCCAGTGGTTATCTTCTTAATTTCTAAAGTTACTCTCCTATGTATTTTCAAGGCTTCCCACTGGAATCCAAAGCAGCTATAGTAACCACATAGCACTAAAACAAAAAATGTACATGAAGAACAATAATCACCTAAAAGACATTTCAAAAAACCCACACACCTTTTAAAACAGAAAAAAATTAAGTATCCCAAGAGAAAGACCTAGAAGACTGCATTAATATAATTTGGTTAAACAAAAGAGTAAGTAACCGTGGTAAACATCTGAACATTTATCTCCCAGTGGGTTTTTTCTTTTAAAAAACAAAAGACATGCTTAATTTTTTACCTCTCTTTTTGAGGGTGTGAAAAAAAGATCCAAGATAACAATATTAATATTGACTATGATTGTCCTAAACTCTAGTTAATCATACATTATGGGAACAATTCCGACAAGGAGCATAACATTTGTATGGTGGGATTTCTTCTCCACTGCATGTGATTTCTAAGAAGAGGACGAGAGAATTATTCTCCAAGAGAGTATCTTATACATTTAGGGTTTTTATTTCCCACCATATTAGAGAAATAATATGACACATTATATTGAAAAAAATCTGTGAGAATTTTACTTTTGCTAACTTATTTCTTGTTCAATTTTTAGAACTTCCTATTCTACTTCTTTTGAATGTCTCAATAGTCCATCAGTATATACAGAAAAATATCACTGTTGAAAAAAATCAGTAATCGATATAGGTAATTTAAGAGTAAAACAAGAGGGATACGCCAGTTCATCAGTAGCAACTTTGAACCTTGTTATAAAGTAATAAGAGGGAATCTGACCAGGATTAATAGTGGTACTCAGTTCTGAGATGAGGGGTGTCATGTTTCAGGGACTCTAGGCCATCTGTTCTGCCTGCCTACGTTTTACTTCTGCAAAACTATAAACGCACCTCTACCTCAGGGACTATAGAAAGGCATTAGAATTCTTCTGCTTTTCATTATCACAAGATTCAGTAACTCATTTCATTGTCAAGATAATCCCCTTTTACTCTTTCTTTTGCGCTTGCGGGGTATGCCAAAATGACAAATAAAATCCCAGATGTTACAGACCCAATGAGGTCTCCACCTTTCCTTGAGTGTTGGATTTAAGCTACTTGGGACATAGTGTCAAAAATGACAGGACCCTGATGCCCACACCCAATATTCATTAAGGTTTGTTAGTGATTTGTATAGCTGTCTACAAGCTGTACTCCTCCTTCAGTCCTCAGTGGTGGCTTGAAAGCTAAGTTTGTCCTCTGACTTTCACTGTCAAGGAATTCATTTCCTATTGTTCAGGCATTGGAAAGAGAAGCTGTTTCTTTCTAAAAGTAACAAAAGTCTTTGGGGTGTTGTAAATGGCTTGCTATTGCAACATATTATTTTAGGTAGTCATATCTAATTTAACGTTTTATTTCCCCTTAGGCTTACTTGCATTTCTGCAGCATCCAACGCTATGACAACGCCTTAAGAGATTTTCCTCAGGAGATCCAGTTAACCATGGAATGAAAAGCTGGAACTCCACTTTGTATCAATTAATGACTGGGTTTCACTTTTCAATACATAAAAAGGAACTTTAGGTTCTTTGCATTTGGTTGGTCCTGAATTCAGTGAACAAAAGAAGAGGCATTGGTGTACGTGAAAGATAATGTGGTTATGCTTTCTTCCTCTCTACTCTTGTTTATACACAAAGACAGTACATCTGGATGGCAGAGACTGGGTAGTGAAAGTTATTTGAACTACAGCTCTTTGACCAAAAGGGGTTCAACTCATTGCTTTCTGCTGTGGATGAAAAGTCCCCTACGTGCCTATGGAAGGAGGATCCTTGCAACTTTTCCCCAGGTCAGACTAAAATGCAAACCACGGTGGCCTCACTTAGGCTCTTCCCCCAACCCTCTGTGCCATCTAGCTTGTTCATACCCTATTTCCCTTTTCCTTATTTACATGGAAGTTGCTAATCCAAGTGTCCCTGAACAAGAGCAAGGCAGCCTAAAGGACAGCTATTTCACAGCCTGAATTGTGTACCCTTGTTTGCCAAAATCTAAGGAGTGCTGCCCTAATAGAGCCATAATTTACTCTGACAAGGGGAGCTAAAGTCTGCAGCTCACTCCCCACCCGGCCTGTGGAAAGTGCAGCACTACGTTCACAATTTATAGCTATATACTTATGGTTTCTCCAAAATGACATACTTCAAACGGCAAAAAGATTGTGTGTTGTGTGTGTAGGTAGGGGGAAGGGGATTATTTTTTAAAAGAACACACTGTAGAATGGGACTGATTTAATGGATAGCAAAAGAAATACTATCAGCCTTAAAATGTTTCAGAAAATAAGATATCATCTCTAAATGAGATTCACTGTTATTTTTTTTTCAATATTATATACCAACTTAAAAAAAAAATCTAAGCGTTACATCTACTAAAATCAGAACTTTAGGGCCCTTTTACCAAAGACATATGGAAGAACATAAGTACTCCAGCAGAAATATGGGTTAGGTTATTTTAAGTCACTGTTACACCAGCATCTGCAGAGTAGAATTAAGAAAAAAATCAAGTCCCTTGAAACTCTTATAGTTTAGCGTCACAGGATAGGACAGAAGGCTAAGAAAAACTTGTAGATTTCCTTTTTTTTTCTTTTAAGTTGAAAATATTTAACCATTTCATTTTGTTTCAAATGATGAAAACATTTCAGTAAATAATTTGTACATATTTTGTTGCAAAAGCCAGTAAATGAACACGAGAGTGGTTCTCGATTTAAGTGTTATTATCAATGTCTTGGGAAGAAGATTAATTTTCCCCTGTCAGGCTTTTATCATTCCCTTTCCCTATATTCTTCTCCTAAACTTAGGATGGTTTAGATGATAAAAAATACAATCATTAGATGAACTCAAATATTTTTTTGTACCTTACAGACTATAACACATTCCCCATTGTGTTTCTCTAAATATTACTTAGAACATAAGATTCCTCTGGCATTACAAGTCTATTTCAGCTCCTAAATTAAAACTCATCTGGAAAGGACCGTTTTACCCTGTTTATATAACATTGTCACATAAAGAGTGTTAAAAAAAATATTTCACTAAAAATAGCTTGCGTAAGTTAGGGATTAGAGTAGTTTCTGCTGCTATAATTGTTCCTTTGTAGTTTTTTCCATGATGTTTTTGCAGTGTTTTTGACTGTGTTTATTAAAGTCAGCACATCAAAAAGGATCAAAGAGAAAGTGAGTGAGAACCAAAGAAACCCCAAGTGTGTTGTCTCATTGGGGAGTTATGCAGATTCGCATAAACAAGTGCAAATTGTTGAGGTTTTAATGAAAATTTTCTACAATTATTTTATCTTAAGTCATTCTATACAATAACATCTGTACAGCAGATGGCTATACTGTACCCAGGCAATGCTCCCTTTTCTTTCTCTGTTTAATAGTACATCTGAGATGACTACTTTTGTCACTGTGCTCAATTTGGTTCAGCAAATAATGTGAAAAGTGCAGCTGCTGCAGATGGTCACAATAGTTATATAAACTGTAAAATCAAAGACACAGTTAAGTATTTCTGTATTAGATTCAAACTATAAAACTCTAACATTAACTCTGTTGAGCTCAAAGATACACTATAAAAAAAGTTTAGTTCAGTGCAGAATGATGTCGCTTGCAGAATACGAAAAGAAATAGAACTACTGGTAAAGCGGATTTTTTTTTTTTTTTGTGAGGGATACTTTTTACCACTCGTCAAAAATATACCTTGAACACAGATTTGAGTATATTTCATCCAGGTTGCAAAGCATGAATTTTTAAGATATTCAATATAATGAAATTAATGTTCAAAGCTTAAATTATATTTGACTTAAAAAGTTTTGCTTAGCTAAAAAATCAATTTTTGACAAATATGTAATAGTCTCTCAATTATAATTTCTCAGAAATCATCCATCAGCAATAACTAGAACTTACCCCAATTTTATTTAATTGTAATTAATTATTATTTTGCTGGCTTTGTTATCTTCTTAAACTGTTTGAGCATGCCACTACATTGAGGAGAATGTAGGGAAAACAGATTTGGTGTTAGTTATGTTCTCATAATAAAATTGTTCCTGTTAAATAGCTAACTTCAATTTGATTTGATTTGTTGACACAAGTAACTACTTTAGAACGTTTGTTGGCCATTACACGTTAGACTTATATAAAGTGTATCTTTGTAGGAGCTATAGTTTCTAATTATGTGTTTAACTACATTGAAGCCCATGATTGTAAAAGGGATAGGGGTAGGTAGTTTTTCTGGTATGAGGGGGAAAACACAAGTTACAAAAGCAGAGTGAGGCTACTATCTTGTAGAGGTCAGTGAGAGGATTTTAACTACATTTTAGAGATGTTTACTGAGGACAAACACCATTAAAACTGGGTAAAATGAGTAGAAAATGAATAAAACAAGAAATGAGGAGGAAAACAGAAAAGGACCTAGAATTGAGTATAGTCCATTTAAATTCTTTTCCTGTGTCTGAATGCTAACCTTTCCCTACTATGATTAAGGTACAACTGGAAAGGCGTGGGAACGGGCCCAACCTTGTCTGGCTTGCAATTTATTTGTGGATAAATCAGGCATTGTAGCCTCCAGTGTTTCATAGTCGTTCATGTCCCATGGACCTTACATTTTTCACTTCTAACTTTTAAGACAATAAAAAAAAATACAGTCCTTTTAGCTGGCTTGGTCACAAATATTTCTGGTGAGAAAGAAATAAATCATCTACTTTTTGGCCTAAAATTTGTACTTCTCCACCATAAAACTTTCCCTTTATCTCTTAAACTACTGTGCCCAAAATGGCTATGTGGAACTAAGTTCCAGTGAGTCTCCAGCTGCCACTTAACTACTTCTTAGGAAGCAACTAAGTTGCGTATAGTTTCAGGATTTACTTTATCCCCTTTAGCCCCAATTCTTTCCTGCAAATTCAAGTGGAAGAAAATGTTTCCCTTTTGCTACTTTTACTTTCAAAGTAAAATTTCTGGCACTGTGCCCCGAACTCCCACAGTAGCTAGCAGGTTCTGTGATTGAAAAGTGTTACTTCCTACCTGTACCTTGTCTTTCCTCTTCCCCTCCTCCCACTCCTTCTGCCTACACTTTTTGATTCAGTGTGGAAGAGCACATAGCACTTCAGTCATGGTAGCAAAAGAAGAAAACGTAGATGTCACTGCCCGTTAATTCCTCAGCTCTCCACCCATCAACGACATCCAGTTTGCAGAGTGCGTGCCACTCTTTGCTAGGTGAGGCACTGAAGCACAGCCTTTTCTCTGCCAGGTATTGCTGGCACCATCAATGGTATTGTCCTTGCAAAGTTGAGCCTTGGTTTCTATTACTACGCTTTGTGCAGCACACCTGCCACCAGAACAATTCTTCTCTTTTTAAATAAAGTGTGACCAGTGACCTAACACAGTCCATCAGAATCACCGGTAGAGCTTTTGGAATAGGTTTCTGGGCTCCATGCCCAGGGTTTTTGATTCAGTAGGTCGGGGGTAGGGTCTGAACACCGGCATTTCTAACAGGTTCCCAGGTGATGCTGATGCTGTTGGTTCTGAGACCACACTTTGGGAACCACTGCTCTAAGGGTTAACAAAACCTGATAATCCACTGTTCCATTACCACTATTCTAGGTAAAAAGAAATTTAGAAATGGATGGCTTTGGTTTTGTAGGCCTTTGTAGGAATATGCCTGAAGAGACGGATACAACTTTAATTCAGGGTGTTAAAATATTTAGGTTCGAAGGATTTGTTATAAAATTGTCTGTTAAAATAAGATCACAGACCAGAAATGTCTCTATTTGTAGTGGCCCTTCAAACTTTTAACCTCTATGAATCTTCAAAATTATGCACTTTCAGATGTTAACAAATCATATTATCATTCCCCTCTCCCCCTTTCTGTGACTTACCAGGTACTTTTTGTGCTGCTTTGACATTAAGGCTTCCACTGAGGGTTGATAAAGATGCTAACAGGCATGGTTTATTAGGATGGGGAACAGTTTCCATGGAGATCACAATCTGAGTAGTATGGACAGTGATTTTTTGAAAGCAAGAAATAGTTCTCCACAGGTTTTCTTGAAATGGAACCTTTTGTGCTCCAACACCATGAACTTTAGGTTTAGACAACTTTCCACGGTAACACTTGGAGGCTGGAAACTCATCCTTATTCAACATGGTGTCCAATGGGGCTGAGGTCTCTTTGCTGTGTACACTTCTTATCTTCTTTAAAAAATGGTTTATCTGATCCAGCTTGGTAAAACTCAGGTTGGCTTTCAAAGGCTTTGATATATCCAAGTTGATATCTGCTACAGAATTAAAAAAGATAAAAAAATTGTTGAAGTTCTGTCATTGAATATAAGCCCTTCCTTCCCTGGCAAGCTCCTATTTAAGTTTCCCTGCACTTGCACAGCAGACTCATTAGGATGCCAGATGTTATCATTCTTTTACTCATCACTTAACTATTCTTTCCATGTAGTTACTCAAAGGAACACTTTCCCGGGACTACTTACATGCCTACCTTCCTGTTTCAGTCCATGTGACTGTTCCTGATAGACTGAAGGCCACCCATGGACATCTACTTCTGCCCTCTCACTCTGAGGCAAAATTAAGCAGCTATTTCAGTTTGTTACTGGAACTGGTGTTCTTTCTTCCAAGGCAAAAGGACACCTCCTAGTAACTGGCACAATGCTTGACACAAATACCAGTATTAAAAAATATCTGTCCAGGGGCGCCTGAAAAGCTCAGTAAGTTAAGTGTCCAACTTCAGCTCAGGTCATGATCTCATGGTTCATGAGTTGGAGCCCCGCATCAGGCTCTGTACTGACAGCTCAAAGCCTGGAGCCTGTTTTGGATTCTCTGTCTCCTTCTCTCTTTGCCTCTCTCCCCTCCCCCATCTCTGTCTCTCTCAAAAATAAACATTAAAAAAAAAAAAAACCACACAACTAACTGAAGTAGCCTTTCCTTCTCTGATTGAGTATATGTAGAAAAAGTTTGTTTCCCCTTTGTGACCTGCTGCAAACCAGAAGAGTCCCTTTACATCTTTCCCTACATTCTGCATTCTAAAAAATTTAAACACCCCATCGAATGAAGCAAGTGTAGACTGAGATCTCCTAAAACCTACAGTCCATTTTATATGTACCATACACCATACACCAGATGTTGTCCTTATTTGCTGCTTAGTTACCTCATATTAAAACTAACTAGCTTTAATTTTCTGTTTTTGCTTTCTTCTTACTTCTGTTTTTGTTATCAGTCAAGACATAAGACTATAAGCACCGTGAAGGCAGAACACATCATACATCATTATACATAGTGCCTGGCACGTTGTGTCTTGCCTATGTGTGAGCTTGACTTAACCTAACAAGTGTTCTTTTCACTGGAGACTGGGGATGTAATACAAGATATAAACCCAGATGAAGCTACTGGCAAGATCGTTAAGCAGATCAAATTAATTTCTATACTTTTCTTCATAAGGAGGACCTCTTCTCACCTTCCTCAGCTTACAGTTTTCTCCTGGCCACCCAGGTTCCCTCAGGGTGCCATCCTTTTTAAGTGTGCCTTCCCATGTGTTTCTTTTAATCAGGCCCAGCAAAACCCTGAGAGTCCTGCTTCTAACTAGGTGTCCACTGGAAAGGATCAGATATCTAACTCGCCCTTTGCAATACTAAAATGTCCCCTGCTCCCCTATTTTTTTTAAATAGAAATAACACCCTAACTTAAATGAATCATTTTTTCACCTCCTATTGACATGTTAACTCACGCACCATACAGTTTACCTAGAGTGTACAATTCAATGGTTTCTTAGTAAACTCACAGGAGTGTGCAATTATTGCCTGTCTACTTCCAGAACATTATTATCACCACACACAAAATAATCCCAGCCCACTTAGCAGTCCCTCTCACCCATCCCCCACCTCCAGCTTCAGGCAACCACTAATCTAACTTCTGTCGCCATAGATTTGCCTATTCTGGACATTTCATATAAACGGAATTATATAATGTCTTGCCTTGTGGGTCTGGTTTCTGTCAGCATAGCAAAAGGTTTTAAGGTTCGTTAATGTTGAAATATGTATTAGTACTTTATTCCTTTTTGTAACTGAATAATACTCCATCATATGGATAGACCCCATTTTATTCATCCACTATCAGTTAATGGACACTTGAGTTGTTTCTACTTTTTGGCTATTATAAATAATGCTGCTGTGAACATTCACATAGAAATTTTTATGTGATCATATTTTCAATTCTCTTAGGTATCTACCTAGGAGTGGGATTTCTGGGTTATATTTGGTTACAGTCATCTTAGTGGGTATATAGTGGTAGCCCATTGTGATTCTGATCTGTATTTCCCTAACACTGAATGATATTGAGCACTTTTTCATATGCTTATTGGCCATTTGTATATATTCTTGGAGAAGTGTTTATTCACATGTTTTGCTCATTTCAAAATTGGGTTGTCTTTTTATTATTGAATTACACGAGTTCTTTGTATATTCTGGATACAAGTCCCTATCAAATAGAGAATTTGCAAATATTTTCTCCCATTCTGTGGATTTTTTTCAGTTTTTTTGATGCTATCATCTATAGCACAGAAGACTTTAATTTTTGTGAATTTCAATTTATTATTTTTATTATGCTTTCAGGGTCCTATCAAGAAACCATTGCTAACCCAATGTCATGAAGACTGACACGTTTTATTTTATAAGTTTTTTAGTTTTACCTCTTACATTTAGGCCTGTGATTGTCCTTGCATTAACTTTTGAGTACTGTGTGAGGTAGGGGTTCAACTTCTTCCTTCTACTTGGGAGTTTCCGGTTATACCAGCACCACTTGTTGAAAGGCATTATTTTAGATTTGTAGGTTTGGGGGTACTGAAAGAAGCTGGTGGGTAAATACTTTAGGAAAACTGGATGGTTCGAATGATCCATACATTTATTTGCTCTGCCTACCCACCCTTTACATGGGCTTCCAAATTCCATGGCCTCACAGAAAATAATACTACCTTTTGCCACAATGAAAAAGAGGACAATCTTAATAGATGAAAGCACCAACAGGAAACCAAAACAAAGCTATAGCAGAAAGAAGACTCAAGTGTTGGGGCCAGAAGCCATCTGCTTTTGTCTGGATTCGTAATATGCACAACCTAAGCGAAGGGTCTGAAGTGTTCTTTCTGCAGCTCTAGACACAATTTAGTGATCCATTCAGGAAGTTGCCCAATATCCACCTAAACCAATGGCAAAGCCTAAGGGATCTATTTTCCCTGTCTGTAGACTGTCAAGTCACTGGTGGAATGCTATGTATGAGTTGCTGATTACTATCTTGATATGGATCCTACTGTGGTCCCAGTGACTGTTTACATCTGTGGTTATTACCTTAACTTATCCTTTGGGACTTAGTCCTTGAGTCACTTCCTCCAGAAAATCCTTCTTGACCCCTGTGGCCAAGTAAGATGCTGCTCATGCAATGCTTCCAGAATACCCTGTGCATCGTGGCTCATCAGGCACCTGTTTATATTATTTTTATAGTTACCTTCTTATGTATCTGTCACAGTCCAGTGAACTGTGAGCTCCTGGAGAGTAAGGGCTGTCCTACATCTTAATATTCTGAGTGTCTAAACTACTGTCCAGTCCACAGTGAGTACTAAATGTGTATTTAATGATATAATGAAGGAAAAAATGAATGAATCTTTCCTTTCTACTGAACTCCCATAGTCTCATCCTTTTATCCAAAACAATCCATTAACTCCTCTTGGGCGTGCTATATTCCTTATTGCAGTTAATGGCTCTATAATCTAGCAAGTGGCTCAAATCAGAAATTGGACTTTTTGACTCATTTCATGTCCTCTTTTCCTGGTCCAAATCTACTCAATGATTAAGTTCAACTTCCAAAATATTGCTTGAAACCAATCTCCTTCTCTCCAGCATTCCAGCCACTCCCCATTTTTTTTTCCCCTCCATGGCTTTGATATTGTTCAGCTATTATAAAGCCGCCTAAATGATCTGTCTAGACAATTCCTGTTAATCCAGTCTCCAGAGTAATTTCCAAATGATTTGTTTCTTTTTTTTTTTTTTTTAATTTTTTTTTTCAACGTTTATTTATTTTTGCGACAGAGAGAGACAGAGCATGAACGGGGGAGGGGCAGAGAGAGAGGGAGACACAGAATTGGAAACAGGCTCCAGGCTCTGAGCCATCAGCCCAGAGCCCGACGCGGGGCTCGAACTCACAGACCACGAGATCGTGACCTGGCTGAAGTCGGACGCTTAACCGACTGCGCCACCCAGGCGCCCCCCAAATGATTTGTTTCAAATGTGATCCTGATTGGCTCACTCCTGTTTAAAACTCTTTAAGGGTTCTTCTTTACCTATGGTACAAAAGACCACGCTCCTTAGAATGGAAAAAAAAAAAAAAAATCCCTGCCTTTCTTTATCTGCAGCCATTCTCCCCCTTGCACATTAAGGTTCCAGAAATATCACAGAGTTTATAAAGCCCACTTCCTCCAGCTCCTGCTATGTTATATCACTAGGCCTTTGCTCAGATTGGTCCTTTGTCTACTGTACTCTTTCTCTGCCTAATGCCTAATCTTCAGGATAGCGCTCAGCATTTTCTGCAAAAAGTTGATCCACAAACCTAGCCTTGCACAAGTATCTTTTTATGAGATTATATCTTCCACCAATGAAGAAGTTCCTCGAGTGCCTACTTTTCATCATTAATATGTAGCACTGGGCCTTCCACTCAGCACGAAGTACGTTTGGTCTAATCATGCTGGAGCACTGCCAAACATTCTAATCTGGTTCTGTGGTAGGCAGAATTCTAAAGATGACTCCCCTGCCCAAGATGTCTCTCCCTGGGTTATTAAATCAAACGCTACTTTAGGTACGGTTGTGCTGTGAAGGGATTTTATACTTGTGATAAAAAGACTAGCTCAGTTGAATTTAAAACACAGAAATTATCTGGTAGGCCTAGATATATAAACCCTTTAATATATAAACCCTATATATGAAGGAGGCAGAAAGGGAAGTCAGAGAGATTTGAAGCATGAGAAGGGCTCTATTATATGTCATTGCTGCTTTGAGGATGATGGGGGTCAGGTGAAAAGGAATGAGCGGCCCTGGAACTGAGGGAAACCCTGGCCGACAGCTAACAAGTAATTAGGTACCTCAATCCTACAACCACAAGGAACCAGATTATGTGAACAAGTAGAATGAGTTTCTTCTCTGGAGCTCCCAGATTAAAGCCCAGTCCAACTGACATCTTGATTTTAGCCCTGTGACATTCTAAGCAGAGAATCCAGCAGAACCCACATGGACTTCTGACCTACAGGATTATGAGATAATAAATTTATGTTGCTGCATGCCACCACATTTGGAGTTAATTTATTATCCATTAACAGCAAAGTAACACAAATTCCACATGTATATTTAGTTACACAACATTTCCAGTTTCTAATGGGAGTATAAATTAAGTTTCAAGGCCTAGGAATGTTTGCCTCGGCTTCTTTTTTATCTTTTCTCTCAAAGCAAAAATATCTAATATACCTTGTTCTTCATTAGTTGCCAGTTCCCTTTCTTTAAAAATTATTTAAGGATTCCAGGAAAGATAGAATCCTGTCCCTCTCACTCTAAGCAGATCCAGAAGCTGGAGAGAATGCAGTTATAAAACTTACACAGAGTAGGGGCGCCTGGGTGGCGCAGTCGGTTAAGCGTCCGACTTCAGCCAGGTCACGATCTCGCGGTCCGTGAGTTCGAGCCCCGCGTCGGGCTCTGGGCTGATGGCTCAGAGCCTGGAGCCTGTTTCCGATTCTGTGTCTCCCTCTCTCTCTGCCCCTCCCCCGTTCATGCTCTGTCTCTCTCTGTCCCAAAAATAAATAAACGTTGAAAAAAAAAAAATTAAAAAAACAAAAAAAAAACTTACACAGAGTAGCGATTTGAGGATGCTGTAAAGTAAATGCTAACAGGAAGACTGGAAAAGATGACTAGATTGGAAAATACCATCAAAATAGAAATGAGTTTGTAATTTTTCTTCCTGTATCCCCCAGCCTGGACTCAAGGTAGTCCAAAGTGAGCGTGAGGTGTGGAGAGAGGGAATACTAGGAGAAATCCTCTGTTTCTGGCTTTAGGAAGTGAGAAGAGAATTCTTAGTGCTCGCAAGAGGGTCTATGAAAATCCTTTTTTTTTTTTATCTTCGTTTTCTTCATTTTCTTGTGCCACAGAAAACAGAAGAGGAGAGAACACTACTCAATTCATTTTTATGAAACCATCATTATTGATACCAAAGCCAGACAAAGACAGTAAAACTAACCTTAAGAACAGAGACATAAAAATTCTCAAAAAAAAAAAAAATTAGGAATCACATCCAGCAATACATAAAACTAATAACATACCATGACCAAGAGGGTTTATGCTAAGAGTACATGGTTGGCTCAATATTAGAAAATCAAAGTAATGATGTTGGGGCAACTGGATGGCTCAGTCGGTTGAGCAGCCAACTTTGGTTCAGGCCATGGTCTCACAGTTCATGAGTCTGAACCCCACATCAGGCTGCACTGACAGCACGGAGGCTGCTTGGATCCTCTGTCTCCCTCTCTCTCTTTCAAAAATAAATAACCATTAAAAAACCCCACAACAAAGTAGTAATGTTAACAGTTAAAACCAAACAAGCAAAAAGATGATATGGAAAATGTTTTGAAAAATTCAATATCCATTTATAAGAACTCTTAAGAAACTATCAGTAGAGGGGAACTTCCTTAATCTGATAAAGTTCATAGGTGAAAATCTACAGCTAACATCATATTTAGTCATGAAGGGTCAAATGCTTTTCCCCTAAGATCAGAAACAAGGCAAGGATATCCATTTTTACTACTTATACTCAACATAATATTAAACATCCTACCCAAGAGCAATAAGGCAAGAAAGAGAAATAAAAATAAAGATTTGAAGGGAAAAAATGTCTCCACAGATGACATGATTGTTCACGTAGAAAACTCCATGGAATATATAGAAAAAATTCCTAGAATTTATAAGTGAATTTGGCAAGATTTTAGAATACAAGATTACCATATAAAAACCAATTCAGTTTCTACAAAGTAGCTATGTGAGGTTGGAATAAATTTTTTTTTTTAAAAATTACATTTATTATAGTTCTAAATAAAATAAGTACTTAAGTGTGAATCTAATAAAATACATACAGTATCTATATGCTGAACATTACAAAATGCTAATGAAATACCAAGAAAGATTTAAGTAAATAGAGACACATACTGTATATATATTCATGGACTGGAAGACTCAACATAGTAAAGATGTCAATCTTCTCCCAACTGATTTATAGATTTGAAACAATTCCAATCAAAGTCTCATTAGTACTTATTCAGATACAGAAAAGCTGATTATAAAATTTATACAGGAGAGCAAAGTAACTAGAATACCAAAAACACTTTTGAAAAAGAAGAGTAATATTGGAGGATTTACAACATTTTAAGACTTAGCATGAAGCCACTGTGATCAAGACAGTATAGTCTTGGAGAAGGGATATACACATATATCAGTGGAAGAAAACAAAAATAGAGTCCAAAAAAATGTCAAATGATTTTTGGAAAAGGTACAAAGGCAATTCAACGAAGTAGAATAGTTTTATTAAAAAATGATGCTGGACATCCACATGCGGGGTGGGGGGGGGGGGGGGGGAAGGGCCTGAACCCGATTTTATACCATATACAAAATTAACTCAAAATGGATCACACATCATGGATCTAAATACAAAATATAAAATTAAATTAAGTTTTTAGATGAAAACATAGGAGAAAAATCTTCCCAGTCCTTGAGTTAGGCAAGGTTCTTATATATAGTACCAAAAAAATTATATTCATTAAGAAAATTATAAATTGGACTTCACTGCTAAGAACTTTTGCTCTGTAAAAAGTTTTTATTTAGAGACTAAAAAGAACAAGCTATGTACTGGGAGAAAGTTGCTTATCTGACAATAGATTTGTATCCAGAATCTAATAAAGAACTTTCAAAATTCAATAATAAGGAACAAACAGCCTAATTTTACAATTGGCACAAGGTCTGAATTGACACTTCACCAAAGAGGTTGCATGAATGGCAGATAAGCACATACAAAGATGTCCAACATCATTAGTCATTAGAAAAGTATAAATTAAGTTTAGAATGACTAAAATAAAAAAATACTGACAATATAGAGTGCTGTAGAGAAGCTGGAGCTAGTGGAATTCTCCTGCATTGCTGGTGGGAGTGCCAAAGGACACATCCACTCTAGAAAACATTTTAGCAGTTTCATATAAAATTTATATGACCTTGCAATCTCACACGTAGGTATTTATCATAAAGGGATGAAAACTTATGTTCACACAACTTACACACAAATGTTTAAAGTAGTTCTATTCATAATCACCAACATTGGAAACAACTTAGATGTCATTCAATGGATGAATTGTTAAACTATAGGACCCCCACATAATGGAATGCTACTCAGCAATAAAAAGGAATATGCTATAGTTACATGCAACATCTTGGTTGAGCCTCAAGTGAAAGTGAAAGAAGCCAGTCTGAAAAGGCTACATGCTACAGGATTCCATTTGTAGGACATTCTCAAAAAGGCAAGACAAACAAACAAAACCCCTTAAAGTGATGGAGGACAGTAGTTATCACAGATTAGGGTTTGGGGGAGGGTGTGATTATGAAGAAATGCCATGAAAGGTGTTGTTTTGGATGATGGAACTGTTCTATACCCTGACTGTGGTAGCAGTTACGCAAATCTGTGTATGTATTCAAATTCACAGAACTGTACACCAAAAAGGACAGTTTTATTGCATATTAATTTAAAAAAATAAAACACAATGTTATTTCAATGCCTTTGTCATGTGCATGATAGAATATTTTTTTTCCACTCCATTGCATTATTTTTTAGTCTCATGTGTGTTTCTCAAAATGCCAAACGGCTTGAGTATGTCCATGGCTCTTATATGTAGCAGAAACCTACTTTAGGCCTAAGCGTTAACCAAACGTGTACTAGGTTAGCTTTTTAGGTTTGCTTTCCTAAACCTCTCCATGACCCCTCCAACCAGGTACTAAGTAGAACGCTCTCATACCTTTAATGGTGAGATTACAGGTGGCCCTTCTACAGAAAGTGAAAAAGATGGAATACAACTTCTAAATGTTAGGGAAGACGCAGGACAGTTCCTGATCTTACTAATACCAAATGTGGCACATGAAAATTAGGCGTTTTAACAGCTAGACTAGAGTCAGTTAAGCCAGCAAAACTCAAAAGCACAGGTCACTTTGGTGCTACCTAAAGCAGTTTCATTCACAAGAGTGAATATATTATATTATAAAACATATTTTAAAAGGTTTATTTTTGTCATTAAAGTTCAAATGCTGATAATTCAGATAAAGAAATGTGTACTAAAATCTAATCAAATTGGTGAATTTCAAGTATGAATCTATTTGACGCACATAATTGACCTTATTTTACCAAATATAACTTCTTCTTTGAATAGCCTGAAATCAGAAAGATCCATTTCCAAAAGCAACATGGAGGACAGCCCATAATATTTATTCAATACAAATCTAACAGCTTGAAATGAAGATGGAAAATACATAATGATTTACAGTTTCTTGTCTTCTCCTATCTTTAAAAGTCTTGAATCTCTATTAGGTTACTAGTTACACATAATAATTAATCAGGACTCAACGAATCCTAGGAAAAAGACATTCTGAACCAGTATCTTGGATCTCCCTCTCTCATACAGTTTGTCCCAAGAGTGTCAGTGTGATTTTAAACTTGAATAACTTTAGAAGCATAAATGCTACAGAATTATTTTAAACATATTTTGAAAGTTTAATTACTTAAATTTCTTATATTTATTTCATGAATTTGAAATGTGAATTTTTAATGTTAATTTTCTGTGGCGTTGGTTTCTGGAACACCCTTTCTCAGACCAGCAGATTGGTCAAGGAGGGCTTCTTATTTGGATACTCTGGTCACTTGATTTATCCTTCCTGTGGGGTCATGTCAAAACTGAGATGTATGCATCAAAACTTCATTTGGGTGATCTTAAACTTAGGAGTACAATCTCTCAATTACTGAACAGTAGCTGATGAAAGCTTTCATAAAGTTTAAAACTCTAGTAGAGCTATATATACATAGCACAAGACAGCTATTGTTTAACTTTTTATAAGAAACAAATTGATATTTAAAACATTTAAGTAATTTACCTTAAAATTTTTCTTTTATGTTTGCTTGCATGCAGTGCAACCTCTGTGCATGGTGTCCCCCACTGGGATGCACAGTTCCTCGTCCCTGTTCCCCTAGAGCTAGATCTATGTGTAAACAGGGGGCTGGGCAGTCCCATTAGGGCAAGCTGGACAATCCTAGAAAGCCAAGAGCCCCCAAAGCAGGGCTGAAATGAGGCTATCCTGTAATACCAGGTATTGCTTTCAAAAGTACCAGCTCCACCAAGAGACAGGAAGCACACACCATGATACAGTGCCCTTTACTGTTGTGTAAAGTCCATCAACACGTATGAATCCTTCAAGTAAAATCATGAAGCTACTGTCACATCTAAAAATGTGACAAACTGAGATCAGGAACACGACATGGATGTCCACTCTAACCACTGTGGTTTAACATAGTGTTGGAAGTCCTAGCATCAGCAATCAGACAACAAAATGAAATAAAAGGCATCAAAATTGGCAAAGAAGAAGTCAAACTGCACTTTTCACCGATGACATGATACTCTACATACAAAACCTGAAAGACTCCACCAAAATGCTGCTAGAACTGATACATGAATTCAGCAAAGTTGCAGGGTACAAAATCAGTGTTCACAAGTTGGTTGCCTTTCTATACACAAATAATGAAGCAACAGAAAGAGAAATTAAGAAATTGGTCCCATTTACAGTTGCACCAAGAACCATAAAATATTTAGGAATAAACCTAACCAAAGATATAAAAGATCTACATGCTGAAAACTATAGAAAACTTATGAAGGAAATTGAAGAACACAAAGAAATGGAAAAACATTCCATGCTCATGGATTGGAAGAACAAATACTATTAAAATGTCAATACTACCCAAAGCAATCTACACTTTCAATGCAATCCCAATCAAAATTGCACTGGCATTCTTCTCAAAGCTAGAACAAACAATCCTAAAATTTGTATGGAACCACAAAAGACCCAGAATAGCCAAAGTAATATTGAAAAAGAAAACCAAAGCTGGAGGCATCACTTTAGCCTCTACTACAAAGCTGTAATCATCAAGACAGTATGGTATTGGCACAAAAAAACAGACACATACACCAATGGAATAGAATAGGGAAGCCAGAAATGGACCTACAAATGTATGGCCAACTGATCTTTGACAAAGCAGGAGAGAGTATCCAATGGAAAAAAGACCATCTCTTTAGCAAATGGTGCTGGGAGAACTGGATAACAGCATGCAGAAGAATGAAACTAGACTACTTCTTATACCATACACAAAAATAAAATCAAAATGGATTAAAGACCTAAATGTGAGATAGGAAACCATCAAACCCCCAGAGGAAAAAGCAGGCAACCTCTTTGACCTTGGCCGCAGCAATTTCTTGCTCGCACATCTCCAAAGGCAAGGGAATTAAAAGAAAAATGAACTATTGGGATCTCATCAAGATAAGAAGCTTCTGCACCGCAAAGGAAACAACCAAAAAAACTAAAAGGCAACTGACAGAATGGGAAAAGATATTTGCGAATGACATATCAGATAAAGGGTTAATATCCAAAATCCATAAAGAACTTACCAAACTCAACACCCGAAAAACAAATAATCCAGTGAAGAAATGGGCAGAGGACATGAATAGACACTTTTCCAGAGAAGACATCCAGATGGCCAACAGACACATGAAAAGATGCTCAACATTGCTCATCATCAGGGAAATACAAATCAAAACCACACTGAGATACCACTTCACACTGGTCAGAGTGGCTAAAATTAACAACTCAGGAAGTAACAGATGCTGGCAAGGATGCAAAGAAATGGGAACGCTCTTGCACTGTTGGTGAGAATGCAAACTGATGCAGCCGCTCTGGAAAAGAGTGGAGGTTCCTCAAAAAATTAAAAATAGAAATACCCTATGACCCAGCAATAGCACTACTAGGAATTTATCCAAAGGATACAGGAGTGCTGATTCATAGGGGCACTTGTACCCCAATGTTTATGGCAGCGCTTTCAACAATAGCCAAATTATGGCAAGAGCCTAAATGTCCATCAACTGATGAATGGATAAAGATGTGGTTCATATATACAATGGAATACTACTTGGCAATGAGGAAGAATGAAATCATGCCCTTTGCAGCAACATGGAAGGAACTGGAAGGTATTATGCTGAGTGAAATAAGTCAGTCAGAGAAAGACAGATATCATGTTTTCACTCATGTGGATCTTGAGAAACTGAACAGAAGACCATCGGGGAAGGGAAGGGGAAAAAATAGTTACAAACAGAGAGGGAGGGAGGCAAACCATGAGACTCTTAAATAAGAGAACACGCTGAGGGTTGATGGGGGGTTGGGTGAGGGAGAGGAGGAAATGGGTGATAGGCACTGAGGAGAGCACTTGCTGGGATGAGCACTGGGTGTTGTATGTAAGTGATGAATCATGGGAATCTATCCCTAAAACCAAGAGCACACTTTACACACTGTACGTTAGCCAATTTGACAATAAATTACATTAAAAAGAAAAATGAAAAAAATATAAAAATGTGACAAATTTAACAAATTTGTATTGTTACATTTATTACGCAGTGCCTCTAAAACTTTCACATCTTTGAACTAGCAGTCACTTTTTGGGGGAAGAAAATTAGCGCCTTTAATGTAAATATTTTCAGTCTCATAATGACAGGAAGATTATTTTTATAAATGTGAAATTTTATGCAACAAAAAAGTCTGGCATGTTTAAACATAAAAAAATAAAAATAAAAACTGAGCAATATATTTTCTGGTATTTATACTTAAAAATTGATGAAATGCATTAACTTCACCATTAAGATGAAAACATTAATAAAAATGGACTAGAAAAGTTTTATTCAACAGAGACATAGCGGAAACTATATAGAATAATGTTTTATGAGAACTGGAAATATACCTGGATAAAGAACCAGGCATAGATTGTTAAGGTGGATTTTATTCGAATTATTACCAGATTGTTTTAAAAAGGTTGAGAATTTTTTCATAATCCTCATTGAATTTTAATAAATAGATTACTTTCGAAGTTTAGGTTTTAAGAATATGCAGTAACAGAGAATCTCCCAGTTGAGTCATCTATTTCTCTGCCAGATATAATTTCTCACCATCCCCAGAACACATTCCATATCTTTAAGTTACCAAGTAAACCCATGCCTGTCAATTATTAGATTCTAATTACCTTTCAAAACTTTCTGAACAGCTACCAGGAAACAGAATGATGAGATGACTATTGAGTTAAAAGGAGATTAGACAAATACAAATAAATTACACTTATTTTATGTTCCTATCACCCTAGGAGATGACTTAATAGTGAAAGGAAAAGAATCATATTGTAGTAATGAAATCAGAGAGCAAATTCAAGCCCCAGAGGTGATTCCCCTAAGTTTATGTTAATACACACCTTGTGGGGGACCAAACATCAACTGGAAAAGTTTCCTGAAAACTGTTCCAGCTATTTTCTCATTTAAAATGTTCCAACTTTACTTGACCCATTAGTCATCATATTACTTACATTTATGATGTATTTTGAAATCTATTACCAAAAACCCAATGGATTCAATATGTCTTGTTATACCCAATCATAACATTTATGAAAGAAAACCTCTTTGTTAAGTGTTTCTTCCTTTGGAATTTTATTTGTAAAAGATATAAATATATGTATTTTTTTTTTTTTTAGACAAGCAAGCCTTGCTAAAAAAACAGTCAGTGCATATAGGGTGGTGGCTACGTATAGGCACAGGGATGATGGTGCCCCCGTGCCATTTTAGAGAGGTAAATGCAAAACACAGAACAAATCTATAATCAAGCTTCATTTTATGCATTATAGCATCTCTAATAAAAAATATTTTTTTATTATTAGGTCATAGTACATTTTTTTCTCTTATTCAGCAGTTCAAATTGAGATTTTTGTGACAGTGTCCACGTAAATGTATTCCTGATGATAACGGACAGTGGAGACTGAGTATTCACAGGTGTGAGAGCTAGCAAACCTGGAAAGTTGCCCATGACAATGAGATCAATGTGTTTTTACTGAAGGTGTGAAGTGTAAAGACCTCAATGGTGGCAGATGTGAGTGCTTCAATTAACAACAGTATATCAAGTGGAACTGGGTACAAACAAGCAGTCACACGTGCTGCCCAGACACATGGACTGACACGTGTTCTTGACTGGGTCGGCCAGCAGCAGCTCATGGTGAGTACAACTGGCACGTGAGCATCATCACTACTATTATTACTCATGCACACATTCTTATGATCACACACTGAGTTTTTGACTATATTGTATCTCCCCAAAAATGCTTTGATTATAGGGGAATTGTACTGGTTTTCTAAAATGAATGCATTGAACTCAACTTATCTAAATGAACTTCTTTCCCTCTAACTAGGCATCAAAAAGGGCTAAGCACATTCTACTGCTCTAATAATTCTGGCAGCTCTTTGCTCTTTTGGCGTCCGTGTTCTTTTTTTATTTTTATTTTGCTTTTCTCAGTGATGGCACGTACTCATCCTTGGTTGGAGACGGCAGAGCTGCCTTTTGGGAACAGCTAAATCTTGTTTTGAGATAAGGGAACAAGGATTCCACAGTGAGGGAAGATTAAAAACATGAAGAAGCCAATTTCTAGAGGCTCCCACTTCCAAAGATAAGATAATGTGAGTATTATTAAAAATAATGACTTAAGAATACCAAGCAATAACTAATTGGCCACCATTGGAATATGCTAGAAAAATAATTCATTTTCCCCTCAGCTTTATTAAAGTAGCAACGACAAATGAAATTGTAATATATTTCAAGTGTACATTGTGATGATTTGATATATGTATACATTGTGAAAAACTCCTCTCACTGACAAAATCAGCTCCTTTTTGAAAATGGGTAAATAAAGGAAAAGAATTAAGCATTTATTTTACATTTCTTTAGATGAACAATACTACTGAGTAACCAAGTAGTAGATGAAGGAATGCTTCTTTTTACAGAAGCTTTTATTTTATTTTATTTTATTTTATTTTATTTTATTTTATTTTATTTTATTTTATTTTATTTTATGTTTAGTTTTGAGAGAGAGACAGAGCATGAATGGGGGAGGAGCAGAGAGAGACGGAGACACAGAATCTGAAGCAGGCTCCAGAGTCTGAGCTGTCAGCACAAAACCTGACATGGGGCTCGAACCCATGAACCGTAAGATCATGACCTGAGCTGAAGTTGGACGCTTAGCCGACGCCCTAGAGGTACTTTAGTTAATACATGAAAAAAGAGTGTTAGAATGAAAAGATTACTGTTTGCAACCTCCAATGAATTCAGGCATTCAGCATCAGTGGCTTTTAACATCACAGAAAGAGACCTTCAGATATTATGTGCCTTCTGATGGAACAATACAAACCATTTTACAGAACAGTCTTGCTGAAAATAATAGTAACAATAAGCAAACCTGAATAGATTAAACCAACTACCAATTTATATGTAGGAAGTACAGAGGACAGGGGAATAGACAAAATCCAAACTGTTGTAAACTCTACAAATTTGGTTTCTTCAATATATAAATTACAAGAGATGAAAAATAATAGAGGAGAAAACCTAATGATTAAAGATACTAGAAATACATATCAACCAAGAGTGATGCATAGAACATATATGGCTCCTGGTTTAAAAAAAAAAAACCTAAGAAATATACATGCACACCAATACCCACATATCCACACACATTATGATATGTATGGAATAATTGGAAATTTGAATGAATACTAGCTACATATTTGATAACACTGAAGAATGATTAGCTTTGATAATAGTATTGTGGTTATATTTTTTTAAAGTTGTTGTATTTTAGAGATACTTTATGCTGAAATATTACAGATGATAGATGATGCATGGAATTTGCTTCAAAATAATACAGAAGGTGAGGGAGTGGATAGGGGTATGCAAGAAACAAGATTGGTCAATAGCTGACAATTATTTAAGCAGGAGGTTCTATACGCTATTCACTCTACTTTTGTATCTATTTGAAATTTTCCATAATATAAAAGTTAAGAAAAGGCACAGAGATGAGAGTGAGTATGGGATATGAAAAAATCATACTGGAAGATGATTTCAACCCACTCTGCCTCAAAACCATCAAACTCCTCTCCTCCCTTTTCAACTTCAATAGGTGATCTTGCTTCTAGCTTCATGGATAAAGTTAATTTCTTGCTACCCTCAATTTCTTGCTACCAAACTGAAAAATTACCTGCATATGTCCTTTTCCTCTCCTTCCTTAATTTGCTATATAAAATAGAGCATCTGTTGCTTCTCTAATTTAAAACTTTTTTTTCAAATACATATTGGATTCTTCTTCCCTTTTAACATTTTTTTTGAAGTTTATTCATTATTGACAGAGAGGGACAGAGTGTGAATGGGGGAGGGGCAGAGAGAGAGAGAGAGAGAGAGAGAGAGAGAGAGAGAGAGAGAGAGGAGACATAATCCGAAGCAGACTCCAGGCTCTGAGCTGTCAGCATGGAGCCTGATGTGGGGCTCAAACACACAAACTGTGAGATCATGACCTGTGCCAAAGCTGGATGCCCAACCGACTGAGCCATCCAGGTGCCCCTATTTTTCCCTTTTTCTAGTGTACCCACCTTTATCTTTTCTCTTTTTAGTTTATCCAATTATTCTCTCCACTGGATTCCTCTTGGAAAGAGTTCCAAGTCTCTTTCATCATAAAAATAAAATCCCCAAACCATGATCCCAAATGCTCCTTCATATACTACCCTTAATTATTCTTCTTCTTCACAAACTTCCTAAAGGAGTTATTTATACTCTCTACCTCTACTACCTTTTCCCTCCTGCTTACTTCAATGCATTCTAGACTAGTTTCCATCCAGAATAACCCAATAGGGAGAAAACACTTGCAGTCACAATATCTATAAATCCACGAGATAGTTCCAATTTCTCATCTTTCTTAATGTCAAAGCACTACTAACTTGGCTTCTTCGAAATTACAATTTTCAAATTTTCCTCTTAGCTCACAATTTCCTTTCTAGGCTTCTCCTCCTGGCCAGTAAATCCTGTTTGGACGTCTTCAAGGTCAAGTCTTAGGCTCTTTTCTCTACTTTTTCTCTACTCTTTCCTTAAGTACTCTCTCTTCCAACCCTTTGGATTGAATTAGAATCTGTATCCCAAAGACTCCAAAACATGCAATCGTTTATCACTAGTGTTGGTCTTGTGAGCTGCAGATCTGTCTGAATAATTGCCACAAACTTAACATATCTAGGTCAAAACTTATGATCTCTCTGTACTCTCACAAATGAAAACAAAACAAAAACAAAGTGGTTCTCTTCAAGTATTTTCATCTCAGTAAATTACCTGTCTTAACTTGGGCTGCCATAACAAAATGCAATGTCTTGGTAGCTTAAACAATAGAAATTTATTTTTTCATGGTTCTAGAGACTGGAATTGAGACCAGGGTGCCACCATGATTGGTTTCTGGTGAAGGCTCTCTTTCTAGCTTGTAGATGGCCACCTTCTTAATGTGTCCTCACATGCCAAGAGAGACAGCAAGCCCTATGATAACTCTTCTAAGTGTACTATCCCATCATGAGGGAGCTCCACCCTCATGACCTCTTCTAAACCTAATTAACTCCCAAATCTCCATCTCCAAATACCATCACAGTAGAGATTACAGTTTCAGCATATGAATTTTGTGGGGACAAAGCACGACCCATTCAGTTAGACCAGTCAGAAAACCAGAAGCCTTGTTTAAATCTTCTTCCTCACCCCCTATCTCTCTACTCCATTACTATGGTCTGTAGATTCTGCCTTCCCACTATCTGCCAAATCTTTCACTTCTCTCCATTTCTTTTTGTTAAATGTTTATTTTTGAGAGAGCGAGTGAGCACCTGTTTGTGTGCACACATGCATACATGGGGGAGCGGCAGAGAGAAAGGGAGACAGATGATCTGAAGAGGGGTCTGCGCTGACAGCAGAGAGCCTGATGTGAGGCTCAAACCCATGAACTGTGACAGCATGACCTGAGCTGAAGTCAGATGCTTAACTGACTGAGCCACCCAGGTGCCCCATTTCTATCAAGATTCTCTGATCCAACTTACAATTACCTCTCACCAGTACTACTGCAATATTCTCCTAATTGCTCCCTTCCATCTACTCTAGCCCCTCTTACTGATTCTCCACCCTGACTAGAGTTATCTTTTCAAAATGCAACACACACACACCTCCCACATCCTACATCCCCCACCACGTACACATCCTACTGAAAGCTCTTTAATGGCTCCTTACCACACTCAAGATAAAAGTCCTAAAATCCTTTTTTATGATCAGAAAGGCCTGGCCTCTGCCTCTCTTTGGAGCCTCACCTGATAGCACTGGTTTCCTCTTTCCTGCCTTCATTTAATCTGACACAGATACCTCTCACCATCGCATCTTTTGCACATATTCTCCCAGAGATCCACCCTTCCCTCCACAGTCCTTAGTTAACTCCCTTTCATCCTGTGCAACTCAGCTACAGTGTCAGTCACTCAGAGAAGCTTCCCTGAATCTCCACTCTTTTATGAATCCACAGAACCTCATGACACATATATTAGCTTATCATTATCTACTACTTTCTGTAACTTTTTTGTAACTATCTTTTCTACCGGTTTATATGCATTTGTTGAGAGGAGGGGCTATCTTTTGCTCACCACTGTATTTTCAATGCCTAAAGCAACGTGTGCCATACTGCAGTTGCTCATAAATCTCTGTTGTAAAAATAAAGGAAGAGTTCCATTAGTGATTACAACCATCATTTTCGAACTCGAAGCAATCTTAAAACCGCTCTCTTATGTTAGAAGAAAATATTGAGGCCCAAAGAACTACAACATCTTAGGATCACCTGCTTAGCGACAGCTAAGCCAGATGACACCAGATTAGAGACAGCCTTGAGGGCCGAGGAGAGCTTTGACCAGATGAATTGAGAAGGGTGTGTGGTCAACATCATGGAAGTTTGGCAGGTGAGGCTAATTTAGCAAGGGCCCAGGGGACAACAGGATTAGTGAGTAACAGGAGAATCTGGAGTGAGGGCTGCCCATAAACAGACGAAGGAAGTAATCAGGGCATAAACCTAAACCAGGCAGGTAGTAGGCAAAATGGAGGACCATTTCAAAGGAAAAACAAAGAGACTTGGAATAAAAAAAAAAAAAAAGAATCAAAAATGACAGTAAAATTGTGAGAAGACATGACTGGAATAATGTTGCTGCTATCACTAGCACATGTAAAGATCTTTGGAAACTATACTAAGGGCAGGGATAAATCAGGAGAGGAGAGAAAATGGTTTAATTTAATGTGGAAATACTGAATTTTAAATAACTAAATATATCTACCAGGCAGATGGAGGAATAGTTCTGGAGTTGGGTAAGTCAAAACCAGAGCTAGGCATTTGGGAGTCGTTAGTGTAAAAGAGATAGTTGAGGTTATTGTCTGTACAGAGGGACGAACAAAAGGCCCCAGACCATGTCGCTGGGCAGGCAGAGGTTAGAGAGCGAGGGAAGACGTGCATGCAAGCACAAAGTTGGAAGGTTACATTTAGGAGAAGCCAAATAATGTTCTCTTCAGCCTTAGTCTGTCGCATGATCCTAGAAAGACATCCCTCCCATTACCCTCATTCTCTTCAGCAGAGGAAATAATCCTGACAATTAGATCACGTGAAGAAATAAAGAATCTAAATAATTGCCATACCGCTGACTTCCCCGCAGGAGACCCTGAGCCGCCTCTTAACCACTTTGCGGCCCCCTCAACCAGCTTCTGTGACTCTTCTGGTCCTATTACTTAGCCAAGCATCGTCCCCTGGAGGCACTATTGTCAGCCTAACTTTCAAAGGAGACTTAAAGTCTCTTCATATGACTTACTGAGTCTGCAGTGAAAATTTTGCTATTAAAATCATGTTGTTACAGGAATAAAAAAAAGTTAATTAAAAAATTAAATAAAAGTCATCCTCTTTTCTCATTTCTTCCAATACAAGTTATAGTTGAAAAAATTAGGTTGAAATAATGAAAGGCTTTCCTGTGTTTTAAAAATTCTTGGTCCAGTCCCCATTTGACATCCTGACATTAAGTTTATAGTTTCATTTTGATAAATCATGGGGAAAATAAACTATGAAACTGTAATGCTGACACCACAAATTGGAACCCATAAAACTCAGGAAATGTAAAAGTCAAGGTTCTTAATAGTTTTATTAACTAGTTTACATTTCTTAAATATAGAAGATAGCTTGCTGGTATGGCTATAAAGCTGAATTAAGGTATGGGCCTTGGCCCCATTTGTGGAAAGAGAAAAGAGGCAAAGGGTTAACTATCAGGGCAACATTAAGAGGGATTAATTAAAATGAGTTCTTTTTTTTAAATTTTTTTTTTTTTATTTTTGTGACAGAGAGAGACAGAGCATGAGCAGGGGAGGGGCAGAGAGAGAGGGAGACACAGAATCGGAAGCAGGCTCCAGGTTCTGAGCTGTCAGCACAGAGCCCGATGCGGGGCTCGAACCCACAGACTGTGAGATCATGACCTGAGCTGAAGTCAGACGCTCAACCGACTGAGCCACCCAGGCGCCCCTAAAATGAGTTCTTTAAGGTGCTTTCTTTCACAATAAAATCTTATGTTTAAATGCTGTGTTACTTATTCTTCACTTTCCACTCCAGAAAATGTCAAGGGGCTATTTGGGTCATCTTTTTCAGGTATCTTAATTCCTCTGAACCTGTGCTTTCAAGATATATCTCAATTAATCCACACTGAGTAAAAAAAATCAGTAATTACAGAATATAAAAGCACAGTTCACCAAGAAAAGAAAAAAATTTCAAAAATACATATCTTGGGGTAAACAACTTAAAATCTCTACATTTATATAAACCTATTTGAATGGTGTGCTACCGTACCTGAGCTTTTTAAAGTAATATTTTACATTAATAAGTATATATTTTCATTCAAATCAAAGAAGTTTATGGAAATGGGATTATACTGGAATGGTTAGAAAATTTTTACAAGTAAGAAAAATCATTGCAACCTATAAAACAGCAAGTTAATGGAAGAAATGGAAGAAAACAGTATTCAAAATAGGATCACGACCAATTAAAAGTCAAATAAATTTTTAAAACAAAAATCAATTAAAATCGGAGCTGAAACCAGTCTAAAACCAGAATGAAATTAAAAAGACCTAAAGACTACATGGGTAAATTCAACAACAGGTTAAACAGAGAGACGCTAAAGAAATAATTTTATTACGAGAAAAAAATTTCAGTGGTTACGTGTTTCATCTAGAGACACCTGGTATAGTAAAATAAATGTGCAATTGCAGTCATAACTGTCTTTGAAATAACTGTTACTTAAACTATATGAAGACTGTAGCATGCTAATTAATTTATAATAAAACATAAATGATGTGGTACTATTCTCCCCACTTGGCATCAGATTTTTCTTTGTTGTCATTTAAATGTCATTTCATTAAATGTCATTACAGTGACAGTGCTCAAAAATATGTCTGCAAAGGAACAATGAAAAAAATACCAGGGAGCTCAAATGTTTTTACAAATGACCCTGAGTTAATTAGAAAAATATGCACCCTTCCCAGTTCTTCTTCTCACGTGTCAGCTCTCATTAAATTAAAAAAAAATTTTTCTCATTTCAAAGTTAAGGAATCCTATGGCTAACAAAACTTTTAAACTGGGATCAAGTGGGCACATTCCTATGTTTCTGTATGATGTCATACCAAGCAATTCACAGTGGAATTTGAATTGCAAGAACTATGAATGATTTTTCAATATAAGAAGTATCTGATCTAATGCTAATTTTTTCTCTATAGGCTAACTGTGCTGGGAACAGGTGGCCCTGCTTTCAATTATGGAGGGCTAGCATGCCAGTGTGAGGCCTGGATTAGTTCACCTTCTCACGGGGAATTTTCCCCGGTTGGGAATGGATTTATTATGGCTTCACACATGGAATAGAGCTCATGTCAGCTGAGGGCAGTGACACATCATATGATTCAAATTAACCTGCTGTGGACTGTTCCGCAGGGCTTAGATTGTGTATTAAAATGACGACATTTTAAAAACAGCTTGAAAGAAACCAGGATTGCTGAACTGCAATGGTTCCAATTTGTTCCAACTAATCTATCACCTGCTGGAGATATTATTCTAGTGGGTTTCTGGTAGCTGCTGTTTTCCAGGTTTCTCCAAGCCACTGACCTTGCTAATGGGTACAATTGTTGCCTCTGAAGGAAGGAGATGGGGGTGGAGAGAGCTTTGAAGGGGTTTTTGATGTAAAAGTTGGGACCTTTCATTTGCTCTAAGGTAGTATTAAGTGAACAGAGGAAATAAGAGAATACTCAAGAACTCTGAATTATTTTTCCAAAAACAAATGCTAAATAGTAGCCTTGTATCATGTTGTTTAGATAAATAATCCCTGAAAAGTCAATCTGTAAGGATGAATTCAAAAGCTATTAAGTTTGTACCTTTAAGATGAAAACTTAAGGTTAGGTAGGTATAATCAGTATTTCCTGTATTCTTCAGGGTCGTAACTTTTATTGCTCCTGAAATGTTAATTCAGGAGCAAGAAAAGAATAACATACCATTTTAGAGCTGGAGCATAAAACTTTGGGAATAATACTTGAATAAGAGGTGCATCTAGGGGTGCCTGGGTGGCTCAGTTGGTTGTGTCCAACTCTAGATTTCAGCTCGGGTCATGATCCCAGGGTCATAGGACTGAGCCCTGTGGTGGGCTCTGTGCTGAGTGTGGAGCCTGCTTGGGATTCTTTTTTCCCTTTGCCCCTCTTCCCCACTTGCATGCCCTCCCTCTCTCTCTCTCTCTGAAATTAAAAAAAAGATGTGCATCTGAATTCAAAAAACTCACGGTAGCAAAAGATTCTTAATGAGTTCACACTGTATAAAAATCAGAAGCATTATTTGCAATACTAAAAAAAAGTTTTATTTTTTTTATTTTTTAAAGGAAGGGAATGACACTGGGGAATATTATAAAGCTGAAACTTATTCCCGCAGTCTCAGCATAAATAATAGCTTTCTTAATATATCCTATTATCTAAATGCTGGAAAAAATTTAATTTTCTTGAGTTGCCAAAAATCTATAAAATAATACATTCCTATGGTAAGAAATGCTTTATGTGTTCTGTATTTCCAATGATCTCTAAATTAATATAGAGTGGCAACCTGGCTGTGTAGTAAGAGAATATAATTAGTCTATGCGATAATGTCTACGTACATACTTTACAAGACAAATTATTTACAGTAAGGAAATTTTTGTCTAAGAGTAAATTCTGGAGCATTTCAAAGATGCTAGCTTAGTATTTAGTGGAATCACACACAGCTGATACATCATTCCAACTAATCTTCCCTCAATTTATTAAAGAAAACAGAAAACTACTCTTGGTTAAAATGTTTTGGACATTGTACTTGATTTTGCATAATAAAAGTACATTTAAAAAAACCACTCATCATTTTTTTTGTCATTCCCTCTTCCTATGCCTCAAAATATTTGCAGTTGGGTCCTCGACACCCGTGTGTGTGTGTGTGTGTGTGTGTGTGTGTGTGTGTGCATATGCGTGCGTGTGTATTCATTCATTCCTTCCTTCCTTCCTTCATTCATTCATTCATATAGGATTCATATGAAAACTTGTTACAAATGTTTAGTCTCCAGACCAACAGCATCCACCTTACCTGGGAGCTTGATAGAAATGCAAAATTTCATTCCTGCCTTCTAAAACTATTAAATTATTTGTATTTTAACAAGGCCACCAGAGCTGTTTCAAATGCACACTCACGTTTGAGAAGCGCTACTATAAAATAATGCTTTCAATTCATTTGTTTAAAAGTTGGAATCTCCAGATAGATCATGACTCTTATTTGAATAAAAATAAGGAATGGCATATATATAATTTCCAACTTAGAAACACAAAAGTACAACTATTTTAAAAAATCCCATTTCTACTACATAGTCACATTAATTGCTAGAATTATATGCATCATCTTTCATTCATTCATTGACATTTCTCTTGAAATTCACTTTCTTTGGTTGCCATAAAAATATGGTATACAACTACTGACTTGTAGGTCCCATCCTTTAATAAATCAATCAAATGTAAACTAGAAGCCAACTTTATAGCTAAAGTTGAGTGAAAGACTGTGCCTAAAAGCAAAAAAATCAGAAACTACAAAAGAGAAGAGGGAAACCCAAGTTTCTCTCTCACTTCTCCATGAACTAACCATATATTCTTACCCAGTTTCACCCATTCTAATATGTTCAGTCTTTTACATGTGAACAACTCTGAAGTCAGGAAGTGCCCTGCAACTCATGTAATAAGAAAGCACTGTATCATAGTTTAAATAGCAGATATTTTTTCTTTGTACATAAAATGTATTTTCCTACAATTGATGATGGCTTGGATTCTATGCAACATGGTACTTCACACTTACTAGCCAACTACGAGGCCTCACATCACTCTCAATCTATCCATTACCTCACCCCAAAGGCTTCCTCCAACTTTACTGACTCTCTTAGTCTTCATCATTAGCTTCTCGCTTTCATTTGAGTCTTTTAAACGACATCTAAGTACTTATAATGATTAGAAATAGTTCTTCATACTTCTATACCTTTTAAATCTCAGAACCGGAGAATCATACTTGAGAAGAACTGGGCCCTGGTGAAAGGGCCAGTACAGGTGGCCCTCTTTAGGCTCTCTTTACACCAGGCATGATGACAAGCAGCCTTCTTCAATCTGTAGCCATGGACCATAAGTGTATCGTTATGCCACGACACACATTTAACCAGGTCCACATATAGTTTTCACTTATCAAAATTCATGTCTTGCAGAGTATTGCTAGAGATCTAAGACAGTGTGACACCATTGTTTTAAATTCTTATTTAAATTTTATTTTAGAGAGAGTGTGAGTGAGGGAGAGGGGCAGATGGAGGGAGAGGGGGAGGGGGAGGGGGAGGGGGAGGAGAGAGAGAGAGAATATCTTAGGCAGGCTCCATGGTCAGCATGGAATCTGACATTGTGCTTGATCCCATGATCGTGGGATGATGACCTGAGCTGAAACAAAGAGTTGGGTGTTCAACTGACTGAGCCTTCCAGGTGTCCCCATTGTTTTAAATTCTTAATGAAGAAACTAATATTCTTTTGATAATAATATGAAGCACTGTAAGTATAAAATAATGAAAGAAAAACTGAAATAGTAATTTTTGTTAAATAAACAGCTAAGATCTCACTGAGCTCTCCTCAGTGAGGAAGAGCACCATGAGATGAAGAAGAAATAGAGCAAGAAAGAGGAGGAGGAGGAGGAGAGATGAAAAACCTTTAGTTCTGTTAAAATTAGTGTGGTACAGAAGTGATCTAGGTCTTCAGAATCATAAAGACCTGGGTTTGAATGGCTCCTCTGCCATTAAGACCTTGGGCAATTTACTTCACGTTTCTGTCTTAGCCTCCTAATTCATAAAATAGGGATAATTGTAGAGGCTCCTCCTTGGGTCTGTATTAATACAGAAAGCACTTAGTACCTGGGACTAATATGCACTCAATACATTTTGATGACCGTATCTGTCTATCTAAACCTGAGTGTTTAGATATGCCTCAAGCACTTTGCTATGCATTTGAAATAAGTATATTTATCTAATTGAATATATTGATGTATACTGCCTTGTGTGTGTGTGTGTGTGTATACACATATCATATGTCTCTTCCATCCATCCATCCATCCATCCATCCACTTTGTTTACAGTAAGGAAACTGAGGCATAGGAGATTAGATCAACTGCCTAAGGTCACGCAATTAGCAGGAAAGGCAGAAATAAAGTTTTGGGTCTTTGACTTATAATTACTTATACTAGTCAATTATTCTTTAATTGGTAACTACTTTTTGTCGGACTAAAGGTAATTTTTAGTGCCTATTAATATTTGCCTTTTAGTCTTTGAAATGGGCAAGCTGAGAAGAATACACTTCTGGAAGACAAATGAACTATTCATTTTTGGCAAGGAATGTCACAATCACTAACACCCTAAGTACATGTTAATATACTCACATGAAGAAAATGTATACACATTTGAATTGTGACTTTCTTACCTGGTCCATTAAGAAAGTCTTTAATTTGTAGCGTTACCAGCGAAGGTGGAATACCACTTTTGCTGTCTATTTCCCCAGGCACTGTCTGTAGCCAAACTGTGCAGTAATCAAGGGATTCAGGCAGAGTCTTCCCAGGATCTGAAGTGACAAAGTTTAAATAAAAAATGTCAATCACATCCCAAACATCTCATTTTGGTGTAAGAGCTTCAGCTGACAAAGAAGAAGAAAAAATGGTTAAATTCACTGTATATAACCTTCACTGATTCATTTGTTTGTAAGTATACTAGTCACACAAGTACTTTATGGAGAAAGAGAAGCTCTCTCTACATTGGAATGATGAAACCATGTTTTTCAAAATCAGACCAAAGGAAAAGTCATTTCAAATCTTAACTTATATCATCTCTGAATGAAGGTAAAGTTTCTGTGCTCTGAGTTGCTGTTAACAGTTGTTATAGTTGGATTTCTTTTCTTTCTTCTTCTTCTTTTTTTTTTTTTTAAACAGGATGTTGGAAACAAATTAAAGAAAAAAAGGCAAGCTTTTCAGCTTTAAAAAAAGGCAAATATATGTTCAAAGATGCAGTGGATTAGTACTACTTAGGGTCTATTTGATCTGTTTCAGAGTTTTACTGACATTACAATCACTTTTTACTGCTAGGCTTTTGAAGTTAACTTCAGTAGCTTTCTCATAACCTTCTTTAATGATAAAAATTGGTCAATCTTTTATTAGTCCCAATAATGACTAAATCTTGATTTTTTTCTGTTTTGACTTTTTCTGTTAGTGTGTATTTCTTACTTTTTTGGGTTTATGTAGTATATTCTTTAAGAAGTATTTTTTAGCTATTGGTGATGGCAAACTGAATTTGCTTTTTACTGCTTGGCAATCCAGTTTTTATTGAAATAGCTCTTTAAATAAAAACGACTGCTGCATCTTGGCATACAACGTAGTAGGCTTTAAAAAAAAAACTTCTAAATATTCACAGTTTTTCTTTAGTTTCAAGATTGTTTTACTCTCTCAGTTTTAATAGCCTCTGAATGTCAATTTTATAGGGATGTTCTTGCCATAGAGTCCATCTATTCCATTTTCAGTCGATTTGGGATGTGTTCTTAAAGTGTTATTTATTTTAAGTTTTATTGATTGGATTGTTTTCAAGAATAGCATTTACATACAGTGTATTATATTCAACATATGGTTATATAGTATTACTGTCATATGTGAACTGGGCATATAAATTCTGCCTTGGAATTTGTATTTCTTGACCTTATCATGTGATTCTTATGAAATATGGCACATATGAACCTTTATGTGATTTCAAAGAAAATAGTGAAAGCAATTGATCGTGACGTTAGATCTATGTGGTAAAGATCAAACACTAAGCTAGTGCATTCTTCTCTTTTTATACAATCAGTGAATTTAAAGCAGTGAGAATATGCATAGTAGATTCATTACATAGTAACACTATATTATTCTCTCTCTAAAATATAATGGTCAGGTGTCATGAAACGATAGCAAAAGTCTGTTGCTGGTCAGATCAACAATCAATTCAAAGGAGCTACAAGCATTTATTATCAAGTAAATAGTACTGTGTTAGACTCATAAGAGGAGGCATAGTTCTTCGTTATGAAGAGAACATAATCTAGAGAGAGAACAATGACCTCACAGAGAAAACAGACAGAAGTGATGTAACTAACTAATGGACAGAGAAGAATTACACTGATGCAGAAATGTTAATATGATGTGTAAAAGACTGGCAAGTAAAACTTAGGCTAAACCAAACAAGTTACAGGAATTACATACTCAAACTCATGTGACAGAAAAGGGATGTATCATTAATCTACAAAGAGTTCATACAATCAATATAGATATTAACCTAGAAAATGGGTAGAGGAAATAATAAGCAATTATTAAGTGAATAAATTAATAAAGAAGCAATTAACAGATGAAGAAAATGAATGGCATATAAACATTATGAGATACTAAATCTTAGTAATAATCAATGAAAAATATTTTAAATAAGTAGAAATTTTCATCTATCAGATAGCCTAAGACTAAAAATAACTGATAATGCCTGTGTAGTGCATGCATGCACACACACTGTAGAAATGTTAATCATAGCAAAAAGTAGAAAACAACCTGGAAGTCCATCAACAGACTAATGCTTAAATAAACAATGGTAATCCATACAGTTGTTTAGAAGAATCAAGAAGATCTATATGTACTGACATAGTAAGACATCCATTTTATATTGTTAGTAGTAAAAAGCAAAGTGGTTAAGCATCTTTTCATTTATTGGCCATTTGATTCCTCTTCTACAAAATATTTACTTACTCATTTTTCTATTAGTTTTTTTTCTCTTGCTATCTTATGAGCGTTAACGTTTGTCTGTCATACATAGCAAGTGCTTCCCCCTGGTACGGTAGTTGTCCTTGAAATACATTCTGATGCTTTCTGCATACATACTTTTTTTTATAGATGTGGTAAAAAAATCTAATTTTTATTTACTGGATTTATCCCTAGGTGATAATGTATTTTCCTATAGTTTCTTGAAACGTTTTTAAGATTTCTGTTTTTACCTTAAGTTGTTTAATCCTTCTAGAGAGTTTTATGAAAAATAAGAAAAATTTTCTGCCCAACAATCAATCATACACAAATTAAAAGAAGTAGTTTTTTATTTATCAGATTAGCATAAACTAAAAAGACTGATAATATCTTGTGTAGGGGAGAAGGAGAAATGGATCCTCCCATGTATGGTCGATGAGAGTGTAATAAAGTGTTTTTGCATGAGTAGGGGAGAGGGTTGAAAATGAGTGACTATACCAAAATTCTCAATATCCATACTTTTTGTAATTAGAAAGGGCACATGTGGCACTCTATCTTAAAGAAATAAACCTAGCTGCACACATACATACACAGTGGAGGATAATCACCTTTAAGATGATCCTAAGCACATAATGATATATAGATCTATGTTCACAGCTCAAAAAAAAAAAAAAAAAAAAGATGACACACAAAATATCTAAAAGAAAAACTGAAGTGAAGGGGAGAGGAAAAAAAAACATTTCAAAGGAATAATATTTTGATGTTCTACCTTCATCAGGGTCTAGATGGGGAAGCACCAAGTTCTGATAATAAGAATGAGGGTTTTCCATGTAGGGGAGATAGGTTTCATGGAGGTTGCTTCTCTTTTCATAGAAGTTAGAGGGCCTGGCCATCTGGTACCCAGCCTTGGAAGCTGCACTTACAATTACAGGGGCAATTACAGGGGGATGGGACTTACCAGAGATGAAATAAACAAACTGGCAATACTAGGAAGAAGAATGGGAAATGGGAATTTAAAAACATGGAAAAGTCTAGGAAACTTATCTAAAGAAGTCAAACTTTCAATGACTATTTTTCCTCACCCTCCCAAATTACTGGTTTAATGATATTATTGGGTTAATATGGCCATACAACTGGTTTAAAAGTACAGCTGTATTTATAGAGCTGACAGAGCAGAATAACAAATTAGGAACATCCAGGAAAATACAGGTTGCGTGTTTGATGGATATTGAATGTGTGACAGGAGAGAGGCTACTCTCCCAGTTTTAGCTAAAATCTCTACTTTGGATATGCCTCTAGTCATGTGGGTACAAGCCGCAGCAGCAGTAGCAGATCCATGAGAATCCCACAGAAAAAGCTCAGGTTTACAAGTCACTATTTAATCCCTTATGGTTAGATGATGAGGGGCATGACTTTTAGACTTCCTCTAATATCTTCAATTTAACTTCTCCTTAATTCCATCATCAAGTCTGGAAAATGGGATTCATATTACACATTCCTCAGGGTCAATGTAGCTGGGAAAGCACCAGATAAATTAAGATTAAAGGAGTCTGTGAGTATAATGTAAATAGAGTGACAAGCAGCGATGACTACTTCATATGGAAGCTCCTTCAGACTTTGCTAGTTTTCTTCTCCATATTTATGAGACACCTATTTGAGCACAGGAAGCTCTCAAAAAAAGTAAGCTTCTGCTGCTGTAGATGAGCACATTTATGCTGTTGTCCCTAAGCCTAAGAAACAGGAGAAAGTAGTACCTTATTAGGAGTTGCAGAGTGGGGGAAATGGGTCAGAACAAATGACAAATTGCTCATAGCCATAAATCTTGTTGAAAGTCAGTAAGAATTCACTTCAATAAGGCATTGGTATTGACAAAGTTATATTATTTGTTTTTCTTCTGGGCTGACCTGGCCTCCAAAAGAAAATACTTCATCATATCATGTCACAAAGAACACCCAAAGAGAAGATTCAGAAAGTTTCCAGTCTGTTCACAGATGGATCAAGATATTATTGGCTTTCACAGAGACTTGTTTCAGATTGTATTCTTTGTGCTTGTAGATTACTTTGCTCTTCTTCATAAACCTTCATTTCACTTAACTGCTTGGGAGGTCTTCCTCTGAATCTGATAAAAGTAGTCTTTGTACGGCTGCTCATTATTTTTTAACCCTCAGCAAATATTCACAGAGTTAAGTATGTTTTGCGTAACATTTAAATTATACAAAATATAATAAAATACAACATGATTCATTGTGACCAACTCAAAATGAAACTTGGAAAATAAACTCATTTATTTCCTTTGCAATCTTCTACTTAACAAAAAGTTTGTTTTCTAAGCTCAGAGAGAGCAGCTGAATGCTACAAATTTTGTAAGCTTTATTCGATTCTACTTTATACTACTCTGTTTTGCTCTACTATGTGGCAGGAAATTTCTTTGTCATAATTAAGCTGAATTTTTATTGAGGCTCCAATGAGAATACATTTCCCCACAGATTTCAGTGATAATTTCCCCACTTTAAAGACGGACATAACACTGAATATTTAATGAAGTCCAGTCACTTTTACACCAGATATTTCTAAGTGTTAGCCATTGCAAAAATCAACGTTTCCATTTCTTTTGCCATGTGAATAAAGAACTTTGAATTTTAAAAATCCCAATGCCAGAAGGAGTTGTTTATTTGAAAACTAAGCATCTCTTATAAAGAGGACTCGAAGGAGACTCTAAGCCACCATTATTTCTTCCTCACTGTCCCCATCTTCCCTAACAGTTGCTTTTATCAACCTCAGGTTTACAAAACAGTTGATAATCTGTGCCTCTTTCTGCTTTTTCTTAGCCACTTCTATGCTCAAGAACATTTCTATGAGGAGGAGGTTGGTTAAGGAAGGCAGAAAGCAAAGTCAGCCCAATGGTGACTTTCCCTGGCAGCTCCAGGCAAAGACTCTATTGTGGAAGATGCAAGTAACTACAGTTACAATAATGTTTTTGCCCCTTTGATTCAGTGTTCTCATGGTACCTTTGTCTTTTACATTTTTGTGGAAAATGAGTGCTAATGCAAATATGGAGCAATGTCAAGGATACGAAATTTTCCTATGGTGGACAGTTCTTATAAACTTGTGGTACTGGAAGAAATGTTATTAATTGAAATTTGGGGGATGAGTGCTGAAAAATAAGCTTTTGATTAATGGGGTATCTCATTTTAACCATGTTTTCTCCAGTAGGTAAACAGTTTATCATCTTACTCCTGGTATTAGCTTCTTGCTGTTAATACAGCAAGATCCTGTTGGTGCTTGCAATCCTGGGTAATAAAATCCTGCTCTGTATTATCAACAACTTTTGAAATTACAGCATGCTTTCATTTGTAGTCCTGCAAATGTTATCATTCCTGAATCATTATGATTAAAATTAATGTGTTCCCTAAACTACTATTGCAGATTTAAATTTCAGTAACTTTCTGCTTTGATGTCATATTGCACTGAGTTTCCTTTCTGACAGTAGTAGTACATGATCAAAATATCACAAGTTCCTCAGAAGCATAAAGTAAGTGCTTGTTATGATGTAGCACCGCAAATAGCCTCAAGATTTACTTCTGTCTTCATTTTATCAGTTCCAGAAAGTCCAGAAGGATCTAATGTTTGGTTTCTTAAAAGAAAGAAGACTAGGCTTTCATTTGCTTTTTATTTTTATTTTTTTTTAATTTTTTTTTTTTTTTGCAAAATCTTCAATGATGTGTTATGGATTACAAGTATTCTGTAGTCTGCCACAGTTAATTAGCCCAGACCTGTCCTGGGCTGCCACAGAACCAAAGTGGCATCTATGGTAGCTTAGGGAGACTGGTTCTCTTTGGTCTGAGGTACACAGGGTTGTTAAGTTTACGAAAAAACGTTTAAGTGACTTTTGATGAACTCTTGAGGGACAACTGGCAGATGATAGGATACTGTCATATAGAAGAGGTTTACGAAATGGTCTGTCATTGACTTAGGATTTACTGAACACAGACAGCCCTACTTTCGTTGAGCTTTCTCACATTTTGTTCTATGGGAGAGTTTACATCAGTTTATAACACAGTAGAAAATTCAGGGTAATGAAAAGAACATGAACTTTGGAGGCAGACAGATCTGGGTTTAAGTCCTGATTCCTTAAACTGGGTAAATTTAATTTTAACTTCACGGAGTCTCCAAAATGGGGACAATCCACGAGATTGTGGGTTGTTGAGAATATTATATCAGATAATATATATAACATGGTTAGTATGGGACACGTCATGGTAAAAGTTCAATAACAGTTAATGTTTTGTTTCTAAAACACAAACTTTAAACAAAATACAGGAGTATGTATGTGTGGTGCTTTCAAGTGTCTACTCCTTCTAGTTTTTGTTTTTGCTTTTTAATTTTGAAAAATCTTTTTTTTATCACTGATCTGAATTAAGAGGAAGATAATGGGTAAAATATAAAACTCTTTGTTTATTAGTGGAAAGTATACCCAGTTTTGATCTTAAAAACCAGTAATAAGTTTACTTATATTTAATTCTTAAAATTATTACTGAGGTTTAAAATACTTGTCAATGTACTTCTCTATTAAATTCTCCTGGCTGAAGAGAAATTATAGATCTGACAATTTCTCTGCACTGCGGTTCTGATAATTATCAAAATTATATTCTTGTGTTCTTTTCCACTCCTTAGAAATATTTGGCCAATGTATGAATCAAGGAAGTAAATAATCTGCAAACCAAACAGACTCTTTTCCATTTTTTAAACTAGAAGTTAGAGACTCCTTTTAGTAAGTCTGGGTATATCAACTTTTATACAAAGAAAAGACTGAAACGACACAATGTCCAATAAACATGGCTAGTGCATCAGAATTTAAATTTCACACAGCTTTCTTTTGTTAAGGAAGATCAAGCAGAGTTCACAGCCAGAGTAGAAAGGGAGAAAATACTTAAAGAAGAAGCAGAGTAGTAGGTGAGGGTTTAGAGATTCCCTACTCTCCCTTCCTCTCTCCAAGTTCCTGACAAGATGTTCCCAGATGGTCTTTTAGCTTAATCCTTTTGTGCCCAGCCAAGAATACACAAACGTGTTTCTTCATAAAACTTGAATAAAATTTAAAGCAAAGTGTTTTTGGAGGATCTAGATCTATTTGCCTCTATCTATGAAATTAATATTGTTTAACCTCCAAAGGGACCTCTTTCAGAAGCCACTGTTGTGCTTGATTAGGCTGCACTCAACGGCTGGCAGTGTAACTACCTGCAGTGAGAGGTCAGGATCAGAACAGTCACCTTTTGACCACTGTATATAAAAAAGGCAAAGCTACATATAGACCTACTGGGTTTCTCCTATTTTCTATATTTCTTTATGATCCTTAGTTTTTAAATGGCATCTTTTTCCTCTTTTTTAATGTAGCCACAGAAGCAAATGTGGTCCAAAAAACCCTCAAAATGCCTGAAAATTAAATTGTGAAGGAACCTAGATCCATAAAACACAGTAACAATTCACTGTCAGAACAGCAAACCCCCCAAGAAACCAATTCTAAATTGCTGTGGATGCAAAGTAAGTGCCGCCATGTCCTTGCTGATATCCAGGCATTTGGCTAACTCCATAAGCACTTTTTCCCATGCTCTGTCCCTTGTACGTACTAAGATTTGATAGGAAAGGGAAGAGGAAATTTCCTGGTTTGAAATCCCAAGCCTAGAGCCCAGAAGAGGAACAGGAAGGATTAACGTGGCCGCTGGGATGTGTGATCATCAGTGCCCATTAGCTCTTACTTTTAGAACTAAGTCTTCCATATCTTACTAAAATAAAAGGAATTACATTACTTATATTTAATGATGCTATCCAGCAGATAATGTGCAAAATATCATTTCAGTGTATTCCTTTTAATTTATTTTCTGTGCTGCTTTGTGGTGTTCTTACTCTCTTTTCTATTTGGTTGTTTTCATGTTAAATTCTAATGTGGGTTTCAGATGTTTTACATGACAACATTTGATTAAAATTCAATGCAAGTAAATATAGGGTGCTGTACAGAAAAGAATGTAGTCATATAAACCTATATATATCTGTAAGGAAGATCAAGTTAATCCCGATTTTAAACCTCTTGTCTGCTCTGAGCAAAGTCTTGGTTCTGTAACATTGAAAGCCAATTTAGTGGTTTTAAATGATTCCTTCCATTTCTCCTGTTAAGTAAATCCTGATGATCAAGATGGATGTCAAAAGGGCCAGAGCACTAGTCTTCCTCATGTTTAAAAAGATCCATTAAGCTCTTCCTTCTATTGTTAATAACTAAAGAAGCCCCACTTACAGTTGAACAATATTTCATAGTCCCAAGGCATTTCATAGATATCTCACTTGGAGCTAAGATTAAACTATGAAACTACAGAGACCAGATATTATTATACCCATTTTAATAAAGAAATTGTGGTTTATATACACAATGGAATACTACGTGGCAATGAGAAAAAATGAAATATGGCCTTTTGTAGCAACGTGGATGGAACTGGAGAGTGTGATGCTAAGTGAAATAAGCCATACAGAGAAAGACAGATACCATATGGTTTCACTCTTATGTGGATCCTGAGAAACTTAACAGGAACCCATGGGGGAGGGGAAGGAAAAAAAAAAAAAAAGAGGTTAGAGTGGGAGAGAGCCAAAGCATAAGAGACTGTTGAGAACTGAGAACAAACTAAGGGTTGATGGGGGGTGGGAGGGAGGAGAGGCTAGGTGATGGGTATTGAGGAGGGCACCTTTTGGATGAGCACTGGGTGTTGTATGGAAACCAATTTGACAATAAATTTCATATATAAATTTAAAAAAATAAAAAAAATAATAAATAAAAAATAAATAAATAAAAAATATATATAAATATTATACCCATTTTAGAGATAAGGAAACTAAAGCACCAAGTTTAGTTATTTGCATCAAAGAATCTTGGCTAATGAGTCAAGACTAAAAGTCAAAGTTTCTGATTTCCCTTCCAATATCCTTCCCTCTATGTTAACTCTCCCTACTGGCTGGGTCACATCTTTTTTTTTTTTTTTGGTTAATGTTTATTTATTTTTGATAGAGACAGAGTGTGAGTGGGGTGGAGGGGGGAGAGAGAAAGAGAGAGGGAGAGGGAGGGAGGGAGAGGGAGAGAGAGAAGACAATGAATCTGAAGCAGGCTCCAGGCTGTCAGCACAGAGCCTGATGTGGGGCTTGAACTCATGGACCATGAGATCATGACCTGAGCTGAAGTCAGATACTTAACTGACTGAGCCACCCAGGCACCAATGGGTCACATCTTATTTAACTTTCTCCCCACAACTCTCCCTGAGAGATGCTCTAGAGTTCCTCTCATTTAAGAGAACTACTTAGTGGCTGATTTCTGTCAATGTAATAATTTCACTTTGTATTACTGGCCGGCAAGAAATGTTCCCAGCAGCTAAATTTTCAGATAAATGTTCAAGTTGTGATCATTATGACATTAAAGTCACAGGTTAATTCTAAGCCTTTCCAGAGACATTAGCAAAACCTTTAGTTCTGAAGAGACATGTAATTCAATCCTTCTCTTTTAGTCACAATAACTAAATGAAATCAAGATATGATTTATGAGGTGTAAGAAGGCAGTTTATGATTTTCCAACTGTTGGTTTACTCAGATGTCTCTGGCACATTTTCTGCAGACCTATTCATGAAAGGGTAAAGAAGCCAATTACTGTAACTGAAAATTTTCAAACTACACAATAGCTATAAATTGAACTAAAATGACGTGAATGCTTTTGGCTGATTACAACCACTATTTTTAAACTCAGCTTAAAGATGTTAACAGTGATGATAAAAACAACAACAACAGTATTAACACATACGGAGCTCTGTGCTACACACTCAGCTAAGAGCTTCATATACATCATTTCATTCTCACATCGACTCTAGCAGATCACTACCAGTGTTCCCCCTGTATTCTAGATAAGGGGCCAAGGCTGAGAAAGAGGAAATAACTTGCCCAAGATCACACAGTTGTTAAGCAGCAGAGCTGGGATTAGAACTCAGGACTGGCTGACTCCAAATCCTGAGCTCTTATTGAACTCTTCCATGTTTGCCTGTTAATTAGAGCTGAAGTCATAGATGCAAACTTGTATAAAACTTTAAAATGTAGAAGGTCTCCTATACTAGAGATACCATGTTGTGGATAGTTCTGTCATACACAGAAGTGTGTTATTACCCACTCTTTCAGTACGGATTCTAATCAACTTTAATTTCTCTATTTTAGTCTAGCTGATGCCTGAAAGATTACAATAAGTAAAGAAGTTGCGGGAGAGATGAGGTAATTGTCTTCAAATTGGTTTGTGGGTTCCTGGCAAACAATGAGTAACAAGCTACTGGACTGTCTGTGTGCTGAGGAAGTACGGGGGTTGGTTAAATTCCCTCAGAATGGTTCAACTCCTTTACAACTGACCAGATGGCACAGTCATTTCTTCAAAAACAAACAAAAAGCCCCAAACAAACAAGAAGAAAAATGACTTTTTAAGTCTGCCTTGGGCTGCATAGTCAAGATATGAGGCAACTTCAAATCTGGATTCCATTACCTTAAACAAAATAAATACCAATTTTTAAATATTTATAAACACAACTAATACGATTATGTTAAAAACAACTACATTCATCTTTATTTAAATGAGAACTGCCAATATTACAGCTGCTACATATAAAGGTGCTGGCAGAAGATCTCGTTTCTGTTAGATGTTGCTTCAGGTAAGAGGGACATGGAAAAGCCCACTGTCACATTATTTTAATATTTTATTTATTTATTAAAAAAAATTTTTTTTTCAACGTTTTTTATTTATTTTTGGGACAGAGAGAGACAGAGCATGAACGGGGGAGGGGCAGAGAGAGAGAGAGACAGAATTGAAAGCAGGCTCCAGGCTCTGAGCCATCAGCCCAGAGCCCCACGCGGGGCTCGAACTCAAGGACCGCGAGATCGTGACCTGAGCTGAAGTCTGACGCTTAACCGACTGCGTCACCCAGGCGCCCCTATTTTAATATTTTAAAAAGAAACTTGTTAACTTGCAGATGTACTGTCTACCTGGACTGAATGGAAGATCATTTATAGGTTATTATAAATATCAAGAGTCATAAAAGAAATGCAAGTTGATAATTTAGGCTTTAGATAACCTGCTGTTATTTAAACTAGGGCGAGTAGGGTCGCCTGGGTGGCACAGTCAGTTAAGCGTCCGACTTCAGCTCAGGTCACGATCTCGCGGTCCGTGAGTTCGAGCCCCGCATGGGGCTCTGGGCTGATGGCTCAGAGCCTGGAGCCTGTTTCCGATTCTGTGTCTCCCTCTCTCTCTGCCCCTCCCCCGTTCATGCTCTGTCTCTCTCTGTCTCAAAAATAAATAAACGTTAAAAAAATATTTAAAAAAAAATAAACTAGGGCGAGTGAAGCAAATGACCACACACACACACACACACACACACACACACACACTTGCAGGTAGAGCTGGCATAATTTAAGATCACTAAATTATGCAGACTGGCGATGATGCTTTATTAATCTTTCAAAATTATAAGCGGTTGTTACCAGTTCTATATCACTTCAGGTTTCTAAAAAAAAAAAGAGGCAGATATAGGTATAAATATAGATTCCATTTATCATGTATTCTGGGTAGCCTCTCATAGAATTTAGGTTTTTAAATATGTATATGCATAAGTGGTATATATAATATACACACGTGTATTTATCAGTCACATGTGCTGAGAAGGCAGACTGACATGAGGGACAATGAATTTCACAGCATTTCTTCTTCTAATTTGATTTTATAATATATGAAAGGATATCCCTCAGGAACAGAGAAAGAGAACACTATTACCACCCTTTGAGTATGTGGACATGTTCTTTGCTTAACGGTGACATGTGCAGAATCAAGTTAATGCTGACAACTCCCTGGGAGCAGTTTATTCATTACAGTATATTAACTGATCTGTGTCACAGATGTAAAGATATTAAAATATCACTTTTGGAGGAAATCCTGTATTAAGTTTCTCAGAAGACCATGTCTCTGCTAATAGACTAGATAATAATTTTATTATTTTAAAATTGAAGGATGTCTGGTGCCAGGCAAAGTTGTAATAAGCTCACTTCAACCTAACTCTCCTGCTGCTTACAATAAAAAACTCGAGAGAGAAAATACAAAAAAAAAAAAAAAAAAAAAGGCCTGAGCGCTCTAAAAAGCAAACAAGAACAATGTAGACTGGGGAGGAGAGTCGAACTTGCAGATAGGACTGCTATGGTGGTGTTTCTCAATTTGTTTCGTTTTTCCTCTTTTCTCTCACAACTTTGACTTGAAAGTGAGTCTTGGGTTGTGGTGCACAGTGATGGCAAGAACAGTCAAATGTCCTTATGCTGGGAATTAAGGCCTCTGTGATTTCAAGAGTGTAGGAAAACCTGCTGTCTTTTATACTTCTTTTTTGTCTCCTGGTTTTGCCCCAAGGGTGGCTACAGTGTGTGTGTACGTGGGGGATGGGGGCAGGTCCTGCAGTGGCTGTGCTGTGTTAGCGTCAAAGCATTTAAGACTTTAGCAGGTATTATAACTGCTATTATATGTTTCATGAGGTAAGGTAAACGTGCTTAAAATGAGTAGAGATATAGAAGTTCTCAGAAGAGAAACAGAAACCATAGAAAAGAACCAAATAAAAATTTTAGAACCGGAAAATTCAACAGAAATTATCTAATATGAAGAACAGAGAAGAAAAAAGAAAATAGGAAAAAAGAAACAAAAAAAAAGAATGGAGTCTCTGGGATCCGTGGAATAATATAACAAGTTTAATGCTGGTGTCCAAAAAAGTTTGATGCAGAAAAACATTTAAAGAAATAATAGCTTAAAAGTTCCCAAATTTAGTTTTAGAAAGCATACAGTTACAGAGTTAAGGAGGCCAGAAAACCTCAAACAGGATAAATTCAAAGAAATCAAGCCCAGACACATTATAATCAACCTATAGAAAACCAAATATCAAGAAAAAAATCTTGAAAGCACCTAGAGAAAATCAACACGTTACATATACAGAAACAATGACTGTGATTACCATGGATTTCTCATCAGAAAGCACAGAGGGAAGAAAACAGTGGAACAATAAGTCTAAAGACCCCACTGGAAAAAACTATTAGAAGTAATGAAGTCAGTAACATTTCAAGATAAAAAATATATAAAAATGTGTATGTGTTATGTTTCTATACACTAAAAATGAAAGCAGCAAAAAGAGAAATCAAGAAAACAATCTCATTTACAAATGCATACAAAAGAATAAAGTACCCAGGAATAAATTTAACCAAGGAGGTAAAAGACCTGTATATCGTAAACTATAAGACACTGATGAAAAAAACTGAAGATGATGCAAATAAATAGAAAGATATTCCATGCTCACAGATGGATAGAGTAATATTATTAAAATTCCATAATCCCCAAAGCAATCTGCAGATTCAATGCAATTCCTATCAAAATTCCAATGACATTTTCACAGAACAAATAATCCTCAAATTTGTATGGGACTACAAAAAGACCCCAAACAGCCAAAGCAATCCTGAGAAAGGAGAACAAAGCCAGAAGTATCAGGGTCCCTGATTTCAAACTATACTACAAAACTACAGTAATGAAAACAGTATGGCATTGGCATAAAAACAGGCACATAGATCAATGGAATAGAATAAAAACCCCACACATATATGTTCAAGTAACGTTCAACAAAGGAGGCAAGAATATACAATCAGGAAATGATAGTCTTTTTAGTAAATTGTGTTGGAAAAATTGGACAGCTACATGCAAAAGAATGAAACTAAACCACTATCTTACACCATGTAAAAATCAATTCAAAACAGAGTAGACTTCAATGTAAGACCTGATATTATTAAATTCCTGGAAGAAAACATAGCTGGTAAGCTCCTTGATATCAGTCTTAGTGATGTCTCTTTTGATCTGACTCCAGAAACAAGTGAAACAAGAACAAAAATAAACAAAGGCCTAACTACATCAAGCTAGAAGGTTTCTGCACAATGAAGGAAATCATCAACAAACTAAAAAAACAACCTACTGAATGGGAGAAGACATTTGTCAATGATATGTCCAATCAGGGGTTAATAGCCAAAATACATAAAAACTCTTATAATTTCACAAAAAAGCAAATAATCTTTTTATGATATGGGCAGAGGATCTGAATAGACATTTTCCTAAGAAGACATACAGATGGCCAACAGGCATATGAAAAGATCCTCACCATCACTAATCATCGGGGTAATGAAAATCAAAACCACAATGAGATATCACTTCACACCGTGGGAATGGTTATTATCAAAAGACAAGAAATGACTAGTGTTAGTGATGATGTGGAGAAAAGGGAACCTTTGTCCACTGTTAGTGGGAATGTAAATTGGTGCAGCCACTATGGAAAACAGCATGAAGGTTTTCAAAAAGGTAGAGCTACCATTTGGGGCATCTGGGTGGTTCATGGTCTCATGCTTTCTAAGTTCAAGCCCCACGTCGGGCTCTGCACTGACAGCATGGAGCCTGCTTGGGATTCTCTCTCTCTGCTCCCTCCCCCGACTCACGCTCTCTCTCTCTCTCTCAAAATATATAAATAAACTTTTAAAAAAAGTTAGAGCTACCATATATATACACACACCCCACCCACACACTGGAATACTATTCAGCCATTAAAATGAATGCAATCTTGCTACTTGTGACAACATGGATAGACCTGGAGGGCTATTACGCAAAGTGAAATAAATCAAGCAGAGAAAGACAAATATCATATAATTTTACTTATATGTGGGATCTAAAAAACAAAACAAAATAAAACCTAGACTCATAGATACAGAGAATAGGCTGGCAGCTGCAGAGGGCAGGGAGGTTGGGAGGGCCCTAATGGGTGAAGGAAATTAAGAAGTACAAACTTCCAGTTATAAAATAAATTAAGTAATGGGGGTATAATATACAGCGTGGGGAATATATTCAACAAAACTGGATTAACTTTGTAAGGTGACAGATGGTAACGACTTACTATGGTGACCATTTCACAATGTAAACAAATGTCGAATCACTATGTTTTTATACCTGAAACTAATACTGTATGCCAATTATATCTCAATAAATAGAGTATAAATATGGCAGAAAGATGTAATATGTTATCTCTTTCATTTTTAACTTATGATGGCTTTAACTTTTCCTGGATCTTTCTTAGAAAGTTAGCTTCATGATGACACCCCTTTTCATCCTTCCAATCAAGACACTGCAATGACTTTCACTTTAGAATCCAGAAATGAAACTGGCCACCTCAACTTTTCTCCTCCCCCTGAATGTTAACATTATAGGCATTCTTATCTTTCTCTTTTTTCTTACCCACATGATTACAGGGCTTCAAAAGAATCCTGAACATGGAACAGAACAGTCTTTTCTTTAGGATGGAAAAGTGCTACAACAAGTGTTCCTAGCTTACTAAATTGATAATGGGACTTGTACAGTTCACTCAAAGGGACCAATTTAAAACAGAAATTCCCTGGGGGCACCTGGGTGGCGCAGTCGGTTAAGCGTCCGACTTCAGCCAGGTCACAATCTCGCGGTCCGTGAGTTCGAGCCCCGCGTCAGGCTCTGGGCTGATGGCTCAGAGCCTGGAGCTTGTTTCCGATTCTGTGTCTCCCTCTCTCTCTGCCCCTCCCCCGTTCATGCTCTGTCTCTCTCTGTCTCAAAAATAAATAAACGTTGAAAAAAAAAATTAAAAAAAAAAAAACCAAAACAGAAATTCCCTGGATCAGCTTTAAAAAATAACTTCATTAATATTTAATAAAATTTATGCATTTAAAACACTGAATAAACGAATTAGTGCTCCACTAGAATGTCAAAAGAAAATCTGCATCTTTAAGACAAGTCAGAATACATTTTATTCTTATAGGGTACTCACAGAAGTCAACTCCCTGAGGCCAAAGCAGTATAAATATTTTTAGAAAGGTGAGTATGGGAAGATGAATTCCAAATTAGAGAATAATGAAGCTTTAGAACTGGAATGGACCTTGTTAGTATCTATTATAATCACCACATTTTACAAATAAGAAAACAGAAACTCGAGAAAGTAAATTGCCTGGTTAAGATCACCCTGCTAATTACTGGCAAAGCTAATATTAAATTCCTGGTTCCCAGTTTGGTAATCTTTTTGCTGTATAATCATAACAGCTAAAGCAGTAGAAGTGAACATTTATTCGGGCCTACTAGCTGCTTGACTCAATGTTAAGTACTTTCATGAATTACCTATTTTCAGTTTTACAACTGCCCTATAGATAGGTATACATCTTGTAAATAACAGAGCTAGAATTAAAACTTAGGTTTGTCATAATACCAAGAGAGGCAGTACTGTGTAGTCATATCACGACACATTTAACATACAAAAATCCACCAGTTAAAACATTACAGAGGGAACCATTTGCATATCCTGGCCTGGACAATGAAGGCTGACAGAGAATTGTGGATTCACGTCTTTCTCTTTACGCCAGGGATCCACTGAGAGACCAGACTTAACAAGTCCAATAAATCTTGTTTTGAATTTTAGTTCTGCTTATTGCTATGTCTGTAATCGTGGACAAGTTACTTAACTTCTGCACACTTTAGTTTTCTCTTCAAGATGGGATTATATACAGCATTTCATATAGAGTTGTTACAAGGATTAAATGAGAAAATACATTTAAAGAAATTAGTACACTGGCACAGAATGAACATCTAATAAATGCTAGTTGCTTCTTTAATTTTTTTAGCTATCATATTTTAACTACTTACTTTCTGATAAAATTCATTACAAAAATTTTTTTTTAACGTTTATTTATTTTTGAGAGAGACAGAGACAGAATGCTAGTGGGTTAGGGGCAGAGAGAGAGGGAGACACAGAATCTGAAGCAGGCTCCAGGTCCCGAGATGTCAGCACAGAGCCCAACGCAGGGCTCGAACTCATGGGCCGTGAGATCATGACCTGAGCTGAAGTCGGATGCTTAACCGACTGATCCACCCAGGCGCCCCATGATAAAATTCGTTTTTAAGAAATGTGATAATTTATATTGATAATTCTTTTTTGGGGTAATGTAAATGTCCAAGTAGACACATTTTGTGTAAAGAAAGGCACCTACAAGAATATTATACAAAGGATGCTCCTTAGAAGGTATGTAAACCTTTTTCCTCCCACATAGGACCCCCTGTAGTGAACTGGCCCATCATCTTCACTCTAAGCTTCATCTACAGAATTTGGGCTCCATGTTGGTCTACATACAAGGATTTTTAATTTTTTTCTTAATTCTTAACATTATTTTTAAGATTTTATTTTTGGGGCGCCTGGGTGGCGCAGTCGGTTAAGCGTCCGACTTCAGCCAGGTCACGATCTCGCGGTCCTTGAGTTCGAGCCCCGCGTCGGGCTCTGGGCTGATGGCTCAGAGCCTGGAGCCTGTTTCCGATTCTGTGTCTCCCTCTCTCTCTGCCCCTCCCCTGTTCATGCTCTGTCTCTCTCTGTCCCAAAAATAAATAAAACGTTGAAAAAAAAAATTAAAAAAAAAAAAAGTAAAAAAAAAGATTTTATTTTTAAGCAATCTCTAAACCCAGCACAGGGCTCAAACTCACAACCCTGAGATCAAGAGTCACATGCTCCACCGACTAAGCCAGCCAGGCACCCCCAAGGAGTTTTTTTAAACAAAAAATACTTCATTAGTTCAACCTAAGAACTGATTATAATTCAAATGCACAGCTTTGATATGAGCCCTGATAATTTCACTGAATTCAGTATCAGTATCTCGTAGTAGAGGCCGCTGAAGCTACCAGCCTATAAGCAACCATGGCTGAAAGAACTTAAGGAGTGCCTTGGAATTAAGACTTATTTTCCCATTCCTGCACATAGTTTTGGCCAATGCTAAGCAGACTCCCAAACAGGTATCAGGTATATAGGCATGAGTCCTTGAATCACATGAGACATCAATCACAGTACCATTCCCATCTTCAGTGCCCCTGATGGACCTATTGTATTTCCTATTGTACTATGTACTCAGTAAATGAGAACGTGTTTGAGGAAGGGACGTAGTGGCTACTGGCAAATGTTTAAAAACTGGCTCTCAGAGCAGGAGAGCTGACTGACAGCATTTGCCCATCTATGTGGCTAAATATTCTCACCATCGCCGATTTAAACTACCAGTGGTTGAACAACTATCTTTCAAAGTTCCTAAAAACTTTAACGATTGGCTCTTGCAAGCCAGTCTGAGCTAGTTCCAGCAGCACATCAATGGAGAGAAGGCTAGGATGCAGTCTAGGAGGTAACCCTAGGTTGTTCTTCCTTAGCAACTGGCTAGTTACCCTTTTCCAAAGTAGAGGACTTGTACTACACTTGAGCAAGAGCCAAGGGCTCCTCTGACCCTACTTCCTTGGCCTGAAATGAATCCTAATCCTCACACCTGCCATCTACTCTCCAGGAGCCTGCTGTGTCAAATGGTTCTCCTTTATGCTAAGAACAAACCAGCTTGACTTCCAGATTGGACAAATTCTCCAAATGCCTCACTGCTGGCTTCCATCTGCTAGACGGGACCACCTGATAGCAATAAAAATGCCTGATTTATACCTGAGCTTGCTAGGACCTTCTTCCAGTACTGAATCTTAGATGGCCAGCTACCCATTCCAGTTCTCCAGCCAAATCTCCGATTCTACCTCAACACAGGGAAAAAGTCTCTATACTCTGACCCCGTTTCCATTAGCCCTTGTTACTATCAGCGATTATGTTTTAAATCCAAACCCCTGATCGCTTCCTACTCTTAAAAGGCAACAAGCTTCAGAAGTTCAATATAATTATTATAATGTAGGAGGATGCTCTCTGGTTATAAGAAAGGTATGGATGGAGAAACAAGAGCCAATTGGCAAATACCACTAATAAATGTGTTTCTTATACACGTATAAACATCTTTAAATGATCTTACCTTACTCATAAATTTTCTCAAATACATTTAATATAATGCTGTTACAGCAAGATGATTAGATCAAAAGAATACCAAAACAATAAACTTCATTTTCTAAGGGTTTTTTTTTTTTTCTTTCATCCAATGGACTTTCTGTTTACAACAGCCCCTTTTCCTCTTGTTTTGTTTTCAACCTGAACAGCTGCATTAATATGGAAAGCATACCCAGGGGCCATTAATATGAAAAAAAGCTTTACTTCCCAATCACTGGAAATTCTTAAGCATTTCTATAGGCCAGAAAGAACCCCTGTTTCATTCAGCTCTTGAAAAAAGAAATGAATATTCAGAGGCACGGTAAGAACACTGGGGCTAAACCTTGATACATTTCAAACATTTACTTAAACATGATTCAGCTGTGGGACGTGAACTTTACATATTTACATATTCCGCAGAGAAAAGGAGTCTCGTCTGGTCTGCCAGCTGTTTTCTGTTTGATCAAGCTTGATACGTTGGGAATAAAACTCACTATGTAGTAGTAGTAGTTATTAGCACTTCAGTAAAGCTGAAGACTCTTACCTGTACATTTGTAATCAGAGGCTACCCCTTTAAGCACAGCGTCAAAAATGGATATTTCCACTCTCTGCTTTCTGTGGTGACAACTTAGAAGCAAGGAAGGCTGGGACACAATAAAGTACAAAAAAGGTTCCAGCTGCAAGTCACCGGCTCCTCTTCGTCCAGGCTGCCGAACGATAGTTATACCAAGTGCCTGTCTAGCAGATGACCTCGTGGATGCATGAAGGCTTTCGAGAGAGATGACCCCTATTTTCTTCCCCGAAGGAAAAGATACGCTGCTGCTCAAGAGATCTTCTGCTGTTACGGTAGAAATACATGGCTGGCTGGGCTTAGCAACATCTGAATCAACTTCTGGGAGATTTAATGAACTCTTGCCTGGTTTTTCATCATCCTTATGTTCTTGGGATTTTGATTTGGGTATGGCCGTACAGGAATAGGTCATTAGTGAGATTCTACTTGCGGTAATAAATACGTCAAAGGGAATAAAATTGAGATTTTTTACAATTGATGACTGGCGTGAGGGACGGGCGATGCGATGCTGACTGGTACCGCTGTGCTGCTCTATTTGTACTATTCTGATCTTAACGCTGTCACTGCCAATTCCACTATCCTGAGCACCACTGTACCGAGATGAGGTTTCAGCCACGTTTCCATCAAACGTATCCATTTTTTTCTGTTCTTGCTTAGAGATCTGTAAGGAAAAATAAAATATTTTAAACTAGTTACATCCCAAGTGTTATTATATAAAGGACGTTATATAAATATGTTGTTCAAATGGCTCCAGTATTACCTATATCAGAGTAATCCTAAAAATCAAGTAACCATTCAAAAAATTATTCATATTAAAATGCCGAGGAAATACTTGAGAAAAAGCATCAAATGTGCATTTCTATTATTAACATACACCTTTGAGTATACTTTGAGTCAGACTTCCTGTCTCTGGACTAATACTAACAGTAGTATGGATTTAAAAATGCCTCTTTAAAGAATATATTAGTCTTCTTGGCAGTGATTTTTTTTCAAGTAGTGTAATAAACTCGTATTTCCAAATCATGATTACTATCAGTTGAAATTCTATTTTAGGTAGAAGTAGCTTATACTGTTTACCCTTGTCATTATAGAATTAATTTATAAGTTTTTGGATAGGAGGAAAGAGAGGGAAAAGTCAGCAGTCTTAAATTATGAAGGAAAAGAAAAGTAAAATAAAGTGTATTTTATTAAAAATGAAGTTCATTTTTCTCTACAATAGGACTTGAACCAAGAGTATACATAAGTGATGAAGCAAAATACAAGTAAGTAAAGCCCCTGAAGGTGGATTCTTCTTTTGTGCACTAAAGGCTACTTATTCTCAAAAATTTCCATCCACCACTTCCTGTGTGGAGAACAAAGGACAATTTGGTGGCAGCGGCAGTTCCCATCACTGTGGCAGCACAGCACCGAGATCTCTAGTTTGCTCCTCTGCTCCCCTTTCTTAGGTCCTGCCAACCATCAGTTTGGGAGATGCTACTCAAGACCTAGATGTTTCATTTGCTTTTTTATCCAAGTAACACAGATTCATTAAAGAAGCCATGGACAATTTGAGGAAAAACCCAAATCCTACCGACTATCACTTATCACCAAACATGACCAATGGTAATATTTTAGTGTACTTCCTTTCAGTATTTTTTTCTCCACCTGTACAAAGGTCCCCCCTGCCTTCGGTCCCCTTATGGTTATGATCATACCATAGAGACAAAGTATATCCCAGTTTTTAAAAATGCTAATATACTCTTCATAAATGCGGTTTTAAAAGGCTGCATAACATTTCATTTAGTGTTAGGAACATTTGTTCAACCATTTTCATATCATTGAACATTCCAGGTTAAAAAAAAATTTTTTTTTAATGTTTATTTATTTTTGAGAGAGACAGAGACAGAATGCAAGTGGGTTAGGGGCAGAGAGAGAGGGAGACACAGAATCCAAAGCGGGCTCCAGGCTCCGAGCTGTCAGCACAGAGCCTAATGTGGGGCTCGAACTCACGAGCTGTGAGACCATGAACTGAGCCGAAGTCAGAGGCTAGACCAACTGAGCCACCCAGGCGCCCCAGAACATTCCAGTTTTTAATTTTTGTCAATAAACATGTGTGGAAAAACACTTAGTATTTCCTTAGAAAAGGCTCTTAAAAGTGGAATTACTACGTAAATGGTATAAAAACGTTTAAGGTTACTGAATATTGTCAACACCCTTCCAAAAAGGCTACATTAATTTATATTAGCACCACAATGGAAAAATACTCCCCAATGTACTGGGTATTGCTTATCATTTCTTAGGCTTCTTTAATTTAATTGATAAATATAGTATCATTTTTCCACATGGTACAAATTATTATGAGTTGCTTATGAAAATGTTGAAGGCTGTTAACTAATTCAAGACAGTGATGTAAGAGACACTAGAATTTTATTTTATTTTTTTCATTAGAATTTTAAAAATATTTCTTGCAAGTTGATTTTAAAATAGCTGAAGGAGACATATTGTTATCAAAGTCCAACAAGAACTATCTGAAGCAAAAACAACTTAACCCTGTTCTTTTTTTTTTTTAATTTTTTTTTTAACGTTTATTTATTTTTG
>NW_024412417.1:11268576-11277645 GCF_014898765.1 Herpailurus yagouaroundi | reverse complement strand
CACACAGAATCAGAAGCAGGCTCCAGGCTCTGAGCCATCATCCCAGAGCCCGACGCGGGGCTCGAACTCAGGGACCACGAGATCATGACCTGAAGTCGGACGCTTAACCGACTGAGCCACCCAGGCACCCCTTAACCCTGTTCTTTGAAGATATCATGTACTCTTAAGCCATTCTATCTGTGTGGTGCTCTTTCCTGCCTGGAGAGGCCCTTCTGAGCTCCTGGTAGCTGGCAAATATTTAGCTATCCATCAAGACTCAGAACAAATGACACTTGTCTGAGAATTATTCTCTCATTCTTTTTCTGCTTGGTGATCCTAGCACTTTACACATACTTCGATTTTTTCTCCTAAAATGTTCTGTGGTGGCAGTATTAGATAGTGTTAAAATATTTATAGGCTTTAGAGGCAGATGGCTGTGGGGTCAAGTCCAATACCTTCTGACTGTAGGATTCTGGACAAGGTACAAACCTCTCTAAGGCTACATAACCTCATCTGTAAAATAGGGATATTAAATTTGACCTCAAAGGGTTTGAAGATTCAATGAGCTAATTTGCCTACAGAGGTCAGCATAATGTCTGGTATACAGTAAGCACCTAATAACGGGCAGCTGCCATATGCCTGTCTCTTTTACCAGGTAAAGGACTGTTGGAGGGACTCGGCCATGTCACTTGGCTTCTATCTATCACTAAGGATTAGTGCAGACCCTGACATGCTGAAGAGAAGATCCAGAAATGTTTGAGGATATGTTAGTTTCTGACAGAATAAGAAATGAAAAAAATTGCTCTGCAGACTAGAAATACATGATTGTTAGTATATAAACACGTGGACACAGACCTCCCCATATACTGTTCTCTTTAAGGTCTTTCCAAACATATTCATGGGCTCTTTCCTGATCTGCACTCTACCTTGTGAGCTGACCACACTTCGCGCAATCCTCATAGTCTCTGCTGGGTCCTCAACCTCACGCTGGGGACATTCACATCCAACCAACAAAGTTGCTGCAGCACTAAATGAGTTAATGTGTTCAACACACACAGCAGCATGCAATTAAGGGTAAGTTAAAAAAAAGAAGTCCCCTTCTTTGCGAAGACTTCCTCAACCCTACCAGATGGTGCCAGTCTTACCAGCTTTTGCAATTTTGTAACAAACTAATATTATCTTAGCACTTTTCACACTGTGTTCTGTCTCAGAGCAATTCAATGTAAGCGACTGAAAATAAAAAAAATAAGATACCACTCACTGAGTACGTTTGTTATTTGCCAAATGTTAGCACACACGTACATTTTCTATACCAAGTGTTACAACCCTTTGAAGGAGTACCGTTATCCCCATTTCACAGCTGAGGAACCTGAGGCTTAAAGGGATTGATCAATAGATGTAAGGTCAGTCAGATATTAGGCAATGGGTAAGAGGGAACGCCATTCGTATTCCTAGCACACATGATATTCCTTGTAACATAGTAGAGCTTAACAATTGTGTGCTGGCTAAATAAACAAAGGAGCATATTTAACATAAAAATTGAGTAAAATAAAGAGCAAGGCAATTACCAAATGATAACTTAATTTTAAAGCTTTTAGTTTTCCCTATTATAAAAATTTCAAATATACACCAGATCTATTACCAACTAGGAATTCTCAAGTAATATGTGAAAAAAGCAGTCTAGGACTTAGTGCCCACGTTTTGAGGCATCACAAACTAAATATCTGTATACAACGTAATAAAGAAATAATAAAGAATCCCTTTAGGCTGAGTTCCGTGGAACACCCAAATCCAGAGGTCAACTATTTTTATTCTCTCAGTCAGGAAAGGCGAACACAGTTAACTACATGAGACTACTTTCTATGAATAGAGCATTACATTTTCTGATTTACAGATTTGTTATTTAAAGTCTAGTCTCTCCTTCCTTAAAGTAAATTAAGTGTTCCCCAACAGTGTTAACATGACAAAATAAACCTCCCATAGGTAAAGATATTTAGTGTTCAGCCCTATTACGTGTTGAGATTGCCACATTAGGCTCTAGTGAATGTCAGGTAGCCTGATCTTGAGATATAAATAATCAGCAAGGGCAGGATGGCAGCTATCAGCTTGGGTCATGCAGGTTACTGAACAGAAGTCAGATGGTAACTAATTCTAGTCACTACTGAGCAGAATGGAATTTGAACCAATGACCCAGAGATGAAAGACTCTGACTCTCACTGGAAAAAATAAAAAAAAAAAAAAAAAAAGTACAACTTTCTCAGTACTAGGAAACTAAATTCTTAAAACTGGGTTAAAAGCCAAGATTTCCTCCATTTTTCTAAGTTTCCACACTATTTGTAGCAATGAAATAAATAAGCTGATGATTTTTGAGACATATTTAAAAATCCATTGGTTTGTCACCAGTTCACTGCAGATTTATCTATTATACTAAAGAGTATCTGGCCTGCTCTTGAGAAGTTTTATAATTAATTATGTGTGCTAAGCCCTAAACTTGGGCATCAATTTACTATTCCTTTGTGGAAAGAGAAAAGTTCACCATGTAATAACTCTGAAAATAACTTTTGCTTTATTATTGTCTGAGGGGACTAATAATTTAAGTTGTCAAAAAACAGCAATATCTGCTTGCTGTTAGTGAATGCAGCAGCAACATGGATCTCTGGGCAGTGCTGTTACATCAGCTCTCCCACTCTTTACCTAACTCATTTAAAATGGACAATAAAAGTTTTCTTTAATTAGCTACTGGTGTGCATTAACATGATCATGATTAAACCATAAAAACCAACTGTACATTACTCTGGTCCCCTCTTCCATGTGTTTTGAATTATTCTGTTTGAAAATGTACTTTGCGTCCCTTTTAAAAGTTCGACCTTCTGCTTTCAGAGAATTAAATGCATATTACTGTAGTGAAGAAGATAATGTTTCAGACCTCCAGGCATATATTAAACACACTGGCAGCACTTGAGACAAAATGCTTTACTTATTAGATACTTCCTATTCTAAACAGTGTCATCAAAGGCTAAAAACAAAATCCATATAAAAGCTGCACAATGCTTCCACACAGAACCCGTGCCAAAATCCCTGTACTTTCCAACTAATGAGGAAAGGATGTGTACTCTTAACATATGAATGTAAGATTTTCCAAGCATTCACTTTAGGAAACTGGGCTATTGATTCCATATGGGTTATGTTAAATGAAACTGTATTGGTAAAATAACCTTTAAGATATCTGGCATGATAACTATAATTAAACAATATTTAAAAGACTAAAACAAAAGGGAATTTGGTTCCACAATGGCTAATTAAAATAAAATGAAAAAACACAGCCATGCCATCTATCAAGATAAATTGTTATTGTTTAAGAACTATTTAAATACTGTTAAAATATACTTTTAGATAAAATCTGAAAGAGCTGGAAAAATATTTGTGGCTGAAAAATGGATAGTTTGGTGAAGTAAAAAGTATAGGACTCTGAAATTTTATGCGGAGATAACAGCTTTAAAGCTTTGAGCACAACCAGATGGTACTTAAATCAGAGGAATTCTACGGTTTCACTATCAATGGGTTTCAATACGAGAAGATTTTCGATAGCTAGGAAAACACATCAAGTTGATAGTTTACTTCTTAGATCATTTCAGCGCATTTTCCCATCCTTTCCCAGCTGGCCGTGGCACACACCCTAGCCACCCAGGGAAAGGTGCTGAAAGCTGTACTGGGAGTTGGCGAGCTGGAGCCAATTCCTTCTTTTAATGCATGGAGATAGGTAAGTTTACTAGCTCACCCTGGAGTCTGGCGAGAGCCACAGTATCTCAGGAGCAGGGGCTAAAGCCATACTTGAGTATGTGACAATACCAAAGAATGTGTTAAAATAATTTCAAATGACATTAATTAGATGTTCTTCAGTACCATTTGGGAGCACAGAAAGATAAGCTTGACTGAAACTTCTGGTTTGGCCATATCAACGTTTTTATGGGCACATTCAAAAGTCAGCCTCATTAATAAAAATGCTTCAAATAAATGGATATTTACATTGTTAAAGAAAAATATGTAGAAACCAACCTCTTGAGAATTAGCAAGATCTCAAACAAATACATTTTGTGCTCTGATGGATGACCAAAAAAAAGGGGCAATTCAGCATCTATTCCAATGCTTTGTCATTTTAAGGAAACCTTCTTAACTATACACCAAGCACAGATATATCTACGTATTTTCCCACCTTCCTATTGTAATTATGGTTCTGTAACAGCAATGCAGAAGTAATATTTCCACCACGCGACAGTCATACTTTAACCTTCATCACAATATCTTTTGCCGATCGGAAGATCATTTTTCACATCTTATAAATTATGAAAAATCAAGTGTGAAACCACAAAACCAAAGTGACAATCACGATCGGTATATCACTGTGACATTTACTCTAATTTTACTATCCCTGCTAAAATGTAGTAGTGTCTTCAAAGAAGCAAAGATCTTACACAAAGTCAAATACAATACAAAATCAGTTACAGTATTTTAATGGCTTCACATACTGGAATTACAAAGAAGAATTTTTACAAGCTTGAGAAAATTATGTGCCTCACTGTCTAAACATTTGCAAACATACTCTTCTAGCTGCATCTTCTGGAAGTTTGGTTTTTGGGATGGGGTGGGGTACTGCTGCTGGGAGAAGGTCGTTGTATACTTTTAACCCCAAAACAGCCTACTTTGGAAGTTTTACATAAAAAGCAAATTGTCGTAACTATTGGCAATACTTAATTTCTGCTGGATGAATTAATTTAATCAAGAAAACAAAGTTTATCTTTAAGTCTCAAATTTTCAGTGATGTCGGCATTGTACTTAATAAACTTGTTATTACTTTATGCATGAATTACCATAAGAGCTCAGTGATGTGCTAGGTAAAATTTAAGCACAAGAAATTAACTAAAACATTATAAAGAATAAATTACCTTCTTGATGAAACATCTCCTTAACTGTCACCAATCCATGTTATTTTTAACTTAAAAACCAAACTTGAAAAAGCACTGGGTACTACAGATACACAGTGTTAGAAAAGAGGGCTTTTTAGATTTTATTTCTCTAAGCGAAATGTTATACCAGATTCCACATAATATAATTGTTCCCAGTTGGACGGCAAAAAAAAGTTTTCACAATACTGCAGTAATTATGCAAAAGAGCAGAACTAATGATACCCATCACTGCTTAACAAATAGAATGGTAAAGAGTACTACAGTTTCAAGTTTTCCCTTTCATGAAGTTACTTTTCCGGCTCTTTGAAGTAACAGTATGAGGCCACTACAGCCTGCTAAGTGTCAGTTCACATATTCACATTTCAAGACCAGGGCTAAATGCAACAAAAGCAGCATGGTGATAGTTCAGGCAAGGTTGTGTTTTACTATATAGTCCATGTTTGGTCTATTGTTCTAATTAAAGTTGTAAAGTACAAAAACGGACCAGTTCTAAGTGCCAAACGCCCTATATAAGACCTTGGTTATTATCAGTGTGTTTCAATATGGTAAGCCAAACAAACAAACAAACAAACAAAAAGTCTACACACCAACCTCTCCACACAAGTTCAAATCATACTTCTTGAGATTTTATCTGCAGTGTTGACCTTTAGACTTTTGTGTCTGTCTGTCCTTTTTATACATATATGACTTCATAGCATAAGCTTATTTTCAGGAGCTTCTAAATTCATGAAAAAAATAGTCCCAGGTGAAACTTTGCATACAAGTTCTCATTCTCTCTCCCTCTCTCTCTCTCTCTCTCTCTATGTCTGTCACATATAAAATTAGAACAGGTTGGTCATTTTTGTTCAAGGAGACTAGATCTAGTTGATTTATACTAACTTCTGAACTTACGTTTGACTTGTTTGCTTTTTGTAATGATTCAGTTTTTAAAAAATAAAACTTAACACATTGTGGGAACTTGGATCTTTATCAAAACAGATGCCTCTACGTTAGAAAAAACACCCTGCTTTGAAATGACCACGATGTTAATTCTTAAAAAGTGGCTACTGTGTGTACCAGGTAACTACCTCTCATACTGATGAAATCCAAGGTTCATACCACTAATGTCAATGTGGAAACCATTTTGTCTCATGGCTGCTTAAAGATTTTCAATAGGATTAAATCAGCTGCAAGTCCTTATTATACCAGGGTTTACAATTGTGTCTGAGCTGGAGTCTGTTTCTCATAGAATTTTACTCAGAGACGGACTTAGATTGGCTCCTTAGAGCTAGTCTGATTTTACTAGAAACAACTGTATCACATCAGCCACTCTCATAAACTTGCCGTAAGATTGAATCAGCCCTGACCCTGAAGCAGATGAAAGTTTACCGAGCCTATGCATTCTCTATAAGAGTCACAGAAAAGTTTGCATGTAGTTTCTGCAGAAGGGCAGAAGTAGAATATGCTTATTAACTATTCCAGTTGTCCTTTGCCTTGCAACTCTGAACCTGACAAGAGTTCTGATAAGAAAACTATAGGTGAACTTGGTGAAATTTCTATTGATGAAAATACAAACTCTTGATTATTTTATCCTTCAAATCGCATGTAGTCCTTTAAGGAAACTATGAAGGGTTTATGGAAGTGATGCAAGAGCATGCTCTTAAAACTAATCTTCCCCTCATTTTCAGTACAACTTAAAAACAATGAAAAGGGTTTAAGTATATCCATAATTAACTTTATCCAATAGCTGGTTTTCATTGCCAAACAGAAAATAGTTGACAAAAATATTGAGCTGATTTTCATTATCATATATTCTATTTATTAAATCTAAACAAATCTGGTTCGGTTAACTGTAGATTCTCTTCAAAGTAAACCTGAATCTCAGTAGTCTCCACTACTTAGCTGATTTTATTGAAATCCATCAAGACATAGAATAGAGGTTCACTTACTAACTTTTATTGGCTACCCTTTAACTTCATGATAGCAGATCAAATCCAAACTGAACTAAAGCTACATATTGATTCTGTTTGTCCTATGTTATCAATACCTTAATGATGCAATGGACAATGGACTTGAAATACAAAATGGTCAAGATGTTAGAGAAAAACATTTGCTTATGCCCTGCAGCCAATTCTTCTTTTCCACTAGAAGAACTTTGTTCTGTGCTGCTACTCCATAAAAATCATCACTAAAATGACCTTCCACACAAACTGCTTTGATCATAACCTCTCCTTTTAATCCCTAGGAATTTGAAGTATTCTCTAAACCAAGTAAATACTGTATTCCTAACAATAGTTGGGGTCAGCTGGCCCTACACCATCAGTTAATTTTCATATCCTTATATGTCCTAAGTAATATTTGCTGTTCTAAGAAAACAACTTACTGTATATTAATGAAGGTAATCCAACATATATCTTAAGGATATTCTTGACCATGTGGAACTGTCTGCATAAAAGTTTAGAAGTTAAAAAAAGAAAATGTTAGATTACCTCCTCCCAAATATCAAGCATCATCTCTACAAACATTAAAGTAGGAAGCAAGTCTGGAAACTCAGGAGAAAACTTTCTCAAAAAACTTTTAAATTTTTCATAAATTTTAATCATAGCAGCTATAAGAGTACTAACTGATCTTATCACAATGTCTCTCGTTAATACTAAATTTCAGAAAATCATATTCATAACAGTTTACCAAATTAGCATCATTAAAGAGGAGTGTTCTTAGTATTTAAAATTCGTATCTCTCTAAACTACTTAAAGAATAAAGATTCTATTTTTTTTAATGATATTTATAAGGTAATGTTATTCAGTCAAGTACGGTTAATGTTTGGACTTTAGCTATAATAATTTTATTGTGATAAAATACTTCCTTAGCTTCTTGAAGATGGAGCAAATGTCAAAATTATTAAGCAAAATGTGTAAAAAGTATTTCACATTATTCATTCATTCAACAAATTTTTACTGAGCATATACTATGTTCCAGACACTACTAGGGATATAGCAGAAACAAAGTCCTTGCCTTCATGGAGTTTATATCCTAGTGGGGAAATCAGATCATAAAATTTTACGCAACACACACACACACACACACACCTGTTTTTTGCTGATGGACTGGATTGCTGGATATTATGAGAGAAAGACAGGAGACAAAAGTGATTTGAATTTTTTGCCCTGAGCAATTACAAGAACGGAAAAAGAGGATTCTCCAGGTAATGCAAGTAGCTTCTCAAACTATGTGTTATGCTAATGCTTTGACAATCCATCTTCCAAACTTTGCCTATTTCCCCAAAAGTCATAAATGACCACAGTGATCCTCACCACCATACCCAAAGTCCCAAAGGACTCTCTAGTTTAATTATGATGGCTTCCTAGTTCTTCTAGCAAACCAAACCCCAGTCAGCTGAGAACCATGCAAGGGACGGCTATTATTAAAGATGGTTTTCTGGGGATGAGCTTAGACCTCATTCTGCACAAACACTCGGGAGTACAAAATAGTGGGAGTCATGTCACATCCCCAGAAAATCAAAACGAGATGCAGAATATTTTTTGGGAGGAATTTGGCCTTGGAACAGCTAAGACTGAGAATATTAGTGAGTTGAGTTGGAGAAAGGAAGGAGAGAGGGCTGGACTCTTACAAGACCTTCCTATTTCTAACTGCTTTTGAGCATTTCAACTTGTATGTCCCATTATAAACATTATGCATCTAAAAGATCACCATAGGTCTAGGTCTAAGAGGGCGGTGGCAGCTGGGTACTGGGTTTCTGGGCTGGTAGGATGGTCCTGGGCACAGCTCACATGTGGAAAGTCCTCACCTACTTCTTAGTGTTCCCTGGCATAGGAGGGAGCATGCTCAGTGTCTTCCTGAATTTGCATCACAGAGAGCACAAGAGACCTGAGTTTGTCGCCTACCTCCATCTCCATACCAGGTCCAAGTCCTTTCCCTGGGAACATGGTAATTATACTGTCTACCAGAACTCTCACGTGAATCCACTTCTGATTGACTATGAAGATGAATAAAGAGAACTTGGACCACTACCCAGTGTGGACCGCAGCACTGGTATGGTTATACACATAGACCAGAAAAGTATATGGGACCTTAAGCTCACCTTCCTTTTTTTTTTTTCCCCTTTGTCATTTTCTTTTTTTTTTTT
>NW_024412417.1:11248890-11268476 GCF_014898765.1 Herpailurus yagouaroundi | reverse complement strand
TTTTTTTTTCCCCCTTTGTCATTTTCTTTTTTTTTTTTCAATATATGAAATTTATTGTCAAATTGGTTTCCATACAACACCCAGTGCTCATCGCAAAAGGTGCCCTCCTCAATACCCATCACCCACCCTCCCCTCCCTCCCACCCCCCATCAACCCTCAGTTTGTTCTCAGTTTTTAAGAGTCTCTTATGCTTTGGCTCTCTCCCACTCTAACCTCTTTTTTTTTTTTTCCTTCCCCTCCCCCATGGGCTCCTGTTAAGTTTCTCAGGATCCACCTAAGAGTGAAAACATATGGTATCTGTCTTTCTCTGTATGGCTTATTTCACTTAGCATAACACTCTCCAGTTCCAACCACGTTGCTACAAAGGGCCATATTTCATTCTTTCTCATTGCCACGTAGTACTCCATTGTGTATATAAACCACAATTTCTGTATCCATTCATCAGTTGATGGACATTTAGGCTCTTTTCATAGTTTGGCTATTGTTGAAAGTGCTGCTATAAACATTGGGGTACAAGTGCCCCTATGCATCAGCACTCCTGTATCCCTTGGGTAAGTTCCTAGCAGTGCTATTGCTGGGTCATAGGGTAGATATATTTTTAATTTTTTGAGGAACCTCCACACTGTTTTCCAGAGTGGCTGCACCAGTCTACATTCCCACCAGCAGTGCAGGAGGGTTCCCGTTTCTCCACATCTTTCCTTACTTGTTTCAACTGTTGACCAGTATACTGATCTTCCATTCCTTTGCTTATGGCACAAGATAGCTTAAATAAATAACTTAGATTGGCAAAAAATAAAATTGAAATAAATAAATGAAACATTACCATATCATTCTAAACTACCTTTTCCCTAAAATATCACCTTTATAAGTTAACTTTTTTCTTCCTTCCCAAAGGGCTCAAATATTAAATACACCTTTCGGTTCCCTACCAAGTACTGCTGGTCATTCCTTCATTTCAGTAATTACTCCTGCTGTTCTTCCTTTGTATTTTTTATTCTTACTGGCCCTTCCCAGTTTCCCCACTGGCTAATTGCCTGAGTTCCTTAATTAGTTTCTTTCACTGGTCTTTCTCTTTCCTAACCTATCCCATATAGTACTGACAGATTACTCTTCTCAAAATAGTTTAAATATTTACTTACAAACACTTATCCCACTAGAATGTAAGGTTATTGAAAACAGACTTTTTGAGCGTCTATAATTCTACTTTATCACCAACACCCAAAATAGTGGTTGGTACACAGTAGGCATTCCATACATATTTAATGTATGAATTAAGAAAAAAAAAAAAACCTGAAGTGAATAATTTGCAAAGTGCTTATTTAGGTCCCTGGGTGAAAAAGGAGACACAAGGATCAGTTAAATTGGAGCCTGCCTTGGGGCACCTGGGTGGCGCAGTCGGTTAAGCGTCCGACTTCAGCCAGGTCACGATCTCGCGGTCCGTGAGTTTGAGCCCCGCGTCAGGCTCTGGGCTGATGGCTCAGAGCCTGGAGCCTGTTTCCAATTCTGTGTCTCCCTCTCTCTCTGCCCCTCCCCCGTTCATGCTCTGTCTCTCTCTGTCCCAAAAATAAATAAACGTTGAAAAAAAAATTAAAAAAAAAAAAATTGGAGCCTGCCTTCTAGGTTAGAGATACTTTACTAAAGATGTTTTTAGAACACGTCTGTTCCAAGACTGAAAGAAACCAGGATTTGGACTTGTTCAAATGGCAGTAAGAACACTGAGGCTGAAGGAACCACATAAATGAAAAAGGGACAAAAGACAGAAAAGAGAGTGGGTAAGTGTATGGCAAAGGAAACACCCCATCTGGCTCAAACAAGAGAGGTATTGATGGGAAGGGCGGAGGATGAGGCTGGAAAGGCAGGAAAAGCAAGATTCTAGGTAGCAGTTAAGGAAACTGAATTCTTAGTTTTATGCCAGTCTTCCTTAAACTATAGCCTTTTGGCCACCTGAATCAGAATAACCTAGGGCACCTGTTAAAACAGAGACTCTCCGGCCTCACGCCAAAAAGCATCTTACCTGAAGGTGACACCTGGTGAGCTGAACTTATAACAAACTTCCAGGAATATTTATGCACACTAATATTTGAGAAACACTGCTATATACAGTGGAAAACTAAACTTTCTAAGCAAATAAATGACAAACAGTGCTTGGGAAAAATAAATGTAATCAAAATGTGCACTGGGAGTAGAGATTGGAGGGCAAAGAGACTGCAGGTAGCACCACCATTGAGAAAGCAATTGGCCAGATGACCAAGATGGGGATGTGAAATTAAGTAATCATAGCATAATGGGCATTTCCCCTATGAAGCCTTCCCTTTATGAGCCCACAATAACTCCTCTCTCTCTTACAGTCCTGTAGGACATACTATCTTTATCATTTATCTGGTACTTAGCATATACTACCTTCTACTGCTATTTTCTTTTAAGCCTTCCCTTCTAACTAGATTGTAAGATTCTTGAGTCCAGAAACATGTTATGCTCATTTTTGTAAATCCTGTGCACAAAATATGCATACAAGGTGAGATAAGTATACTGGATGACCACAATGCTGGTGATTAAGATGGCAACACTGATAACCTAACTAGTTGATGCCCTGATATTCTCTAAAGCAAGAACAATGCACAGATAGCATTTACTGCCTGCTTAGAAGGTGCACTTTTCTATGTGCACTTAGTATACATTAGACACTTTTCTATATCAATTCATTTAATCCTCAGAACAACCCTGTAAAGTAGGTACTATTATTATCCCCATTTTAAGATAAAGAAACTGAGGGGATGCCTAGGTGCCTCGATAGGTTGAGCATCCAACTCTTGATTTCAGCTCAGGTCATGATCTCACTCACGGTTGTGAAATGGAGCCCTGCGTCAGGCTCTGTGTTGAGCGTGGACCCTTTGAGCTTCTCTTTCTCGCTCGCTCTCTCTCCCCCCATCCCTCTCCCCACTTGCGTGCTCTTTCTAAAAATAAAAAAAAAAGGGGTGCCTGGGTAGCTCAGTCAGTTAAGCATTTGATTCTTGATTTCGGTTCAGGTCATGATCTCATGGTTAGTGGGTCTGAGCTTCCACTGGGCTCTGCAATGATAGCACAGAGCCTGATTGGGATTCTCTGTCTCCCTTTCTCTTTCTCTCAAAAAATAAACATTAAAAAAATTTTTTTTAATTTAAAAATAAAAAAAGATAAGGAAACTGGGGCCCAGATAACTTGTGCAAAATCACACAAAATTAAACATACATGTGTTAAGTGGTGTAGCTGATATTTGAACACAGAGCTCATTGTAAAACCATAATCTACAGGGGCACCTCAGTGGCTCAGTTGGTTGAGCATCTGACACTTGATTTCGGCTCAGGTCATGATCTCATGGTCGTGGGATCGAGTCCTGTGTTGGGCTCTGCTCTGACAGCACAGAGGCTGCTTGGGATTCTCTCTTCCTCTTTCTCTGCCCTTCTTTCTCTCTCTCTCTCTCTCAAAATAAATAAAATAAACTTATAAAATCATAATCTACATAGTCTCTATTGAGGACCTTTATTTGTTTCTTTCATAGCCCTTACCACAGTTTAAAAATTTTGTAAAGCTTGTTGCTGTTGTTAATGTCTCCCTAACTAGATGGCAAGATCCATAATTGCAGGGACAAGTCAATTTTGTGCACTATTACATATCAAGTGTTAAGCACACGGTAGATGCTCTACAAATATACACTTTGTAAATGAATGAATGAATGAAAAAATAAGGAAAAAGAAGTAGGACAAAAGAGTGGAGGAATGAAGCAACACACACCATTATGAGTACCTCAGGGACCAGCAAGGCTTTTATTACTGATTTCAGACACATGGCTTCCCAGAGAAAGCCTTCATCAATATATGAATGTATTTTGAAATGCTGAAAGGAAAAATGCATTTGCAAGGTGCTGGGCCCAGGTGTGTCTATTTTAGCAGTCACTGTATTCAAGAACAGGAAGCAGAGCTTGGAGATAGAGCACTGCACTAGGGAACTGAAGAGCTGGCTGAGTTCCACTGTTTCCACTAAGTCACACCTGTGTGCAGCTATGTGGGAAAACACTGTCTTTGTTCACAGCTCTCCTTTTGTCGACACTGAGTTAAAATAGGGTAATCTAGGCCAAATTCAAATTCTCAGTTCAGTGCATCTGAGTCATGCTTCTGAGAGCTGGAAGAGGTTCTGGAGCTCATTGTTTCCAGAGATTTTCAAACTACTTTATAGTCATAGTACTCTTTTTTCAAAGAAACTCTTATGGGGTGATGGGGTAGTGGGTAGGGACAGGTAGTCAATATGCACAATATGGAAAACAGATAAAAGCAAAGTTACCCTAGGATGGTTGTATCATGTGACAGGCCACAAAACAAAACTCAAATCTGCTACCAACCACCCCTCAATATTTTTAAGTTTTTTATTTCAATTCTAGTTAGTTAACATAAAGTGTAATATTAGTTTCAGGCATAAAATATAGTGACTCAACCCTTCCATGCAAAAGCCAGTACTCATCACAGCAAGTACACTCCTTAATCCCCATCACTTATTTCATCCATCTCCCCACTCACCTCCATTCTGGTAACCATCAGTTTGTTTTCTATAGTTAAGAGTCTATTTCTTGGTTTGCCTCTCTCTCTCTCTTTTGCCTTTGTTTTGTTTCTCAAATTCCACTTCTGAGCAAGATCATATGGTATTTGTCTTTCTCTGACATATTTCGCTTAGCATAATATTCTCTATCTCTGTCCATGTGGTTGAAAATGGCAAGATCTCATTCCTTTTTTATGGCTAATATCCCATTGGCCATATGTCACATCTTCTTTATCCATTCATCAGTCGATGGACACTTGGTCTGTTTTCATAATTTGACTATTGCAGATAATGCTATTAACACTGGCATGCATGTACCCCTCTGAATTAGTATTTTTGTATTCTTTGGGTAAGTACCTAGTAGTGCAATTGCTGGATTATAGGGTAGTTCTATTTTTAACTTTTTGAGGGTCCTTCATACTGTTTTCCAGAGTGGCCGCACCAGTTTGCATCCCACCAACCACGCAAGAGGGTTAGGATTCCCCTTGCTCCACATCCTCACCAACGCCTGTTGTTTCTTGTGTTGTTGATTTTAGCCATTCTGACAGGTATGAGGTAATATCTCATGGTAGTTTTCATTTGTATTTCCCTGATGCTGAGCGATGCTGAGTATTTTTTCATATGTCTGTTGACCATCAATATGTCTTCTTTGGAAAGAAATGTCTATTCATGTCTTCTGTCCATTTTTAATTAGGTTATGCATTTTTTGTGTGTTGAGTTGTAGAAGTTTTTAAATATTTGGGATACTAGCCCCTTTATCAGATATGTCATTTGCAGATATCTTCTCCCATTCTGTAGGCTGCCTTTTAGTTTTGGTGATTGTTTCCTTTGCTGTGCGGAAGAAGCTTTTTATTTTGATCAAGTCCCGATAGTTTATTTTTGCTTTTGTTTCCCTTGCCTCAGGAGACATATATAGAAGGAAATTGCTATGGCTGATGTCAAAGAAGTTACTGCCTGTGTTATTCTCTAGAATCTCTATGGTTTCAGGTCTCACATTTAAGTCTTTCATACATTTTGAATTTATTTTTGTGTATGGTGTAAGAAAGTGGTTTAGCTTTATTCTTTTGCATGTTGCTGTCCACTTTTCCCAACACTCCTTGTTGAAGAGACTGCCTTTACCCCAGTGAATAGTCTTTCCTGTTTTGTTGAAGATTAATACACCATATAATTGTGGGCTAATTTCTGGGTTGTCTATTCTGTTCCACTGGTCTTTGTGTCTATTTTTGTGTCAGTACCATTCTGTTTTGATTCCTACAACTTTACAATATGGTAATCTGGAATTGTGAATATTGTAATCTGAAATCTAGAATTGTCATGCCTCCAGCTTTGCTTTTCATTTTCAAGGTTGCTTTGGCTATTTAGGGTCTTTTGTGGGTCTATACAAATTCCATCATCAGTGGGATTTATTCCTGGGTTGCAAGGGTGGTTCACTATTTGCAAATTAATCAACATGATGCATCACAACAAAAGATTCAATCATTTCAACAGATGCAAAAAAAGCATCTGACAAAGTATAACATTCATTCATGATAAAAGCTCTCAACAAAGTAGGTTAGAGGGAACATACTGAACATAATAAAGACCACAGATGAAAAACCCAGAGCAAATATTATCCTACATGGGGAAAAACTGAGAGCTTTCTCTCTATGTCCGGAACAAGAAAGGGATGTCTGCTCTCCCCACTGTTATTTAATGCAGTACTAGAAGCCCTAGCCACAGCTATCAGACTGATGAAAGACTGAAAAATAAAAGGCATTCATATCAGAAATGTATAAATTCTTTTTGCAGATGATAATATATATAGAAAACCTGAAAGATTCAACCAAAACACTAGAACGTCTAATGAATTTAGTAAGGTCTCATGATACAAAGTCAAGGTGCAGAAATCTGTTGCATTAATATACACGAATAATGAAGCAGCAGAAAGAGAAATTAAGAAACAATATTTGGATTGGAAGAACAAATATTGTTAAAGTGTCTATACTACCCAAAGCAATCTACACATTTAATGCAATCCCTATCAAAATATCAACAGCATTGGGGTGCCTGGGTGGCTCAGTTGGTTAAGCGTCTGACTTTGGTTCAGGTCATGATCTCATGGTTCATGAGTTTGAGCCCTGCATCAGTTTCTGTGCTGACAGCTCGAAGCCTGGAGCCTGCTTCAGATTCTGTCTCCTTCTATCTCTGTTCCTCCCCTGCTTGCGCGCGAGCTCTCTCTCTCTCAAAAATAAATATTAAAACAATTTTTTTTAATTAAAAAAATATCAATAGCATTTTTCACAGAACTAGAATAATCCTAAAATTTATATTGAACCACAAAAGAATGATTGATATAGTTTTTAAATATATGCTTTACTGAGATAATTCACATGCCAAACAATTCATCTATTTAAAGTATACAAATCAATGTTTTTCTTCCAAGTTTTCATTTAAATTCCAGTTAGTTAACACAGTATAATATTAGTTCCAAGTATAGAGTAATTCAACACTTCCATATAAACGCCTAGTGCTCCTCCCAAGTGCCCTCTTTAATACCATCACCTGTTTAACTCATCCCCCAGCCCACCTCCCTCTGGTTACCTTCAGGTTGTTCTACAGAGTTAAGAGTCTGTTTCCTGGTTTTCCTCCCCCTACTCCCCCATGTTTGTTTGTTGCTTAAATTCCACATATGAGTGAAATCATATGCTTTTTGCCTTTCTCTGGCATATTTCACTTAGCATAATATTCTCTAGCTCCATCTACATCATTGCAAATGCCAAGATTCCATGATTTTTTATGGTTGAGTAATGTTCCATTGTATGGACATATATACACACATATATATGTGTGTGTGTGTGTGTGTGTGTGTGTGTGTGTGTGTGTGTGTATGCATACATATACACACACGTATACATACGTATATGTGTATATATATATTCTTTACCCATTTATCTGTTGATGGACATTTGGGCTTTGGTATATTTACAGGATTGTGTAAACATAACCATAGTCAATTTTTTTTTTATATATGAAATTTATTGTCAAATTGGTTTCCATACAACACCCAGTGCTCATCCCAAAAGGTGCCCTCCTCAATACCCATCACCCACCCTCTCCTCCCTCCCACCCCCCATCAACCCTCAGTTTGCTCTCAGTTCTCAACAGTCTCTTATGCTTTGGCTCTCTCCCACTCTAACCTCTTTCTTTTTTTTTTTTCCTTCCCCTCCCCCATGGGTTCCTGTTAGGTTTCTCAGGATCCGCATAAGAGTGAAACCATATGGTATCTGTCTTTCTCTGTATGGGCTTATTTCACTTAGCATCACACTCTCCAGTTCCATCCACGTTGCTACAAAAGGCCATATTTCATTTTTTCTCATTGCCACGTAGTATTCCATAGTGTATATAAACCACAATTTCTTTATCCATTCATCAGTTGATGGACATTTAGGCTCTTTCCATAATTTGGCTATTGTTGAGAGTGCTGACCATAGTCAATTTTGCAACATTTGTCAGTCCCAAACAAAATGCCATATCCATTAATAATCACTTTCTTACCTCATTTTTCTCCCTCCCTGCCAGTCCTTAGCAGCCACTGTTTTACTTTCTGTCTCTATAGATAGGCCTATTCTACACATGTCATGTAAATGAAATCATATAGTACATGGTCTTTTGTGTCTGGCATCTTTCACTTCGCAGGGTGTAAAGTTCATCCACGTTGTAGCATTCCTTTTTACGGCTGAGTAATATTCCATTTTATGGATACGTTACATTTTATTTATTCATTCATTAGTTGTGGGACACTTGGGTTGCTTCTACTTTTGTTATTATGAATAGTGCTGCTATACATAGTCAGGTACCAGTTTTTGTGTGGACGGATGTTTTTACTTCTTTTCATTACATACGTAAGAGTAGAACTGTTAGGCTATATATATAACTCTATGTTTAATCTTTTGAGGAACTGCCAGACCTTTTTCTAAAACAGCTGCAACATTTTACATTTTTTAACAAGTGTATGAAGATTACAATTTCTCCACATCTTTAGCAACACTGATTATTATCTGTCTTTATGATTACAGACATCTTAGTGGGTGTGAGGTGGTATCTCATAAGTGGTGCTGATTTCCATTTCCCTGATGGCTGATGACATTGATAGTTTCTTCATGCACCTATTGGCCATCTGAATACCTTCTTTAGAGAATGTTTATTCAGATCCTTACCCCATTTTTTGTAATTGGGTTAAGTGGCATAGTTTTAGCTCTTACATGTAGGTCTGGATCCATTTTATGTTAATTTTGTACATGGTGCTTATTCTTTTAATTTCTATAAAGTCAATATTCACATCCCCTCTTTTATTTCAGATTTTAGTAATCTGAGTCTTCTTTTTATTGCTAAGTCCAGCTAAGAGTCTGTCACCTTTGCTGATCTTTTCAAAGAATTGAGTTTTGGTTCTGCTGATTTTCTCTATTGCTTTTCTATCTCCCCTTGACATTTTATAGAAACCTTAGAGAAAGTAGAGTTTGGGGCGAAGGCAGTAGAAGCTTCCTACCCATCCCTTCATTCAAATGACCACAATATCTGGGATGGCCCAAGCCAGTCCTTTTATTCACACCTGTTGTTTGATTTATCAATAGTGTGCACTATTATTTCTCAAATTTTCCGGTTCAGATGATAAATTATATGGTCACATACCAAGAGCTCTGGGCTGAAATGGGATTTTCTGTAGATTCTATCCAGCTTCCTTCCAGTCCCATCTTTTTGAATATTCTCTGTGGTCCTGGCCTCAGGAATAAAGTAAAAAAAGTGAAATAAAGAAAATACAAACGCGGATTGAAGAGACACAGTTGCAGTGAGATTGGTGTGAAAAAAGAAGTTTTTGAGAATTCTCACCAACTAACAAAAAAAGGAAAAGAGTCCTTTGTCTTTATTTGTGTCTCTCTGTCACTGTTCTTTTTATTCTTTTATAAACAAGTACAAATTGAGGTTGAGGTCATAGGCAAATATTCTCAAGAACTGCTGTGGATAAAGCAGTCTGTCTTCATGGGTTACTGACTTAACCATGGGGCAGGGCCCTATATTCTATTTTCCAACTACACGTGTGCACATACTCTTCCCCAGTGAAGACAGCATTCCTTAGGACAATGCCAGTCTTCCGAAGGGGAAGGAATATTCTTACTTTTGAAAGAGAGGTTACAGGTCTAAGTGCTCAAGAAAAGACAAGGATCACACTACTTCCTTTTGCTCCATGCCTCCCCACACCTAATCAGTGTACCCAAACGCTGCAAGATGCCAATAATTCACCTTCTATTCCATTCTGTTTGTCCTTTCCCCATTCTGTCCTAGACCCACACTCTCCATGGGGCAGGAGACGGTTTTGTGGTTCCATCTACTTCAGGCACCTCTGCTTTTCCTAACATAGCCAAAGGCATATATGCAAACGAACAAATACACTTTTATCAATTATTGCACTGTATTTCATTCACAACAGGAATCTGGAAACTGTACATCCAGTATTTCTAGAAAAACTCGGCACTCTTAAGGAGAATTAAATACATTTAGTGTACTTCATTTCAATCTTAAAATAATTTGTTCCTTATTAGTCTAGGAATCTGATCTGTTGTGTTGACTTGATTATCACATGTTACTCAAGAGACTTGATTTTATTTTCACCAAATGTGCTTACTTTTTTCCTGCTGTATTGGTCTTTAGACTTTATTTCAGAGAAGGTGTTTTAGGAACTGAGACTTTAAAATATTTTACAAGAACCTGTTTGTTAACAATAATTTGTTTGATATCAAAGTTAAGTCACAATGAAAAATCTGGTATGTTCAAGGTTTTCACTGGAACTAAAATGCTTATTAAAAGTCATGGAAAAATATTACTGCTATTTTTGGCAATAAAACACAATGATGAAACAAAGCTTCCCGAACAATGTAAAGACAGTGGGACAGTGACTCAAGGCACTGGCAGATATTTTATTTTGATACTTAATGCAGTTCACAGAATACCAGCTGACTTTATTCTTAGGAACACATTTAAAAAATGGCAGTGATGGATTTTCAGGCCTGGTTACACCTACCAGGAAAATGACGCAACCATTATTCACCTCTTCCAACTATGGTTTTTACTGGCATCTTCTATGAGTTACACTTTGGCACTCTTCTAAACATCATCAGGCCACAAGCTCGGTCTAAATCAAATATTTTTACAAACTAAACAATCCAGTGCTAAAAACTACCCAAATTACAAAGACCTAATGCTGTTTCCGTTCCAAAGAATAGGCTATTTTATAGGGGAAAAAAAGTGCTTACTACATTAAAAGGGAAATGGAGCTTCAGCCCAAAAAACCTAGGCGATCTAAAGCACGAAAAAACCAGTTAGGATCAATCCTGCACTGGCCACCAACTGACAGACATAACCTGCTAATGACCTTTTCCAATCTCTGTATCTTATGGGCCCACATAATAGATTGTCTAGGCAAGTCAGTTCATCTAGTATCTAGTTAAGTTAGTTTCATACAGAAAAATATCTGTTCATAGACATAGTCTACATTCCTAATTCTGGCTAACATTTTTGCAAATGTGAGCCACTATTCACATTATTACTGCAAAAGAACAAGTCCAAGTATATGTCCTACTAATGATAGGTGAGGACCATTATCTCTGCATGTGGAGAGTACCTGATTTTCAAAAAGCTGAGGGAATACACACAAGCAATGCTGGCAAGCGAAACTTAAACCAGTGAAACTTTCATTTTCCCTCATTAAATACAGATATACTAAAGTATATTCTTTGTAGTTGCTGCACATTTTAATTGAAATTAGTTACACAGTGCCTGGTACATAATACACATGTTGAACAATACTTGTTGAATAAATGAATGCAAAATATCTCATTCCCTTACAAATCTGGAAAAGCCATATCATGTCAAGTATTACTTATTACATAAGTAATATTTAGGAAGCCATAGCAGTTACATCATACATTCTCCTTTCCCTTGAATAACAAAGACCATTAGTCTTTACCTGAGGAATTTTGTAACCAGACTAACTCTTCAGCTCTACCGATCTCTCTTGTTTCTGTCACCTCTATTGATAGTTTTATTGCATAGGGCATTATATTGGTCAACTGCTGTCAGAAACAGCATAGGAGGATCTCCTCAACAACTGTAAAATCTTTGCTTAGAGACATTCATTAAATACATCCATCATTTATTCATTTAACACATTGGTACCGAGCTCCTGCTACGTGTCCAATAATTTTAGGCATGGAAGATGTATCAATGAACAAAAAACCAAACTGAAACAAACCCCCAAAACCTGTTCTTGTGGAGCCTACATTCTAATAAGTAGAAGTAATAAATCTAATAAGTAAACCATACAGTATGTTACTAAATCAGAGGTAGTGTGAGAAAAACAAAAGCAGGTGGGGACATCAGGATTTCCACAGAAGGACAGAAATTTTCAAAAGGGTGGTCATGGTAGGCCTCATTAAAAAGGAGACATCTGAGCAAGGAGCTACTGGGAAAGGTCCCCACAGGGGCCTGGTGGCAGGAATAGTGCTAGGCATGCTCCAGAAATAGCAAGGGAGCCAGTGCAGCTGGAGCAGAATAGGAGCACTCTCCTAGGAGCACTGACTGGGAAGCACAGTAAGAGTAGAGGTCTGAGACTAATGGAGGAGCCAGATCATACAGGTCCTGGAAAGCCACTGCTTTAAAGACTTTAACTTTTCTCTGAGAGAAACAGGAGCCAGTGAAGAAAGCTTTTGAGAGAACAACACAAATATTTAGCTTAGGTTTTAAAAGGATCTCTGGCTGCTGTTTTGAGAATATGAGGCTGAGATAACAGAGTACAAAAAGGAGATGAGTCAGGAAGCTATGTACCTAGCCATGTAGGTGAGACATGATGGCTTGGGCCAAGGCAAATGGTGAAGGTGGTGAGAAGAAGTTGAATTCTGGATATATTTTGAAGGTAGAGCCAACAGGATTTGCTGACACATTAGATATGATATATAATAGAAAAGGAGGTGAGTAAGACTTCACAAATTTTGGCTTTAGCAACTGGAAAAATGGGAGTTGTCAATGACTGATATGAAAAAAAAAACTATGGGTGGAGTAGGTCTGAAGGAAGAGAAAGATCAGCAGTTCCATTTTGAACATGTTAACCTCATAGGGTGAAATGGCATAATCTTCACATTACAATCCCAGTTCATTCTCCTCATCATACATTTAATGTAGATTAAAAATAAATCTATGGCATTTTTTCAGGCATGCTAGTTAGAATTGTACTGGAAACCTTACATATCTTTTATTCATTAGAACCAACAGTTTTCTCACTACAGTAGCTGGAAATTCTAGTCTACCAGTTAGAAGTGAAGTTCCTGCTTGCCTTCCACTTACCAAAACCAAATGTGTTTACAGCTTCTTGTCTCCTAGATTCAAGAACAATTTGGGCAAGATGAAATGGCTCTGGAATTAGAATCAGAGGATCTATAGGTCAAACTCTGGTTCTTCCACTTACCTGTGAGGGGGCCTTAACATCTTTGTATCTCACTGATGACAACATAAAATAAATAAAACACCTACATTATAGGAATGGTGTGAGATTACATTAAATGATATAAGTGAACAAGTTCCATGCATTGTAAAGAGTTATACCAATGTTAGAAGCTATTTATATTGCCTATAGCTTGCCAAACATTTTACACATGACTTTTCTATTTCTTTTGCTCATTCATTCATTCACGCATCCCACCATCTTACATAAAGGAATGAAGTTCTTGGAATAATCTCTTAACAAATTGGTGAAAGACTTCTGAGAAATTTTCTGGGGGTTTCTTCACCCTTTTTACTCTATGCCCTTCTAAGAGCTGCTTAGACAGTAGTTACCTTATCTTAATGATATACTTTACATGGGTCTGATTCCATTACAATGAATTCTGCAACTGAACATTTGTTAAAATGAAAGGACAAAAAAGTCCTGGTAAAATAATAGCAGGCAACCTGCTAAAATGGAAACAGCAATGAAAGGTGAGCCATGTTACACATCACTGGAAGAGTCAACTGGACTGATTCCAAAGTGCTGGGGTCAGAACAGAGCCAACTCTTAAGATATGACCTGTGGGAGATGAGAATGATGATATATGGCAGGAGAGGAAAAAGTGGGGTTAATGTCAAAGTCTTGGCCCTGACTATTCCCAATTTATTTTGTAAGAACTTTGGCCTACCCTTGATGGCCTTTCATTCTTATTTATGGGGAAGAGAGAGTATGCAGGTAATCTTTCTCAATCACATGATATGATTGCAGAGAGACTGGGAGTTTTGTTGACAAAAGGGAGTGTGTACCTAGTTTTTGGAGGTGAAGTCCAGGTTTCTTATGAATCTTAGTGAGTTAGCAAGAGAACAGATTACTATGTTTTGAAATAAACAAAGCTGTAGGAAATAATCTCAAGCATTAACAATTTTACCCTAACTGAAGGGTCTGTTATAGCCATTGCTATGAGGATCTTTTTGTAATTCTTCCTGCACTATATTCTCAGACGCAATTTTATTAGGGCATTTCTTCCTAATTAGTTACTGGGAGTGTCTTCTGACCTAAGATATGAGCTTTTTCAAGGTTGGGAAGATATTTTATTAATCCTTGTAACCACAGAGTCCCTGTAACATACACAATAGAGAATCAATAAAATTTGTTTTCTTGATTCCCTTCTATGTACAGCTTTCCCTCCTACACCTTTATTTCTGAAAGGCTAACTTCAGAGCTCATATAGTGAGATCTCATATATACTTCATTATCCTGAATTCTGCATGTCCTTCGTGTCATGGGCTGCTCTCACAAAATGGTTAATGAATGCCAAACAACTTACGGCAGGAAACCCAGGATTTCAGACCACACGCTTCCTTATAAAGTAATGAAATGCTTGACACATAAGGGGACAGTACCATTCCTGCAATTCAATGGAACTACCATTTAGATTACACTTTGCTGTCTTGAGAAGAGGAATTTTTGGCTTGGTATTTCTGACTCACCCTTAGTGTTTTTTATTGCAACACTGTTATTCTTGTAAATCCATTATTTTCAACATGTCATCATAAAAGTATTCAAAGACACAAAAAGATGAAATAATTTTATAGTAAGCATCTGTATACCTATAACCTAGATGCTCTACAAAACTTCATTTTGGTTCACTTGTTTTAATAACTAGGGATAGAATGGGTCTCAGCAAGAAAAAGATGGCACTTTCATTTCAGTGATTATTTATAATTTTAAGAGTTAACAAAAATGTTAATAGCTAGTGAGTTCCTATGGGGTAAATCCTTTACCTATCTTATTTTTAATCCTTACAAGATTCCTACAGAGAAGCTGAGGCTTAGAGAGTTAAGGAACCTGGCTAGGTGCCACAATAGCTCTCTGAAAGCTAGACTTAAACCCAAACTCATACTCTTCAATATTCCATACTGACCCTAAAAGCCAAAAGAGGAAAAAACCAAACCAAACCAAAGCAAACAATGGAGGCAGACATTATTGGTTCCCTGTCCATCATTCTATTTTAATTTCCCCTATTCTTAGAGAAATCTCATTTTTCACACCCTCAGCCCCCAGCCCCACTCTATGTCAGGGAAAGTTAACCCCACTGCCAAGATCCAGGGGTGCAACAAGTCCCTTTCCCGTGACTGATTTGGAAATTCAAGCCTAAGCCATTCAGAGAGGGAACTCCCTAAATCATAGGGCTTGGGTGAGGAATGGGCACATGACCCAATATGGTTTAATAATTCATGGGAAAAAGTTTCCTCAGGGCTTCTGGGAAAAAGCTTCCCCACCCCCATCAGAGAGCTTTGGGAAACAAGTGGATGCTATGAAGTACAGACACACAGCCAGGAATTATTACAGCTACAGTGCAATTATGAGGAGAGCAGTCTAAGGATGAAGCCAACATATCAAGAGTAGCAGAGGAAGTCAAGAGAAAAGAAACTGTATTCAACTGAGAGAGCCCTCAAGTGTGCCCTGCATCTGGAGTTCAAGTTGTGGAAGCCAATATACCCTCTTATTGTATCATAATTTTGGGTTTTCTGTTATTTATAGCCATAGACATCACAGCTGATTGGGAAAACCAGTCAAAAGAATGATACTAACGACAGAATTTAAAAAATATGAAACAGCTAAAAGAAAACACAGTTAAAGACTATATTCACAAGGCTGTATGAAGGGTCCACCAAGTTGAGGAGGCTGCAGCGAACTGTAGTGCTTCTTATGAATCTTAGTGAGTTAGCAAGAGAACGGATTCCTGTGGAATTTCATTCCCAGGCATGGATTTAGCAGCAGCAGCAGCAGCAGCAGCAGCAGCAGTTTCCCAAGGTTGTTCATGCACAGAATTCTTAGGACTTCCATAAAGAATGGTCCTTATATTTTTCTCAAAGATTATAAAGAAATGAATTCTAGTCAGGCTTTAAAAAGCCTGGGCGAGTTCTTGCCAGCAGTCTCCCACACACAGGCAACCACTTTGTCACCCAATCTCAACACTTTCTGTTCTCCTTTGGAGATTTTAATTAAACTAGAAGTTCAGCAGACCTAAGTTCTAGTATTGGCTCTATCCAATTACCCTTGACATTTGTCTCCCTAAGATACAGTTTCCAAACCTGAAAATCCCTGGGATGGCTCTAAGGAGCAAACGATTGAGTATTTGTGAAATACAAATACAAGGAATTGTTATTAAGGAAATATAGTACATTTGCTATTGCACACTGGTATAAGGGTTTTTTTTTTTTAATCCATCACTATTAAATAAGAAACAATGCTAAAAATAATTGCCAAAATATCACACAGAGGAAGAAGTAGATCATTTTCCCCTTTCCTCTTCTCCTTCCCAGCTGGTTGGCACATGGAGCTGGAACAAAGTGCAGTTCTTTAAGGATCTGCATTATTAATATTAAAGCTAATACTTATTACTTTAGAAAGCAAAATGCAGCTAACCTGACATGCCTACTTTTTTGGAGAAATAGAGTATCAGAAAAGAACATAATGCAATAGTTTAGAGATCACGTATCAGCTGCCAGGGCTGGGTATAAAGTTGGTAGCCAACAAAAGTGGGAAAGAGGGGAGCCTGGGTGACTCACTCAGGTAAGAATCCAACTTCAGCTCGGGTCATGATCTCGTGGTTGGGAAGTTAAATTCTTATAACTGGCTCTGTGCTGGCAATGTGGAGCCTGCTTGGGATTATCTCTTTCTCCTCTCTCTCTCTCTCTCTCTCTCTTTCTCTCTCTCTCTCTCTGCCCCTCTCCTGCCTGTATGTTCGCTTTCTCAGATAAATAAATGAATTTTTAAAAAAAGCGGGAGAAGAGAGAAAATGGACAACACACTTTTTCTGCTTAACAGTTCTGCCTGAGCTGAGGCTGGCACTATTTATTCACTTTGCCTTCTTAAAACAACAAAAGCCTAGAAATGAGGGTAGAAAAATTGTTTATAAATCTTTCAGTGTGATGGATGTCTAAGTACAGGCTCTTGTCCTCCTGTTTCTTAAAAAGAGTTACACCCAATTCTATCCAAAGCAAGCTATGTATGACTAAGAAATCTAGGTTTTACTGTTTCAAAGCAATATTATTTATAGATATCTCACACCATCCTTCATTTTTAATCTTAAAATAGATCAAATATGTGAGAAATTATTTTTGAAATACGGGACAGAGACAATCCTTAGCTCCAAATTTATTTGCCCATTTGAATTGTTACATTTTATGAATCTTCAATTGCTGTTTGCGTGTATCTGTTCAAATTACTTAAAAAAATTTAACCTAGCATAATAAGTAGTATTAAAGTAATATCATACCACTTTCTTTATGGTCTAAGAACCTTGCAACAGTACACTTTGATTCTTCCTCTGTCAGCTTTTGTACCTGGTACAAATGTACCAGTCAATTGCGTAATGTACTATACAAAATGTAATGTATTATCATTCCGTATGTGTTATAACCCCCCCTCCCCTTTTACATTGTTATTATTTTCACTTCAAACAATTGTCTTTGAAAGAGACTTCTAAAGTGAGGGGAAAGTAAAGGGAGGAATAGAATTCTAAGAATTCTGTGCAATACAGTAATAGTAGGGGACTTTGACACCAACTTATATCAGTGGATGGATCATCCAGATAGAAAATCAATGAGGAAACAGTGGCTTTGAACAACACATTGGATCAGATGAACTTACTAACAAATATATACAGAACATTCCATCTAAAAACACTAGGATACATTGTTTCCCAGTACACATAGAACATTTCCAGGAGAGATCACATGTTAGGCCACACTGTAAGTCTCAATCAATTTAAGAAGACTGAAATTGTATCCAGCATCTTTTCTGACAACAATGGTATGCAACTAGAAATCAATTACAAGTAAACCAAGTGGAAAAAACATAAACAAGATGGAGGTTAAACAACATGCTAGTAAACTACCAATAGGTCAAAGAAGAAATCAAAGAGGAAATTTAAAAACAACCTGAAGTCAAATGAAAATGGAAATACAACACTACAGTTCAAAATCTTTGGGGCACAGCAAAAGCAATTCTAAGCAGGAAGTTTATAGTCACCTGAAGAAACAAGAAAAATCTCAAATATACAATGTAACCTTATACCTAAAGAATCTAGAAAAAGAAGAACAAAGTAGAAGGAAGGAAATAATAAAGGTCAGAGCAGAAATGAATGAACAAAAATAAATAACAGGTTCTTTGAAAAAAATAAACAAAAGTGATAAAACTTTAGCCAGATTCATCAAGAAGAAAAGAGAGAAGACTCAAAATCAGAAATGAAAAGTTACAATCAACAACACAGAAATACAAAGGATTATGAGACTACTATAAAAAATGATATACCAACAATTGGACAACCTAGAGGAAATGGGTAAATTCCTAGAAACATACAATCGTCCAAGATTGAATCAGGAAGAAACAAAATCTAAACTGACTGATTACTAGTAATCATATTGAACTGGTAATTGAAAAACTCCCAATAAACAAAAGTCCAGGACCAGAAGGTGTCACAGGTAAATTCTACCAAACATGTAAAAAAAGAGCTCATACCTATCCTTCTCAAACTTTTCCAAAAAACTGAAGAGGGATCAAGTCTTCCAAATTCATTATGAGGTCAGCATTACCCTAATACCAAAACCAAAGAAACTACAAAAAAAGAAAATTACAGGCCAATATCCTTGAGGAACATAGATGCAAAACTCCTCAATAAGTATTAACAAACAAAATTCAACAATACATTAACAGGATCAATCACCAGGGTCAAGTGGAATTTATTCCAGGGATGCAAAGATGGTTCAATATCTGCAAACCAAGTGATATACCACATTAAGAAAATGAAGGATAAAAAATCACATAATCATTTCAATAGATGCAGAAAAAGCATTTGACAAAATTTAACATCTATTCATGATAAAAACTCTCAACAGTGTGGGTTCAGAAGGAACATATCTCAACATAATCAAGGACATACATGAAAAACCCCACGGCTAAAAATACACTCAATGGTGAAAAGCTGAGAGGTGTTCCTTTAAGATCAGGAATGAGACATGGATGAATATTCTTGCCACTTTTTAAAAAAAAGTTCATTTATTTATCTGGAGAAACAGACTGTGAGCAGGGGAGGGACAGAGAGAGGAGAGAGAATCCCAAGCAGGCCCTGCACTCTGCACTGTCAATGTGGAGCTGGATATGGGGCTCAAACTCATGAACCATGAGAGCATGACCTGAGCTGAAACCAAGAGTTGTATGTTTAACCGACTGAGCTGCTCAGGCACTCCCACTCTTGCGACTTTTATTCAACCTCATCTGGAAGACCTAGCCACAGCAATTAGACAAAAAAAGACAGAAAGAGATGAAAAGGAAAGAAATAAAAGTCATTCACACTGGAAGGCATCCAATGTGGAAGAAATAAAACTGCCATTTTATATATATATATATATATATATACGTATATATATACATATATACGTATATATATACATACATATAAATATATATATACATACATATATATGTGTATATATAT
>NW_024412417.1:11175157-11248790 GCF_014898765.1 Herpailurus yagouaroundi | reverse complement strand
GTGTGTGTGTATATATATATATATATATATATATATATATATACACATACATACAAAAAAAGACAGAAAGAGATGAAAAGGAAAGAAATAAAAGTCATTCACACTGGAAGGCATCCAATGTGGAAGAAATAAAACTGCCATTATATATATATATATATATGTGTGTATATATATACATATATACACACATATACATATACACATACATATAAATATATACACACATACATACATATATATATACATACATATATATATATATATATACATACATATAAATAAAATCCTAAACACTCCACCATAAAGCCTTTAGAAGTAATACATGAGTTCAGTGAAGTTGCAGGATAGAAAATTAATATACAGAAATCGGTTCCATTTCTCTACCCTAAAAACAAGGTAGCAGAAAGAGAAGAAAGCAAGAAAGAAGAAAACAATGCCAATTACAATTGAATTAAAAAGAATAAAATACCTAAGGATAAATTTAACCAAGGAGGTGAAAGACGTGTACTCTGAATATTATAAGACATTAATGAAAGAAACAGAAGACAATGCAAATAAATGGAAAGATATACCATGCCTATGGAATGGAAAAACTTATATTATTAAAATGTCCATATACCCCAAAACAAAATATAGATTCAATGCAATCCCTATCAAAATATCAATGACATTTTTTTTTACAGAACTAGAACAAATAATCCTAAAATTTGTGTGGAACCACGAAAGACCCTAAGTAGTCAAAGCAATCTTGAGAAAAAATAAAACTGAAGGTATTACAATCCAAGGTTTCAAACTATACAATATACAGTAATCAAAACAATATGAAAAGAGCACAAAATTAAACAAATAGATCAATGGAACAGAACAGCGAGCCCAGAAATAAACCCATACTTATATGGTCAATTAATCTATGACAATGAATGCATATATTGAATATACAATGGGGAACACTATTCAATAAATAGTATTAGAAAAACAGGACAGATACATGCAAAAGAATGAAACTGGACCACTTTCTTATACCATACACAGAAATAAACTCAAAATGGATTAAATGTAAGACATGAAACCATGAAACTCCTAAAAGAAAACATAGCAATATGTTAGACGTTAGCCTTAGCAATATTTTCCTGAGTCTATCTCCTCAGACAAGAGAAACACAAGCAAAAGTTGGCAACTGGCACTATGTCCAACTAAGTAGCTTTTTCACTGTGAAGGAAACCATCAATAAACCAGAAAGGCAATTTGGGAGAGAATATTTGTAAATCATGTCTCTGATAAGGGTTAATATCCAAAATATAAAAAATAAAAAATGCATTCAACTCAACAGCAAAAAACCCACAAACAATCCAGTTAGGTAATGGGTAGGGACCTAAATAGACATTTTTTCAAAGCATACAGATGGCCAAGAGACACCTGAAAAGGTACCCCAATTCACTAATCAATAGGGAAATGCAAATCAAAACCATGATGTGGTATCACCTCACACAGTCAGAATGGCTAGTATCAAAATGAGAAAAAATGGCAAGTGTTAGCAAGGATGTAGAGAAAAGGGAACCATCATGCACTGTTGATGTGAATGCAAAATGGTGCAGACACTGTGCAAAACAGTATGGAAATTCCCTGAAAAATTAAAGACAGAAATACCGTAAGACCAGTAATTCCACTTCTGGGTACTTCCTGGATGAAAACAAAAAGACTAATTTGAAAAGATATATACGCAACCCTATGTTTACTGGGTTATTATTTACAGTAGCCAAGATGGGAGACCAAACTTAAATGTCTATTGCTAGATGACTGGACAAAGAAGATGCGGTATATATAACACAATGAAATATTAGCCATAGGAAGAATGAAATCTTGCATTTGTAATAACATGGATGGATGGATCTAGAAGTAAAGTAAGTCAGACAGAAAAAAAATACCATATAATTTCACTTAAATGTGGAATCTAAAGAACAAAACAAACAAAACAGAGATAGACTCATAAATACAAATAACACACTGGTCCTTGTAGAGGGGAGATAGGTGTGGGGGTGGGTAAAACAGGTGAAGGGGATTAAGAGGTATAAAATTCCAGTTATAAAATAAATAAGTCACAAGGATTAAAAGTACAGCATATGGAATATAGTCAATAACGCTGTAGAAATTATCTTTGGTCACAGAAGGTAACTACATTTATCATGATGAGCATTTTGTCATGATGTAACTGTCAAATCACTATGATGTACACTTGAAACTAACATAACGTTGTACTTCAATCATACTTCAATTAAAAAAATGTGACAGGAACAGGTCTTTTACAGTTATCCACGTGATTATCATCTCTAATGATCTCATTCTCTTGGGTAGAGGCAGATATCTGCCTGGTATCATTTTCCATCTGTCTAAAGAAGCTCCCTTTACATTGCTTGTTGTGGAGGTTTGTTGGTTATGAAATATTTCAGCTTTTGTATTTCTGAAAGAAATCATGATTTTGCCTCAGGTTTTTAAACGGTATTTGTCTGGATATAGAACTCCAAGTTAAAATGTTTGGTTTTCCGTTACTTCAAAATGTTATTCCACGGTCTTTGGTCTGCATTTCCAAGAAATCTACTGGCATTATCATTTTTATGATTTCTTCCCCTCTGGCTACTGTAAAGATTTTTTTTTTTTTTAAAGTAGACTTTCATGCCCAGTGCAGAGCCCAACGCAGGGCTTGAACTCACAACCATGAGATCAGGACCTGAGCTGAGATCAAGAGTCAGACACTTAACTGACTGAGCCATGCAGGTGCTCCAAGATTGTTTCTTTATCATAGTGGTTTTAAGCAATTTGATGACAGTACAGTTTTCTTCATATTTCTGATGTGTAAGATTCATGAACTTCTTGGATCTCATAAGTTTATAGTTTTTATAAAATTTGGAAAACGTCCAGCCAATATTTCCTTAAAAATTTTTTTTCTCTGCCTCTCTCTCCTCTCCTGTGGGTATCATAAATATATATCCACTAGGCTGAAGTTTTTTAGAGCTTGTTGATGCTCTATTGCTTTTTCCTCTAGCCTTTTTTTCTGTTTCTACTGCCATGTATTAAAGATCACTAATATTTTATTCTATTTTTTGTCTAATCAGCTATAAAGTCTATTCAGTTTAGTTTTTAATCTCAGACATTGTACTTTTTTATCTCTAGAAGTTCAATTTTTAAAATAATCTTTCCTGATTTTCTTCAGTATGTTCATGCTTTCCTCTACCATCTTATACAGATGACATGTTATAATAACTGTACTAAGGTCCTTGTCTAATGTGATCATCTTTGTCATTTTGAGGTCTCTTTGTATTGACTAATTTTTCTTATTATGGGTTATATTTTCTTGCTTCTTCTCAGACTTCATATTTTTTATTGGATGCTGGACATCATGAATTTAACTTTACAGCAAGGTATTTCTGTACTCTAAATATCTGTATTTCTTTAAACATTATTTTCAATACTTGTTTTGAGATGCAGTATAATTATTTGGAAACACTTTGATCCTTTAGTTCTTGCTTTTAAGCTCCTTGCCCCCACCCCAGATGGGACTAGAGCCATCTTCAGTCTGTGGCTAATTTTTCCCTACTACTGAGGGAATACCCCTTGGAGTACTTTGCTTGATACTCTATGTATTATGGGACTTTGAACTGTGGCTGGTGGGAAACAATTCTAAGACTTGTGTTGGCTCCAAGGAGTATTTACCCAGCTCCCTTTCAGTGGTCTTCCCCAACCTCAGATAGTTTCTTCATATTTATTCTCTGATCAGCGCTCAGCTGATTTACCATCCCCAAGCTCATACGCTCCTGTGTGCTTTCTCTCTGTCTCTTTCCAACTCTGTCCTATCTGTGCAGCTCTTGCCCTCCAATGTCTCTCCTGTGAATTCTGGCTGTCCTGACTTTCCTAAACTCTCAACTTTGTCTCCTCAAGAAGACTGCTAGACTACAGGTTCCTTCACTCTCTATATACCATGGCCTGGGCATTTTCAAGGCAGTAAGGTGGCGTCATTACAGGGCTCATCTCATTTGATTCCTTCCTGTCCTAAATTGCCTGCTGTCCAATGCTTAAAGCTATTTGTCGTATATTTTGTCTAGGCTCTGAGTTATTTAAGGAAGAAAAGTCAGTCTGGTCTTTTACTCTACCATGGCTAGAAGGATGAGAACTGAAGCCCTCACTTTTCTTTTTTTAAAATGAAGTGCTAAGAAGGAATATGAACCAGAAGGTTCAAGGAAAAAATAAATTTGATAAAATACAACAAAATATGGTTTGTCCTCAGTGAAGAGAATGTATCATTTTTGGAGCTCTGCTATGCAGTACCACTGTAGGTAGGGATTTTTACTTTAAAGCTAATTCATTTTTCAGGATACAAAAGGGTACCCCAAATGTGGGGTTTTAGAAATACTATGTCTTTTTAAAAAAATTTTTTAAATGTTTTTATATTTGAGAGGGAGAGAGAGAGAGACAGTGTGCAAGCAGGGGAGGGGCAGAGAGAGAGGGAGACATGACATCTGAAGTAGGTTCCAGGCTCTGAGCTGTCAGCACAGAGCCCAACGTGGGGCTCGAACTCACGAACCTCAAAATCATGACCTGAGCCAAAGTCGGACGCTTAACTGACTGAGCCACCCAGGCACCCCAAGAAATACTATGTCTTTTCATTTCAGTTGCTGAGTAGTCACAGAGCTTTCTTCACCTTTACTGTTCTGGGGAACTCCTTAGGAAGTATAATAAAAATTTTCCATTACACTGGATTCATTCTCAAGATTATTCATAGTTTCACTCCACTTACATGCTTTCATGTCCTGAAAAGCCAAATATGGGTTGAAATAAAAATATAATGCTTCCTGGGGCGCCTGGGTGGCGCAGTCGGTTAAGCGTCCGACTTCAGCCAGGTCACGATCTCGCGGTCCGTGAGTTCGAGCCCCGCGTCAGGCTCTGGGCTGATGGCTCAGAGCCTGGAGCCTGTTTATGATTCTGTGTCTCCCTCTCTCTCTGCCCCTCCCCCGTTCATGCTCTGTCTCTCTCTGTCTCAAAAATAAATAAACGTTAAAAAAAAAAATTAAAAAAAAAATATAATGCTTCCTTCATTTTATCAAGTTTGTAGTTTTGTTGTACCAAATGGAGGTTACTAAAAATTAGGTATCTCTGCTTTTGGGGGATATAAAACTCTTTAAGAACATACTCTTTTGTTTACCCTGATTATTCAATTTTTTCTTACTAAAAAAGAAGTGCTAACCTTCAGTAAATTGGTTCAGTAGCTAGGTACAAACAAAATCACACTGGCTCACTTATTACTTGGGATGGATCGATAGGTGAATGCATGAACAGATACATGGAAAGAGAGAAGGGGAATCTGGAAGGAAGTATATGAAAATATTCTAATAGTTATTCGTGGAAGGTAATAAAATTATAGGTGATATATTTTTCAATGCTCTGAATTTTCAACACTAAAATATATTATTATTGCTTTTGTTGTTTTAATAAAGAAAAATAAATTACCTTTTAAAACTCTCATTGTAGAACTTTATTTTAGAGGACCATTTCAGTGCACAAACTTTATCTGTTTTATTCCCAATAAATATTTGAATAAATTTAAATTACATATATGTATGTAATATGTATGTATATATATAGTATGTATATAACTTATACAAGTTATTTATTCTATTTTCTATAATGTATTTGAGCACTTAATATATATACTTATATTAAAAACAGTATACTTTATAAAGGATAACATTATATGAACACTTACCCTATATTCCTATTATTGCTTAGGATAGTTTCGTGGGAGCAAAACAGCCAGACAAAACTATGAGAAATGTACTGCTTTTGATACCTACTACGAAAATACACTCTAAAAAGTTTGTACCAATTGATATTATCACTAGTAAAGTATGATGACTGGTTAAATCGAAGGCAGCTTTTTCATACATGTATTACCTATTTTTATTTCCTCTTGCTTTTGCATTTCTTTCACCCTTTTATCTATTGAGATCACAGAGGATGTATGTACTCAAAACGACTCCATAAAGAGTGTTATTAACCCTTTATCATATTATGTGTCTATTTATATACAAGATTTCTGATTTTACTCAAATATTAGGTTTGTTGGTTAGAGAAGAGTGTTCTTTGGAATCCGAACACCTAGACTCTTATTCTGCATCTTTCACTCAGTAGCTGTAATAATCTGTAATTTTAGTGTCAATGTTTTCATTCTAGTTCTAAAATTCTAAGAGTTTAAGAACAACAATAACTCTCAGGGTAGTTTTAATAATTAAATCCAAAAATGAAATTTCCTCAGAAACAGATTGTGATCATTGGTACAGCTGTGATTCCACGCAGCATTGAACACACAAGTTAATGTGATTTGGTTATGAAATATCATTTTTGAACAACTGAAATGTGCTAAATGGTATCCAATCACTCAAAGTATAAAACTTGGTAATCATTTTTGATTCATCTCTGTCCAGATATCCTCATGTATTTAAAATATCTCCAAGTCCTTGAAAAGCTGTTCTATTTTTACGTGTTCTCTTTTCTTGCCACCTCCAGTCTACCCATGACCCTTGCAACCCTGAATAAACCATAGCAATGACAATAACGGCAGCTATTAACAGTGACTAAGTGGTAACTCCAGGCACCATTTCAAGTACTTTAAACATATTCTCTCGTTTCATCCTTGTAACAAACCTAAGCAATAAGTAGCAGAGTTATATCCCAGTTTAATACATGAAAAAATTTAGGCACATAAATATACAAATGAGGAAATTTTAGAAACCTGCAATAAGTGGCAGAACCAGAATTCAAGGCCAGGGAGTCTGACCCCAGTGGTTGGGCCCTTCATAGTAACTATTAATGCTTCCTAGTAGAGATTACAGGTGTCTTCTAACTGGGTCTTCTGGTTTGTTATCACTCCTCAAATGCACCCTTTATACCTGGGTCGAGGGAATTTTAGAATACACACATTCCTATGAACCTCTTCATCCCTTCCATCACACTCTCCTCAGAATCAAGTCCAAACCTTTTAGAATTACATTAATAGCCCTTTCTACTCTGAATGCCACTTTTCCTCCAGCAGATCTCTCCTGTCCCATCTACAATATTGCTCAAAGTTGTCCAGCATTCTTACACTTTCTTGTTCACATTATCCTCCCTTCTTTGACACCCTTTCCCACATTTTCTGCTGGGGAAATACTTATTTAGCTTTCAAAGTCCTCCACACCCGCAGGCAAAACTGATTATCTCTGTTCATCCCCCCCCCCCCTTTTCCCCCTATATACCTATTACTAACTATCCTGATATTTTAAAAATTCTACAACTAGTTAATACACTCCTTTATTATCTGGCATTGTGAATATATAATAAGCATTTGTTTTTTTTTTTTAAATTTTTTTTTCAACGTTTATTTATTTTTGGAACAGAGAGAGACAGAGCATGAACGGGGGAGGGGCAGAGAGAGAGGGAGACACAGAATCAGAAACAGGCTCCAGTCTCCGAGCCATCAGCCCAGAGCCTGACACGGGGCTCGAACTCACTGACGGCGAGATCGTGACCTGGCTGAAGTCGGACGCTTAACCAACTGCGCCACCCAGGCGCCCCAGCATTTGTTAAATAAAGTAAATGTTCACAAACTGGTGGATCCCAGCTTTCAAACCCAGCATATTGACTCTTCCTCTTCCCCAAAAAGAGCAGAAAAACTCCACTTAGCTTTTAGATAAAATAAGGTAAAATATCATAGCAGTTTAAACTTGGTCACCTTGGATACTTATTAAACTACTGATTCCTGTGACCCTCTCCAGACATACTGAATCAGAATTTCTAGAGGTCCCTAACCAGTTTTCATGACCATCCTTGGTGATTATCATCATCATTAACATCAATAAAAAAACACGGACAATAAAAAACTGAAAAGAAATCTGACCTTTAGAATGAATTGGAATAATATTATTCCAAAAATAATCACTGAATTCTAGAACTGAAAGCGGTTTTAATTTCACTTACTGCAACTCCCTTGCCCTCACTCTCCCATTTTATACTGGAGGAAACTAAAGCCCACCGTGCTCAAATGACTTGACCAAGATTCTATCATTAGTGGTAAAGCAAATTTTACAGCAATTTCTCTAATGCCTAGTTCAGATACGTTTCCATAATATTACACTGTATAAATTCCAATTTAGTTTAGATTTTCAGAAAGAAATTTCTGAAAGGAATTTCCAAAGGAAATTAAAAAAAACATCAATTATCAATTGTTAAAACATTATTTAAGTATGCAGTTTTCCTTATTAAAGAATAAACTCTTTAAAAAAAACTTGTAAATTAATCTATGTTAGTAAATTCTAGCAGTCGTAACTACTACAACAACTGAGGTTTATCTGCTAATAGCTGAACCTAATTTTTAAATCATGTAATATCATCTAGGCTTCACGATAATATTAAGAATTAAGGAGTATTATTCCAAATTTACATATGAGGAAAGAGGTTCAGAGAAATCAAACTCTGCCTACCTTTCAAAGACCTTAAGTGGCTGTGCTAGGATTTGAACCCAGCTCTTTTGACCATTATATGCTTTTTGTACTCTGCTGTATCACTTCATTTAGAAGATGACTAATAATGACTAATTACTACACTGAAAGGCAATTTTCAATAGATTTGAAAAATGTCCTTAGGGGCGCCTGGATGGTTCAGTTGCTTAAGTGTCCAACTTTGGCTCAGGTCATGATCTCTCCATTCATGAGTTCGAGCCCCACATCAGGCTCTGGGCTGACAGCTCAGAGCCTGGACCCTGCTTTGGATTTAGTGTCTCCCTATCTGTCTGCCCCTTCCCTGCTCACACTCTGTGTGTGTGTCTCTCTCAAAAATAAACAAACATTAAAGAAGAACGTCCTGACAGCGATTCTGGCAAGCAAAATTTCATAATGAAACTTAGCATAAAAGGCATCTGCCTTCTTTTCTAGATTATCACTTTAGTATGATGCAAAGTCAAATAAATTTATATTTAATCCAAATAATGAAATCATAAAATTGTGTTTTAAATAATCAAGTAGTGTAGAGCTATTTTTAAATGATCTGGATCAAGTCCAAATCCCCATGTAACACTCAGGTTAAAATCACCCTAGCCCATGAGGCTTCCTTCTCATACTGAAACACTTTTAAAAGAATAACAATTTAAAATAAAAGATTTTCATGCAGTTACGTTTCTCTAGTGAAATCATATTGGTCTATACAGACTACAAGTAATCTCTAAGTGTAAATCTATGTACTCCTTTGAATTTGTCATTTAATTTATTATTGTTTATTTAATTGAGGAGGAGTAGAAATTAAGGAGGTACTAAGAGGCTCCCGTTCCCATAAAGACAAAACCAAAAACCAGTATTTTCTTGGCATCTTTTTTTCTAGGATAAAAAGAGGCTTGTTCAGAGTGTATACACTTTTTTGATAGGATGCCAACATGTTAAACTGTATCTATCTAGCTTTACATTTACATAACCTACCCTGTAGGTTCTGAGATGCTTTGACATCTATGAATGAAATAGATGAAACCAAACAGAATGAAAGCATGAAAACATCTATACCTTTAACTTATGTTCCAGGCTACCAACCAGTCCATGCAACAAAACATATTAAGCACTTGGTCCCTAAAAGGAATTGTGCTTGTCGTACAGAGCTTGATGTACAGAGTGAAGTAAAGATGCTGTTTAGGACAGCATTTTCAGTCTTGTTGAATGAAGTAGGCAATGAGTGAATGGATACAACAAACAAATAATAAATATTGCTCTTAAGTGCCTCAAAAAACTTCCAGTCTATTAAGATGAAAACATTGATTTAGAAAACATGAATTTATCACCTGATATGTGCCTGGCACTATGGAGGCACCAGCAATGCTAAGATAAATGAGGTCATGTTTATTCCCAAATGACTTAAGACAGGGTCTCTATCTTTCAGAAATAAATGCAAAGTATAACATACAGTCCCATACACTTTGGGACATTCAAAGATGAATCAGATTTGAGCCTTCCTTTAAAAACAGCTGCAGGGTAGTAAGTGCCCTCTTCAGTAAAAATAATTATAAACAGGTGTAAAAAGTAAAGACATTTAAGAAGTAAACATTAAAAAAGTGTGAGACTGGTTCAGGTAGAAACTGGAGGGATCTGGGAATATAAGTGATATTAAGCTTGGCCTGCAAGGCTAGATGAAGTGACAAAAGCCACAGATTCTGAAGGAGAGGTAGAAAAATTCAAATAAATACTAGGAGAAAGGAATGATGATAGGAAAATCAGAAGTATCTTCAGGGAGCAGGAGGTACAAGTTGACTACCCACATCTGAGTGACACTTTGTGTTAAGAGTGTTACAATCATGGAAGGACTTGGAGCATCCCTGCCATCAACAGTCTAAAGGCAGATTGTGGATCTGCAGGAAGCCTGACAACCTAAAGTCTTTGTATGCCCACCCCAAACAGTAACTGCACAGATTCTGTGTAGGAAAGATAAAGCAGGAGCGAGATGCTAGAGCCTTGAGTTTCAGGCTGAGTTCTTATTTTAATTCAACAGGCAAAGGGAAAGCACTGGAGGTTTTTAACAAAGGGATGCTAAAACCCTAAATAAACTTTAGGATAATCACTCTTGGCTGTTCTGTCCATTGGATTGGCTTAAAATAAGACAGAAGGCAGAGTCAGGAGGATGTTTATATTGCAGCACAGCAGTAAGAGCCATATGCTTGAAGATGAGGTACGCAAAGAGACACTTTATTTCATTATTATTATTGCTTTAGACATTATCACTTACTGAGCACTTCTGTGTATGAAGAATTTTACTGAATACTCCGTTTTCTCATTTATACTCACAACGTGGCCCCCAAAGACCCCAAACCCTTTGTGACCCTCAAAAAGTTATGAAAAGCTAAGAACTGCTACTCTTACTCTCATTTGACAGAGGAGGGCATTGAAGATTAAAGAAGTTAAGAAACATGCCTAAAGCCAGCATCAGGAATCCAGAATGCTAGTCTAATGGCAAAGGTAGCAAGTATTTTAGACATGCAATTTGGGTTGGAATGTTGGCTTCATCACTTGCCAATTATACAGTCTTGGGAAAATAACTAAAGAAAAAAATCTGTGCTTCAGTATCCCCTTTGAAAAATGAGAATAAGAAGCATACCTAAATTTTATGGGGTTATAGAGAGAAATGAGATAATGCTCATACAGTACTTACCATACTAATAATAAGTATACAAAGAATGACTGTCATCATCATCACCATCCTTACCACACTGAGTCCTCAGATACGACTCCTAAAATTGTTACACATCACATGTTACCTTTCCTCCATCTATATTTTAATGGAAAAATTAAATCATATCCATTCTATGAGAACATTATTTCTCAAAAGAAAAACAATACTTTTTAAGTTTATAGAAAGGCTAGGAGACTTTCCAGTTCATTTTACTAGTGTTAAAATAAAAACTGAAGTCAAATTATGGAAAAAATGATATAAAAAATAAACAAAACACCTACCATAAAATAATTCCTGGTCTTAAAGACTGCTTATAAGAATTCTTAGAGCGAGTCTATACTACCCAAAGCAATCTACACACTCAATACAATCCCTATCAAAACAACTCCAGCATTCTTCACAGAACTAGAATAAACAATCCTAAAGTTTGTATGGAACTACAGTAGACCCTGAATAACCAAAGTAATGTTGAAAAAGAAAACCAAAGCTGGAGATATCACAATTCTGGACTTCAAGCTGTATTACAAAGCTGTAATCATAAAAAACAGTATGTTACTGGCACAAAAACAGACACACAGATCAATGGAACAAAACAGAGAATGCAGAAATGGACCCAAAAATGTATGGTTAACTAATCTTCAACAAAGCAGGGAAGAGTAATAATGGAAAAAAAGACAGTCCCTTCAGCAAATAGTACTGGGAAAACTGGATGGCAACATGCAGAAAAATGAAACTGGACCACTTTCTTACACCATATACAAAAATAAATTCAAAATGGATGAGAGACCTAAGTGTGGGACAAGAAACCATTAAAATCCTACAGGAGAAAACAGGCAGCAACCTCTATGGCCTTAGCCACAGCAACTTCTTACTAGACATGTCTTTGGAGGCAAGGGAAATAAGAAAAATGAACTACTGGGACCTCATCAAGATAAAAAGCTTCTGCACAGTAAAGGAAACAACAAAATAAAAGACAATCAATGTAATGGGAGCAGATATATGCCAATGACATATCAGATAAAGGGTTGGTATCCAAAATCTATAAAGAACTTGCCAAACTCAACACCCAAAAAACAAATAACCTAGTGAAGAAATGGGCAGAAGACATGAATAGACACATTTCCAAAGAAGACATCCAGATGGCTGACAGACACATGAAAAGATGCTCAACATCATTCATCATCAGAGAAATACAAATCAAAACCACAATGAGATACCACCTCACACCTATCAGAATGGCTAAAATTAACAACTCAGGAAACAAAAGATGTGGGTGAGGAAGTGGAGAAAGGGGAACACTTTTGCACTGATGGTGCGAATGCAAACTGGTGCAGCCACTCTGGAAAACAGTATGGAGGATTCTCAAAAATTAAAATTGAATTACCCTATGACCCAGCAATTGCACTACTACTTACTACACAATGTTGATTTGAAGGGGCACATGCACCCCCGTGTTGACAGCAGTGCTTTATCAACAATAGGCAAATTATGGAAAGAGCCCAAATGTCTACTGACTTATGAATGGATAAAAAAGAGGGCATATATATACAATGGAATACTACTCAGCGATCAAAAGAAATGAAATCTTGCCATTTGCAACAATGTGGATGGAAGTAGAGTGTATTACGCTAAGCAAAATAAGTCAGAGAAAGACAAATTTCATGTCTTAAATATGGAATTTAAGAAACAGAAGGGGACACCTGGGTGGCTCATTTGGTTAAGTGTCTGACTTTGGCTCAGGTCATCATCTCATGGCTCCTGGGTTTAAGCCCCATGTTCGGCTCTGTGCCTACAACTCAGAGCCTGGAGCCTGCTTCAGATTCTCTGTCTCCCTCTCTCTCTGCCCCTTACCCACACATGCTCTGTCTCTCTATCCTTCAAAAATAAACAAACATTAAACAAACAAACAAACAAACAAAAAAAGAGACACAACAGATTAACAAAGGGGAAGGGAAGGAAAAATAAGATGAAAACAGAGAGGGAGGCAAACCATAAGAGACTCTTAAAGATGGAGAAGAAACTGAGGGTTGGAAAGGAGGTGGGTGGGAGGATGGGCTAAATGGGGGATGGGCATTAGGAAGGGCACCTATTGGGATGAGCACTGGGTGTTATATGTAAGTGACGAATCACTGGGTTCTAAACCAGAAACCAATACTACACAGTATGTTAACTAACTTGAATTTAAATCAGTAAAATTTTTAAAAAATCAATGCTTAGAGTGAAAAGGCTTGTTTAAAGGTAGTGCACACAGTTCTATAACAGATATATGCCAGTGATGACCAAACCCAAAGCTGTGGGGATTCTTGTCTATTTATTCTTAGTACTATCTGAATCTTTCTAACATAGCTATTTGAGAAACAGATGAGATAACACATGTAACAATACAGTATAGTACCTGGCATATGGTAAGCAATTAATGAATACTACCTATTGCTATCACCATCTTCATTACTATTTGTAACACATGATTCTTGAGAATTTTAAGACACATAATTTGCACTTCAACAGTCTTCCCAATAGTAACATTTCTGCCAAAAACTACATCATAAGTAAAGCACTAACAAAAATCAGATTTCAACCAGTTAATATACTATCTATGCACAATTTATTTGATGTTTACTATATTTTATAAAGAAAGTTAATTTGTAGATTTATTCAGCTTATTGCAAAAGTCTTATGCATATTTGCAGCAATAAGAAGTTTTATAAGTAAAGGGACATCTCATTCTTTTTTTTAAAATATTTTTTTGGTAGTTGACACACATTAATTCTAGACGTACAACATAGTGACTCAACAACTCTATACATTATGCTATTTTCACAAGTGTAGCTACGACCTGTCACCACACAACACTATTAGAAAAACTGTCATTATTTGCAGATGACACGATATTACAAACGGCAAACCCTAACGACTCCACCAAAGAACTATTAGAATAAATGAATTCAGTAAATTTTAGGGCACAAAATTAATATACAGAAATCCACTGTGTTTCTATACACTAATAACAAAGTAGCATAAAGAGAAATTAAGAAAACAGTCCCATTTACAACTGCATCAAAAGAATAAAATTCCTAGGAATAAACTTAACCAAGGAAGTAAAAGACCTGTACTCTGATGAAAGAAACTGAAGACAACACAAACACTGGGAAAAATACCATGCTCATGGATTGAAAAAATTTATATTGTTAAAATATCCATACTACCCAAATCAACCTAGAAAGTCAATGCACCCCTATCAAAATGCCAACAGTATTTTTCACAGAACTAGAAAAAATAAGCCTAAAATCTACAAGGAACCACAAAAGATCCTGAATAGCTAAAGCAATCTTGAGAAAGAAGAACAAAGCTGGAAATATTACAATTCCATGTAATTCTGAATATTTAAACTTTCAAGCAAAAATTAGCATTATGGAAAACTTGTATTTTCTATCATGAACCTAACAGCTTCCCAGGATTTAGACTTTTCTGATGAGCTAAGTGGTAATATCAACAAACGTGACTTTTGATGTCATGTAATAAAATGTGTCAACTTTTGGAAGATCTGTAGAACTAAGTAAACAATTATTTTCCAAATGAATGATGTTACAAAATCATGCATGGGTCAGAGTCACTAGAAGTCCATTGTAAGAGAATAAGAAAGGTCCATTGTTATGGTTTCACATTCCACATGCAGCTAATCTTTTAAGAACTTACCATGATTAAACAGAATTACAATATGATCCAGCAATTCCACTTACAGGTGTATTCTCAAGACAAATGAAAATATATACCCACACAAAACATGCTTGTGAATGTTTACAGCAGCACATTATTAATAGCCCCAAACTGGTAACTCACCAAAGGTCCATCCATTGAATAATGGACTTAAAAATGTGGTAAACATCCATACACTGAAATGTAATTTAGGAGTAAATAGAAATGAAGCACTGATACAGACTAAAACATAAAGGAATGATATCAACATTAGGTGAAGTAAAAGGAGCTAGTTATAAGAGAACACATATAATACGATTCTATTTACATGAGACATCTAAAATTGATAAATCCATAGAGAAAGAAAAGAGATTAGTGGTTGCCTGGGCTGGGAGGATGAGTGAATTGGAGGGCCATGGCTAAGGGATAAAGGGTTTCATTCTGGGGTGATGAAAATATTCTAAAATTGACAGTGATGACGGCTGTACAACTCTGAATATTTTAAGGGCCACAGAACTGCACACTTAAAATGGACTAATTCTATGGTATGTGAATTATATCTCAAAAGAACTGTTGAAAAATATAAAGTCAAGTAGATATAAAGGGAGACTACCACATCTCAAATTTTATTGTAAAAACAAAGAAAGAAGAATACCCACAATTATCTTAAAGGTTATTAAAATACTCCTTTTTCTGACTCTGTATCTATATGAGGCTGGATTTTTTCCCTATATTTAACCAAAACAATGTATTACAACAGATTGAAAATAGAATTTGATATGAGAATCTGTCTTCCATTAAGACAAACATTAAAGAGATTTATTAAAAAAATCAAGACAGTGCAGTAATCATTTTTGTTTTGGACAATATAATGCTCATAAAAATTGTTATTTTAAGTCAGGGACAAATTGCTACAATAGCATAACACTAATTTCCAAATTCAAATTGGATATACAAGAAACAATTTCAAACTTTTTCTCTGTATCATATCTTCTCCCAACAGGTACACTTGGGCTTTTTGTTGTGTCCTTTGACTCTAGGCATCAGTAAGACTACGTCACTGATCATTATCATCAAGTGAATAGAAGGCAAAAATCATACCCCTATGGGGTGTGTTAGACAGAAAGCTGTTCTTCTAAAGATTTCTATGTCCCAATCCCCAGAACCTGTAAATATGTTACCTTCCATGGCAAAGGAGACTTTGTAGAAGTGATTAAGGTTACAGATGTTGAAACGGGGAGGTTATGTTAGATGATCTGGGCCCTGTATAACCACGAGTCCTTAAAAGCTTAAGAACCGTTCTTTGCTGTGGTTATAGAGAGATGAAGTGTCAATGCAATGACAAAAGGTCATAGAGATGTCAACTGAGAGGACTTGACCTGCCATTATTGGCATTGAAGATGGAAGGAAGAGACCATGAGCAATGGAATGCAGGAGGCTTCTACGAAAGGCAACAATAGAAAACTAATACAGTGGTCATGTCAATTTTCATTCAAGACTGCTTGAGGGATATTTACTATAAAGTTAATAAGAAAGTTCAGCCTCAAGCCCTCTTGCTTGCAAGACATTTTACAAGACCATGAACATTGGTTATTTTATATTTATAATTTGTATTCTTTGTAAAAAGGAACAATTTCAGATCTCAGGGCACCTAGATCCACTCCTGGAGAATGCTGAAAACAACATAGGTATTTCCCCGATAGGGGTACATCCAACTTCCATAAGTTCACAAATATCTTCCGAGATTACTGGGGGGAAAATCTCTTAGAATTTATGTGAATATGGTTCCGTGAGGAGAGAGAAGCCTCAGGAAAAAATAAGAAAAGTGAGAAGTCAATGTCAGAAAATTTTTAAAAGTACCAAAATTAATGACTGCAAAAAAATCTCTACTAAATTACTGTGAGGAAGTCATCTAAGCAAAAGAGACATTTATGAAATGGTTATATCCAGAATTAGAGTTATATATACAATGAAGAGAGTTTAGACTCATTTCTCCCCAAATGGCTCAAATTTCAGAGCAGAAAAAAGGTATTTTGGGGTCACTTCTAGAAAGAAATTTCTCTAGTCATATCATAAATTGAGATTTGCTATTAACTACCAGTAAATGAATACATTAGAAATGGATTTGCTGTGTTACTTTTTCTTAACTATCTCATTTCAACTCCTCTCAAGTCAACAAACAAGTATTTATTTCTTGGAGAGAAGCACTAATTACCACTGGAGGTCAGTCTTGGGCTTTCCCTCAGGTCATCAAACACACCAGTGAAAGACTAGAAAAACAGGTGAAAGGCAGCTAGCAAAGTCCAAATCTTTCATTTTGCAGATGAAAATACTAGAGCTCTGAGAGACTAAGAAGATGCTTGGTACTTAAGGGATAAACTACAGTTGCAACTGATACTATCAATTTTTACAATCTTTGAGTGTGAAAGGAACCTTTTTTCTATTTATAACATATATCCTAAGTGAAGAAGAATAGGAAACTCTCTTGTACAGTACAATTCCAAAAGATTTATGTAGATATTCTCCCCTCAACATCAGACAAACCCAAATTACACGAAACTCCAAAAACACCTGACCAGTACTCCTGAAAACTGTTAAGGTCATCAAGAGCAAGGAAAATATAAGAAACTGTCATAGTCTAGAGGAGCCTATGAAGACATAATAAATGTAACATGATATTAATGGAATGTTGGAACAGACAAGGACATTCATAAAATTTTCTTAGGAAAACTGAGGAAATCTGAATAAAGCATAGAGTTTAGTTAATAATTATATCAATACTGGTTCATTAGTTGTGACAAATGTACCATACATATTAACGCAATATGTTAGTAACAGTGAAAACTAGATGCAGGGTATATGAGAACCCTCTATACTATTTTTGCAATTTTTCTATAAATCTAAAACTATTCTAAAATGGGGGCGCCTGGGTGGTTCAGTTGGTTGAATATCAGACTTCAGCTCAGGTCATGGTCTCATGATTCATGAGTTCGACCCCCGCATCGGGCTCTGTGCTGACAACTCAGAGTCTGGAGCCTGCTTTGGAATCTGTGTCTGCCTCTCTCTCTCTGTCCCTCCTCCTCTTGTGCTCTCTCAAAAATAAACAAACATTAAAATTTTTTTTTTATTAAAAAACTATTCTAAAATAAAAAGTGCATTTACAAAGGTCTATACATTTTAAAAAGCAGCAAACTTTTAAATAAACTTATTAGGATCTGAATCTTCCTTTCTTTTGTCTGCCGGAAATTAAGAGTCAAATCTGAGGTTCAGGCCTTGTAGCCTGAAATTATGTTGTGTTTTTGTTTGTTGGGTCTTAATTTTTAGCAATTTTTATATTTTACCATTATTTTGTATGTATCTCTATAAATTATAATCTATACTTATTAGGGAAAACATTAAAGTTTAAATAAAATAAATAGGTACCTGCCTTCCATCTCAGATTTCCAAGCTCTGTATCATTCCTTAACAGTTTTCTTATGTCCTACTTCCAGAATAAAAAATAATCAAATGGGCACCTTCTCAACTTCCTACTACCGAATTCTTGAATATACTTGCATCTGCTTACATCTGTGACCATGCTCTTTTTCTCCCTTTTTGTTCTATTAGAAGAGGTGTATTTTTTCCTAACATCAACCCCCCTGCTTTTACTTGTAGGATATTATTTTAGGAATGGTACACTATGGATTTTTCCTTCTCATCCTAACATATTTCAACCTCCCTTCCAACTGAAACCTACCCATTGATATTTAAACATCTTTGTTTTTTCCTTATCTAGAAATAAAACCAGGGGTGCCTGGGTGGCTAAGTTGTTCAAGTGTCCAATTTTTTGTTTCAGCTCAGGTCATGATATGGTTCATGAGTTTGAGCCCCACATAGGGCTGTGTGCTGACGGTGTGGAGCCTGCTTGGGATTTTCTCTCTTCTCTGACCCTCCCCTGCTCATGCTCTCTCTCTGAAAATAAACATTAAAAAAACAATAAACAACTAAACAATAACCATTTCTTGAATCCTCTATAAGGACAACAATCCACTCCAACATTTTTCTTTGGAGGCACAAATGAAATACTGAGGCTGACGACCATGAGTTCAAGAAGGTACAAAGTGCAAGGAAATCCTAATCAGTGGCCTCTGAATTTAGAACTAACTGTTGCCTGTCAGCAAACATGTGGCAGAAGAGTCTTTGTTCTTTGTCATCCAATTTAGAAGAGCTGGAGAATGAAGGATCTGGAACACTATCTTTCCAACAACATATGCCCTGAGATGAACCAGCTCATTTATCATATTTTTACTCAAAAAGGATAATAATGAGTAACTATAACCTTTTTTCTCAGGGCTTTCTTCCTTACATACATTTTTTTCAAGCAAATGCAGAGACTGCCCATTCCTGGATTTCTTCCTCTTCTTCCTTAAATCAGTGCATTTCAGGCTCTCGTCATCTGGATTACTGCTAGAGCTTCCAATGGTCTCCCTAACTAATGCATCTGTCACTATTCCAAATGTGAACGTGATTAGGTCATACTCTTGTTTTAGATCCTTCGATGGCTTACCATTGCAATACAATAAGAGATAATTTTATTTAAGAACAGTTAATTTAGATTTTAATTTTCCCTGTAAACAACCACATCCAGACCAGTTAGGTTACTGAACTACCTTTAACACCTCTTCCAACCAATACATTCTCAGAGTAGGGGGTGGGGCAAATATCTGGGCTTTGATACTTACCAGCTAATAACCTTGGGCAAATTATGTGATTTTCTTGAGACTCAGCTTACATATCTGTATAATCTGAGACAAAGCCCTCAATTCAGAGGGTCATTGTTAGGACTCAAGCAGTTAGGCTATATAATACACTTAACCATCTGGCACATAGGAAGTACCCAATAAGTGTTGGCTGGTGTTAATAGATTCTGGGTAGCCACCTCAGTAACAGATACTCCGACATTAATGGAAATCACTGTTGTCAGTGGACTTTGTGTCTTCCAAAGCTGTACTGAGTGGCCAAACATTTTTTAAGCCAGGTTTACCAGTGTATAATTTGTAAATAATAGAATATATGCCTTAATAAGGTATAGTGGGATGGGCTTTAATTAATGTATACAATGTGCAACCACCACCACAATCACAATACAGAATATTTCCATCTCCCCAGGGTCCTTTTGTGTCTTCCAAATGTGCATTACTGAATGGGCCAATTTTTAGAATGAAAGGTGGGAAGGTATCTATAGCACATTTGCTGAAGTGAAGAAACTTTAAAAAGTAAAGAAGGAAGATTATTGGGTTTAGGCTTTGGTGTTTATTTTATATACCTCTATACTCTGTGAGAGAATTTTTCGTCATATGCTGCAGAAAGCCTTTGATGAAGAGCCAAAGTTTTAGAAATAAGCAATTTAAAAATGTATGAAATCTTAGATGAGAATTATATACATTCCCATGGCTCTGATGTTAATATTTTTTAAAAGTTGGTTCTTTTATGTAATAGTAATTGAAATCCCAGAGGCTTGCTTGTTAGAACAAACTGTCATATAGAAAGCCCAGCAAATGATGGAACCTCAGTTATTTTGAACAGTTAGCTCATTTATCGTATTTTTACGCAGAAAATAATGAATTACTTATGAACTATTTTCCTAGAGCGTTTCTCCTTATACACAAGCATTCTTCTAGGTCATGAGAATTAAAGTATTAAAAGAAAGCATTAGAAATTACACAAAAATGTGAGAAAGGAGCAGTTATTAAGAGATAAGATTGAAGATATGAGAAAAGACCTATAACTTAGTACAGAGAGGAAAAAATATTAACATAGAACAGATGTGAAGGACTAGCAATCCTGAGAGGAGAGGAGCTAATTGAGAAAGGAGATGAGATTTATCTCAGGGGTTTTTACCTGTTCTGACCAGCTTGAGGGTAGTAACATTATTTTTTTAAATGTAACTTTCTCATGCTTCATGGACAGTTGGATACAGTGCTTTATGTAGTTCTTTTTTCTTTAGGTAGTTATAGACAAGCCAAATACAATAAATGATAGCAGAAAGTCTGGGGAAATGGAACCGTTACTTAAGTTGGGACTATTCACAATTACTTTAGAAATACTGAATAAATAGAATAAGTACTGTATATTTTCTGATGGCTAAAGTAATATTTTTGTAGATGAGATTTTTCTTTTTTTAAATTTTTTTAATGTTTATTGTATTTTTGAGAGAGAGAGACAGAGCATGAGCAGGGGAGGAGCAGAGAGAGAGAGAGAGAGAGAGACAGAGAGAGAGACAGAGAGAGAGAGAGAGACAGAGAGGGAGAAGGAATGAATGAATGAATGAATGAATGAATTAATCTGAAACAGGCTCCAGGCTCTGGGCTATCAGCATAGAGCTGGATGCGGGGCTCGAACTCACAAACCGTGAGATCATGACCTGAGCCGAAGTCGGAACTTAAGCAACTGAGCCACCCAGGTGCCCCGTAAATGAGATTTTTCTTAAGGAACAGATTTTTTAGCTATCAAAGAGAGTGTAAGAACAGGTACCAAGCATGCATTGGATGGGTCACCAAGTAAGTCATTACCAGAGACTGAAAGGAAAGGAGAGCTAAGGATGTGGCTAAAGCCAAGCAGTTAAGTGGAGGAGGAAGGAGAGGGCAAAGGAAGAAATGCTCAATTAGTGTTATAATTGTCTACATTCTTCTTCAGGATATGTAGTGTGTGGATCAAAGAACCCCACCTTCAGATGCCCCGCAATGCGGTTCTATTCTTTGCCCCTAAAAATATGGTTTTTATTTTGCTATAAAATTTTTATTTACTCTAAAACACTGATTTGAAAATGAGCATGTGTTACTCCTTACATACACTACTTCTGTAAGTGGGCTTAATAAGATGGTTACTTGCTAGCCAGGAATAACAGCGTAATTACTGCAGCCAGATGAACATCACCCAGGGCAATCCCAGCCTTCTCATTCTTCTGTTTAGTCAATTTTAAAAGAGTGTGCATTGTGTTCTTTTCTTTTTTTAAGAATAATTGTAGCCCCTGGAAACAATGGGTGATATTATATGCTACAGCTATTTCAAATCCTGACTGAAATAATCGGATACTATATTAGAATACAATATACTGTATTGAATTAGAACAAAGAAAAAGGTAACTGTAACATTACCATTTTAACTAACAGTGTGTGAGGAAAACTGAGAAGTTCAGTCTAAAATGGGTCTGAGCTCAGGACACCTGTAAGTTATTCACCAGTTCAACTAACTTCAACTCCTCTCTACTGCTTGCTTAAAACATTTTAGCCCAGTATTCAAGGCCCTCCACAGTATGTACCCAACCTGTCTCCATCAAACATACAATCAGTCACAATACCTTCTAGCTCTTTTGATGGTATATACCTCTCTTTTCCATCTCTGTGAACAGATAGAGGAATTCCTATGAGTTAAGGAATCCATTTATCTAACTTAAGAACTTGTTATGCCTCAAATTGTATTGTGTGATCAGCACTTTCCCTGGGTTTTATCATCTATATCTTAGAATATTTTAACACTGTCTGTATCAGTGAAGATTTTGTCTGGCCTTATGTAATAAAAAGCCAAAAATTACTGGCTTAACTTATGCCTATTTTCCTCATATAACTTAAAGTCCAGTGCCAGTTACAGTGGCTCCATGATGGCACTTGCATCTCAGGATCATTTTATCCTCCATTTTGGTATCCTTAGTGTGTGCTTTTGGTCCTCGTCTCTGTCATCATGTTTTGCCTCACGGTCACAAGTCGCTGGTCACTTCCGTTGTCACTATTCCAGGAAGGTGGAAAAGCAAGAAGGTAAAGACTTTCCTAGAAATCTATTGAACACTTCTCTTTATATCTCATTGGCTAGAACTGTGTCAAAGGAGTCAAAGGATGTCAAAGATTTTTTTCTCTCCATCTTTCAGTTTCCCTTATTTCTGTGAGTTCAACTCCTTTCTTTCTTTCTTTTTAAAAAGAGACGTTTTCTTCACGTGATGGTGGTAAAGAAGAGAGGAGCATGGTCAAAGAAAGCTCCAGTATGATAACATCTGGACGTAGTGATCCACAGGGAAGACAGTTTATTCTTCTCAGTGTATTCATATAAAACACTGCCCTGGCCTGAGAAGTGTGCCCATTATCTGGGCCAATAAATGATAGGGGGATGGAGTACAATGAGTGGCCAGGCCTGTGTCTCATGTCTACCCTCTAAAGGGCATCCCAGCAAAACCACACAGGAGAATGTTGTTTAGCCAAAGGAAAGGAAGTTCTATTGTCAGATGAAGAGGGTTAGAAACACTGGGCAAAGACAGGGTCCCTATAGCAGCACTGTGCAATTGGCAAGCCGATAGTATTTCTGTCATATTATATGGTATGTAACTTTAGGCTTTAGTTGATGGTATGTTGAAAATATTGAAGAGAGCCAAAACTTCTAAGGAATATTCTAGCTCTGGCTACCAGGTAACCCTGAAGTCTCTGTGGCCAAGGCTGTCAGTTGAATTCCAATATTCACCATCCTCTTCTTTCATAGTAAAATAATTTTAAGTATGGCTCATGGCCATGTATTAGAAGGAGTACATTTCTCATGGGCGCCTGGGGGGCTCAGTCAGTTACATGGCTGACTCTTGGTTTCAGCTCAGGTCATGATCACACGGTTCGTGAGTTCGAGCCCCACATCGGGCTCTGTGCTGACAGTGCAGAGCCTGCTTGGGATTCTCTCTCTCCCTCTCTTTCTGCCCCTCCCCTGCTCATGCTCTCTCTCTTTCTCAAAATAAATAAACTTTAAGAGGAAAAAAAAAAAAAGAAAGATTACAGATTATATTTCTCAGTCTCCTTTGCAGCTAGGTGCAATCACATGACTAACTTTGGGCTGATGGCAAGGGAACACATTTGATGTAAGCAACTAGGTGTGTGTGTGTGTGTGTGTGTGTGTGTGTGTGTGTGTGTGTGTGTGACTAAAAACGACTATATGTCTTGATCTACCTCCAATTATTTATTTTTTAATTTTTTAATGTTTATTTTTCCAGGAGAGGAGAGGAGAGAGAGAGAGAGAGAGAGAGAGAGAGAAAGAGAGAGACACAGAGTGAGAGTGGGGGAGGGGCAGAGAGAGAGGGAGACACAGAATTGGAAGCAGGCTCCAGGTGCTGAGCTGTCAGCACAGATCCCCACGCGGGGCTCGAACTCACAAACAGCGAGATCATGACCCGAACTAAAGTCAGACACTTAACCGACTGAGCCACTCAGGTGCCCCTAGCTCCAATTATTTATTACTGTTTATCTTCATTGAAATATATGAGCACTAGAACATGGGAGCAGAAACTTAATCTCTTTTGTTTATGCTGTCACTCTAATATCCATTATAGTGTTTGATACACAGAAAAGTTTCAGTATTTACTGAGTAAATAAACAGGTCATTCTTCTCTGCCTATTCAATTCCAACTTCCCCTTGAAGCTAGATCTCTCAGCATATGGTCTAAAGTCTTCTCCTCCTATTTTGGATCACTCCTATAATACTAATTTTCCATGGAGCATGTTTAATACTTTTCATTGAGTTCTTTGTTATAAATTCATTTACTTATGTTTTTTCTTACCTTTTTTTAATGTTTATTTATTTTCGAGTCAGAGAGAGACAGAGTGCGAGCAGGGAGGGGCAGAGAGAGAGGGAGACACAGAATCCAAAACAGGCTCCAGGCTCTGAGCCGTCAGCACAGAGACCAACGCAGGGCTTGAACCCATGAACTGTGAGATCATGACCTGAGCTAAAGTCAGATGCTTAACCAATTGAGCCACTCAGGAACCCCATTTACTTATGCTTTATTTCTCAACCAGATTATAAAATCTTACAGGGCAAGAATCACAGTGTACTTATTTTTCATACTTCTTTCAGTCTGTAGCCAGTGTATCTGATATATGGTAAGCCCTCAATGAATACTGCTGAACATGACCCGGACAGGCAGTTTAAGAGAGCCTTAGGAAAACTTAATACATTCACTGGATTTCTGTTCAAGAAATCTGTATGAGATAAACATAAGCATGGCTAGAAAATTAAAATTCTTATGGTTTTCTTGAAGTTCATCATGTACCCTGAAGCAACTATGATGCGTTTCTAAGCATAAGCTTGTTTATCAGGATACAATTATGCTATTTTTAATATCTACAAGGCATAAGTAAAATTGAGACAGGTGTGGTAGCGCAATGTACCTAAGAAGTCCTTCTCTTGGAGAGGATAGGCAATAAAATACTTAATATCTTTTCCAGCTCTAGATTTTAAGAAATTCAGGGTATTTCCTCACAGGCCCTCTTGTCCATTTAAGGCTCTGCTTGAATCCATATTTTATTGGTGCCTGTGTTTATTGCCTGGTTACAAGTGGTAGATCCAGGTGCCTCTAAAGAGAAACAAATACTCAGCATAGCAACACTGATGGAAAATCAACACATGCACATCACCCAAAATTCCAACCTCCTTTTTTAATACAGAAATATGTAACCTCTGATATGGGCTTTCCCATTCATGCCTACATCAAGATAGACCAGAACACCAACATCCTCTCCCATATTGGTCTCAGTTCCTGCTTTCAAACCTCACCTCCACTCACCTGTGTTCTTGGGGTATACTTTGCCTCCATTTCCCTCATCTTGTCTAATGTTCTGCTCCAACAAATCTCTGGTACTGCACCACCACTCAAACTTTCTTCCCCTCTTCTTTACTCTTAAGTTCTTAGTTCTAATTATTCCTAGCAGTCCTTAGATTGGTCAAGTATGCATTATAAGAATTTTTCACCAATGGCTAAAAACCAATTCCCAAAATGAAGAATAACTCCAAAGCAAATTATTTCCATGCTAAAATAGTAACAACCAAAAAAAAAAAAAAAAAAAAAAAAAAACTTCCACCACCACTCCATAGGGTATACACTCAATCACAGTATGTAACAAAAAATCCAACATATTATACTGTTTTATAACAAACTATAGAGACACCCAAGTAAACTCTGTTAGATATATATCATAAATCCTATTATAACATTTTTCTATATGAATATAGTTCTACATAGGAACTCAAATACTTGACATTTGAAATGGTAGGATAAAGATACTGGCAACCTTTCTAATTTATATTCATAGAAACAAATTAGTTCCTTGATACCCTATAAATTCTCTAACTTTACATTGACCTCAAAAATCAGTCTCCTCTCATCTGACTCTTTTGTGTCCATTGGCAGCAGGTTCAGAGAACTACTAGTCCATCGTGGAGAAGGAAGAAAGAAGAATTTAGGAAAAATCGTTTTGAGTGGGGGGGAAAAAGGCACTATTTTGTAAGTTGCAGAGTGTGAAAAATTAAATTGTTGGCATTAAGTAGAATCATTGGTGGGACTTGGGCGTGGAGTGGAGAGAAAGACAAAAGAAGTAGAGTTTTTTTAAAAACCTGAGCAAATTAAAAAATGTGGCAGTGATTAACATTAGGACAAATAATCACAGGAAAATAAAATCACATTTTATCACTTTGCTCAGCAATGAACAATATTTACATAGTCTTTATAATAAAAGTAGTTCCTACTGACTTTAAAAATATGATATAAAATTATGATATGAGAATACTGGGAAGATGGAAGAATGGAAGAAGTGTCAAGAGATGGACTCCGCATCTACAATAAATAGCAAGTGAATAAGAAATACTAAAATGAGTAAATCAAGAGATGGTAGTCTATTCACTTATTCAGAAATATGGAGATAAATACCAGAAGAGTTAAAAGTGGCTAAGCAGGATTAGGTGGGGTTATTAGGAGACTGATAGTATCTTGAGGGGTGCCTGCGTGGCTCAGTTGGTTAATATATGACCTTGCTCAGGTCATGATCTCATGGCTTGTGAGCCAATTCTGTACAAGAGTCCCAAGTTGGGCTCTGTGCTGACAGCTCAGAGCCTGGAACCTGCTTCAGATTCTGTCTCCATCTCTCTGCTCCTCCCTCACTCATGTTCTGTCTCTCTCTCTATATATCTCAAAAATAAACAAACATTGAAAAAACATTTAGGGGCACCTGGGTAGCTCAGTCAGTTGAGCATCTGACTTTGGCTCAGATCATGATCTCGTGGTTCATGAGTTCGAGGCCTGTGTCAGGCTCTGTGCTGACAGCTCAGAGCCTGGAGCCTGCTTTGGTTTCTGTGTCTCCCTCTATCTCTCCCTCCCGTGCTCACGCTCTGACTCTCTCTCTCTCTTTCTCAAAAATAAACATTAAAAAACATTTTTAAAAAGCAGACTGATACTATTTTGGTATATTTAGCTTAGCAACAGTTGTTCATGTATTACTTTCATAAAAATAACATTACATTATGAAAAATAAACTAAGCATTTCAAGTTAACAGGCTAGTTGTAGAATCTTATCTATATTGCTTATGGTTTTACAGATTCAGACAGACTACTCAGTTTTCATCTTACTTTAAAGTGGTCTAATACTTCAAAGTGTGATTCAAAATGATCTTACTTTATGCTGTGTTTTTTTCTTTATGCTGTGACAGCAACTGAAATAAAATGATATAGAGATAGGATTTGTCTGTTTTGTATTTGAACAATTCCTTATAATGTCCTGCATACTAACCGTTTTAGGAAAACTTGTAATGATATTTTAGTCCCCTTTTATTATATAAAAATGGCCTGCATTATTCTTCCATAAACAGACTTGCACAAATTAAAATCTTTAAGTTCTCTGTTTATTCACATTCTCTTTCAAAGATTTCCTGACATTTATGGGTACATGTTACTAAATAATCACCCTTGTTAATTCTTATTGCATCAATGTCATGATTATACTACTAATAATCACTTTAATAAAATTGGCTTTTATGAGACCAAGGTTATCTTGAAAGAAGGCAAAGAATCTTCTAAAGAGTAAACCAATTGTGTAAATCACCACAGCCCTGTTAAACAATGGGAAAGAAATCAAGGAGAAGTAGTGGAGCTTCATTTCCAGAGAAAAGTTAGAATTGTACATTTGGACTTGACTATCAAGTTATCTAGGAGATTGACTCCAACCTCATGTAAATGGCAGGGAACTAGGATGTAAGAAACCCAAGTAACACTCCTGTTCTTGTGTTATAGAACTAATTGTCATCATAGACATGAATTATAGAGTGGAATATGAAGGGACATGTACTTTTTAAATATGGAATGCACTTTGGATTTTTGAATATTAAAAGTTTATCTATGGTCTTTTTCAGCTTGTCAATATATGTATAGAGAAACAAGAAAAGGTTAATTTAAACAAAAGAAACATTCTAGGAGTCAGCAATCATGAAAGTCATAGCACTAGAAAGGAACACTAAAAATCAAAAATGACAAATATAGGCTGAATGATCTAGCGGCCTCACCCCATCCAGAGTACATTGTTCAGAGCAAATATATTGGAAAAGTTTTGATCAATATGAGAGGCAATTTGCCTAAACCATCAGCTGGTCATTTTATTGCCTGAAGTGCTTCTCTTTTCTTTAAATGTTTTATTTATTTTTGAGAGAAATAGTGAGAGAGAGCTGGGGAAGGGCAGAAAGAGAGGGATCCGAAGCAGGTTCTGTACTGATAGCAAAGAGCCTGATGCAGGGCTTGAACCCACAAGCTGTGAGATCATGACCTGAGCTGAAGTTGAACATTTAACTGACTGAGCCACCCAGGCACCCCTGAAGTGCTTCTCTTTTAGCTATGTACTTGAAAGTTTGTGCGTTAGTTGTCCATACAATCAAAATTATTAAGTGTTGATTTAAGCAATAATCCTTAGATTGTTCCACTGTTTTCACTTCTATTTCCAAAGGTTTGTCCATCTTTCTTCCCCTTTGTTTATAGTGTAGATGTTTCCTCTATTAACAAAAATCACTCACCACATTCTTGAATAACTTTTAAATTAATCTCTCAAATAAAACCTTGTCAAAGACTGTCTGGAAATATTATCACCATCCAAATGAAATAGAAGAAAAGAAATAATAATAATTAGAGCAAAAATCAATAAAAGCCTCTAGCCAGGCTAACTAAAAAAAAAAAAAAAAAAAGGCGGGGTGTGGGGGGAGAATAAAACTACTAGTATCAGAAATGAGAGAGGGGACATCACTACAGATCTTATGGAAATTAAGAGGATAATAAAGGAATATTATGAACACCTCCATGTCCACACATTTGATGACCATTTCAAGGAAATGGACCAATAACTTGAAAGACAATCAGACAAAATTCATACAAGAAAAAACAGGTCTGAATAGCCCTATATCTGTTAAAGAAACTTAAACAATAATTAATAACCTCCAAAAAAGAAGTCATCAGGCCTAGGTGGAGTCACTGATTTCTAGCAAATATTTAAGGAAGAAATTATACCAATTCTGTACAATGTCTTTCAGGGGACAGAAGCAGAAGAGATATTTCCTAACTCAATCTATGGGGCCAGCATTGCCCTAATATCAAAACCAGAAAAAGAGATCACATGCAAAAGAAACTACAGATCACTATCTCTCATGAATAAAGACACAAAAATCTTCAACAAATTATTAGTAAATATAATCCACGATGCATAAGAAGAATTATATACTATACTAACTGAGATTTATCCCAAGTATACAAGGCTCATTTAACATTTAAAACTCAATTAATGTAATCCATCACATCAACAAATTAGAAAAGAAAAATCAAATGATCATATGAATAGATGCATCAAAAGTACTTGACAAAATCCAAACCCATTCATGATAAAAACTCTCAGTAAACTAGGAACAGAGAGAAATGTCCTCGACTTGATAAACATCTACAAAAAACCTAGAGTGAGAAACTTGAAACTTTCCCACTAAGATCAGGTAGAAGTCAAGGATGTCCTCTTTCGCCACTATTTTTCAACATATTGGAAGTTCCTTCTAGTACAATAAGGCACGAAAAGGACATATAAGTATTATAGATTAGGAAAAAAGAACGATCTTTGTTCACAGATGGCAGGATTGTCTATGTAGAAAATCTGAAAGAATTCACATAAAAACTCTTGGAATGAGTAAGTGATTACAGCAAGGTTGCAGGATATAAGGTTAATATGCAAAAATCAATTATATTACATTTCTGTACACCAACAATTAACGAGTGGAATTTAAAATTAAAAGCGCAATAGCATTTACAGTAGCATACCAAAAATGGCACACTTAGGTAAAAATCTAACAAAATATATACAAGATATAAACAGGAAAACTATATAACTGAGATGAACAAAATCAAAGAATTAAATAAGTGGAGAGATATTCTGTGTTCATGGACAGGAAGACTCAATATTGTCAAGATGTCATTTCTTAACTTGATTTATAGATTTGATGCAATCCTAGTAAAAATTCCAGGAAGTTATTTCATGGCTATTGGCAAACTGATTCTCAAGTTTATGTGAAGAGGCAAAAGAGACAGAATAGCTTCTACAATAGCAAAGGAGAAGAACAAAGTTGGGGGAACTGACACTGCCATACTTTAAGACTTACTATGAAGCTACAGTAATCAAGACAGCATGGTATTGGTGAAAGAATGGACAAAAAGGTCAATGGAACACAACAGACAGCCCAGAAATAGACCCTCATGAATACAGTCAAATGACCTTTGACAAAGGAGCAAAGGGAATACAATGGAGCAAAGGACAGTCTCTTTAACAAATGATGCTGGAAAAACTAGACATTCACATGTAAAAAAAATGAATCTACATACAGACCTTATCCCCTTCACAAAAACGAACTCAAGACTGAGACTATAGACTTAATGTAAAACACACAACTATAAGACCTAGAAAATAACATAAGAGAAAACCTAGATGATCTTGGGTATGGTGACGCCTTTTTAGATCCAACACTACAGATACGATCCATGGAAAAATTATTAAAATTAAAAACTTCAGCTCTGTGAAAGACAGTATCAAGGGAATTAGGGAAAAAAAGCCATAAACTAGGAGAAAATATTTGCAAAAGACACATTTGATGAAGGACTGTTATCCAAAATATACAAAGAAACTCTTAAAACTCAACAGTAAGAAAACAACCCAATTAAAAAATGAGCCAAAGACTTTACAGACCCTTCACTAAAGAAGATATGCAGATGGAAAATAAGCATACGAAAAGATGCTCTACTTCATAGATCATCAGGGAGATGAATATTAAAACAACAAAAGACACCATTACACATCTAATAGAATGCCCAAATCTAGACCACTGACAACACCAAATGCTAGCGAGAATGTGTATCAACAGGAACTCTCTTTCATTGCCAGTGGGAAGGCAAAATGGTATAAGCCACTTTCGAAGACAGTTTGCTGGTTTTCTTTTTTTTCTTTTTCTTTTTTTTAATAAAACCAAATATATTCTGACCATATGATCCAGCAATCACACTCCTTTCTATTTACCCAAAGGAATTGAAAACTTCTGTCCACACAAAAGTCTGAAGGTGAATATTTATAGTTTTATTCATAACTGCCCAAAGTAGATAAAGAGTTAATGACAAATTTGCTAAGTTGTATAAATTCCTAAAACACATCAGAAATCTATGAATTTGGTTTTACTGATATGAGTGAGAGATTCACAAACTTAGCACAAATAATATAGGAATGTAAAATATTGTTTCCATGGGGCACCTGGGTGGCTCAGTTGGTTGAGCATCCGACTTCGGCTCAGGTCATAATCTCACAGCTCGAGAGTTTGAGCCCCGCGTTGGGCTCTGTGCTGACAGCTTGGAGCCTGGAGCTTGCTTTGGATTCTCTGTCTCCCTCTCTCTCTGCCCCTCCCCTGCTCATGCTCTTTCTCTCCCTCTCAAAAACAAATAAACATTCAAAAAAAATTTTTTAAATATTGTTTCCAACCGTACTTTCTTCAAGGACTTCATTGAAAATGCCATGGGAAAATATCTTTTGCTCTATTTATTTTCAAGTCATATAATTATATCCTTATAGACTGTCTAATATATATTAGAAAAAAGTTGATATTTTAGAGACCACATAGCTCTTCAGCCCCCCTGCCCTTTTTTAATGTTTATTTTTGAGAGAGAGACAAACACAGTGTGCGGGAGGGGTACAGAGCGAAGGAGACACAGAGTCTGAAACAGGCTCCAGGCTCTGAGCTGTCAGCACAGAACCCGATGTGGGTCTTGAACTCAGGAATAGTGAGATCATGATCTAGGCCAAAGTCAGACATTTAACTGACTGAGCCACCCAGGAGCCCCAGCTCTACAGACCTTTTAAGAAAGATACTGAGCAAACAGAAATCATGGATGGTAAAAGACAGTCTAGTTAGAGAATCTTCATTTATAAAAATTTACAGCTTTATCATTTTGAAATATTTTTTTAAAAATAAAGAAGACTGATAGACTAATAGTTATAGTACACAAACTGTGGTAGAATGGAAAGAGCACTGACTTGAAGACTTAAATTAAAATCTCAGTTCCACCATGTTTTAGCTATGCATGAATGATTTCAGGCAGGTCACTTACCATCTCTGAGCCTTATATGTAAAATGTTAATAATGCCCATATCAATCTCACAAGATGGTTGTGATAATATGCTCAACTTACGTGAAAATGGCTGGCACACTGCCTAGCATCAAGTAGCTCTCAGTGAACACCTCTTCCTTCCCTCCCTTTTTAATAAACAGAACTTATGAGTCTTCGGTGTATCTCTTGACAAAAATAAAACCAATGTCTTTTTCACAGGTAAATGATTTCTTGACTTGAATTTTTATAGGAGATGTACCCTAAGTACAGATAGGATTATAGAAGTATGGAAACAAAAAAGAAAGAAAATATATCTTGAGAAGCATCTAATAAGAAGCTTTCTTTGTTTCACACTGACATGCTTTGTGGTTACAAAGCAGGCTTCCAACCAACACCGGATCAAAATTAAAATTCTAGGCAGGCATTCAACTTTTATGATTGTGTCCATTCTTCACTGAGCATGGGAAATGAATGCTTTAGAAGTTATTTATTGAAGATATTCCCATAGTGCGATTACAAAGTTCACTTCCAAAAGAGGCCCTATCCCTGTAATGTATCTGAGTAAGTGAAAGCTACACCAGGTTTCTTGTGTTGTACTTTTTAAAAAAACTGCAGCAGGATACTAAAATCATATATTTTAACAGAGGCTTTTCTGAGGCTAAGCCACAACAATTCTGCAAAGGTACATGATAGGCAAAGAGAGACCAAACAAATTTCAAAAACAGAGAACACCAATCCAATATAATTTATGACCATATTTTGAATAAAATTAAATATAGAATAATTAGCAGAAAGCATTTAATTATAGTTTTCCTATTATGAATATAAAGTTGGCACAAATGCAGTAAGACTAATCAAAATCAGGTAACAGTTACCTCTGTGGCCTTGCTTGATGGTTCCAGTCCAGTCATATTTGCTACTATTAACTGATGTAAGAGTTGAACTTGAGCCACACTTAGGAAGAAGTCCAGGTTTGTGGTTATATTCACTTCCAAGGAATGGCCACACACTAAAATCTCCTGAAAGGGGCAAAAAACAAAAACAAAAACAAAAACAAAAAACTGAATACAGATAAAGATACATGATCGCCATTAGATGATAATTTATCATTCTTACTTATTTGACCTCTACAATGTTGATGAATTCTCCTGGGACTCAAGTTCATATGTTAATGAGAATAGCAGAAATGGACAGCGTAGGCACTCAACAGAGTTTAATGGAATAATTTAATAAACATTTATGAAGTCCCGCTGTGCACTGGGCTGTGCACTAGTTGCAGGGAAACAAACTAACAACACAAACACTAATTTTTTACCATTTCATATACATTTGGCTTTTTCATACCTCAAACTATCATTTCCATATGTAAGAGATGATGTAATTCTTTAGCATAATCTTGTTCATTCATTCAAACTAACAAATATTTACTGAGCATCTCCTAAGTAACATGCACTATAGTAGACTGCTAGGGATACCACAAAAAATAGATTGGCTTTAAATGGCAACTTGCTCTTGAGGAGGTTACAATCTAGTTGGGCAGACAGATATAAACAGACAGATATAAAAAAGTAGGAAAGCAATTACAGTTACAAGTGGTATGTTCTGAGTCTCCTCCAAAGTATACCCTCCAAATGATGTATAACAAAAGAGAGTGCTGAAGCCAAAGATAGCTAGACTAATTACTTTCACTTTTTCAAGCTGCTAAGATCTTGGCAGCATTAGGTAGATGTCTACCACTTAACTGATGCTGTTCTGCATAACTTGAGTCATTTGAACATTCATTGTTGGAAAGCCATTCAGGAAAGGAAGAAAGAAGTGAAAAGCAATCCAGAAGCTTCACTTAATAAGGAGAAGTTCTGCCTCTTGTCATGAAGTGAATGTGGACAATGTTTGAATGCTTGGAAACGTCCACCGAACCTTATCCTTATTAGTGTCATCCAAGGGAACGGACTTAAAGGAGACTTATGACTGGTCCAAATGCAAACTACAGAGCTTAGAGTAGATTTTAATACAGCCATAAAGAACAGCAAGTCGGGAATGAATATTCCTTTTTTTGGGTTAAATAACTTTTACTCCCACAAGTTCCCTGCTTTTACTAATTATAGGTAGAAATTTTATTCCTCAAGTAATGATGAAAAGAAATAAATTCATGTACTTTAAATCAACTGTGTTACTAAATAAGATATTTGTAGGGGCGCCTGGGTGGCGCAGTCAGTTAAGCGTCAGACTTCAGCCAGGTCATGATCTCGCGGTCCGTGAGTTCGAGCCCCGCATCGGGCTCTGGGCTGATGGCTCAGAGCCTGGAGCCTGTTTCCGATTCTGTGTCTCCCTCTCTCTCTGCCCCTCGCCTGTTCATGCTCTGTCTCTCTCTGTCCCAAAAATAAATAAATGTTGAAAAAAAATTAAAAAAAAAATAAGATATTTGTAGACCTACTTAATTTTTATACATTTTTTTGTGGATAAGAAAAGATACTATACCTAACCTAGCTTTCCCTACAGGGCAATTATAAACATCAAATAAACAACATCTATAAAAATATTATTTTTAAAAACTCAGAAAATGAATGTGAGGTTTTATTAGCTTAGATTAATATATTTAATCTTTACTTAATTTTTCTGAACTTTTCATAACTGCCTCTAACTCTGAATGATCGAAGAGTTTAGGTTTTTAGCATAACATAAATTTCTGCGAAGAATACTTTTAAAATTATGATGGACCACATTATTCTTATATTTCTATTCTAAGCATAGAGGCAGTATACCATAGTGATCAGACTTGAAATCTGGATCCACCAGTAACTGGCTAGTAACATTGGTCAAGTTACCTAATCTCTTTTGATCTTAGTTTCTGGATCCATAAAATACGAATACTAGTAGGGGCACCTGGGTGGCTCAGTCACTTAAGCATCCAACTTCGGCTCAGGTAATGATTTCACGGTTCGTGAGTTTGAGTCCAGCTCGGAGCCTGGAGCCTGCTTTGGATTCTGTGTCTCCCTCTCTCTCTGACCCTACCCCACTCACGCTCTCTCTCTCAAAAACAAATAAACATTAACTAAAAATATGGATACTAGTAATATCTATTTCACAAGGATGTTGTGAAGACTCAGGTAATCCATGTACAATTTTCCATGTGAAGTAATCCATGAGAACACTGTCAACGTTGTGGCTTTCACCGGAAAGCAGGAGGAGGTTGTAGAGGTCAGGGTCAGGAGTGTATGGTTTGGAGTCAGACCAGTTGGGTTCATACCATGCATGCTCTGCTACTTACTACTTGTGAAAATATGGACAAGTTATTTGAGTCAGCCTCTCTAGGCTTCAATTCCCTCATCTATAAAATGAGGATAGAAGGAGTTAACTGGATTATTATGAGGATTGAATGTAGTTATAAATCCTCAGAATTATTATGAGGATTTGATGTAGTTATGAATAACTACATGAAAAGCAATAACTAAACAGCACTAGAAAGTACTCAATAATTTCTGGTTATAGTAACTTATTAATAATAAGCAGTTTGACATCCTGTACACTAAAACTAAGAAAATCCCTAACTTACAAAGAGAAGCTACTCCATTACATAGACTGAAATAAAACCTAAATAAAATTCTAACCTCAGTGTGCATATTTTCTGGAGAAATTATTTTGGTGAAAATGATAGCAGGTGCTCCAGTTATTCGGACAGAAAAATCTGTTAAAATGGGCGTTAAAATTGCTCTTCTTTCTTGATGCCGCCGTATGCTAAAAGACAAAGTAAAAAATGATTAGCCATTTCATTTTTTTTCAGGGATATTTTTCATTAAAGTTATACAAGTCTTTGCACTGCAAACATGTATGGTAAAATTACATTATTATTTTGAGAGTGCTTACTTGTAAATTTTACAGTCACAGTTTTACAACTTCAATTCTTCACCTCAGATTGATAAAAGGAAAAAAATTATTGAGAAATTTGGATGCAATTAATTTCATTAGTCCTACCCTTTCAACAAATAAATTTGTTTTTAATTCCTTTTGTTCTTGCAAATAACTTAGTATGTATTGTTATCAATAATATCCTTACTATTTGGTGATAATTTTTAATTTCCTATTTTTAGTATTTCTGACCTTCTGGTTGACAACTGCCACCATTCCAACCTTATGAGGTTCACAAGTATATCCTCTTAATCTCTGAATGACCTCCTTTTTTCAAGTTCTAAGAACTAAGTTCATGGATTATTACTGTATATACAGTTCATGAAACAGCTTTTGTGACTTTGATACTGAATGCTTCTTCACAATAACCATCTGTGGGAAGTAAAAACTATTACTAACCCCATATTACCTATGAGGAAATGAGGATCAGAGGCTAGGCTAAGGCCACCTAGTGGAAACCAGAGTTACACAACAGGGCCTGATAGTGGGGCAGCATTTGGCCTCTATTTTAATTCTTCTTTACACATTCTCACCTGTGATCAGTTACTTACACAAAATTTCTACTCTTCTACCTACATTAAATTGCTAATAATTTCAAAGGAGTACTACATACATGGTAGAAGATGAAACTGGAAAAGATTGAGAAACTAAAGCTTATGCTAGTACAGTTCTTCAAGTCCACAGTCCATTTTCTAAGTTTTCTTTTTATGAAATATATATGTGTGTGTGTGTGTATATATATATGCATATGTGTGTATGTGCGCGCACACACACACACACACACAGTTCTACGTTTTACCAGCAAGCTGTATCTCAAAAGTTCTTTGGAACCATTAAATTAATATTCCTTATAAATATGTCTCTGTTATTCACTTATAAAGTGATAAAGCTGAGATCAGAGAACTAGCATAAATTATCTCATGACAAATCTCATATAACCCTCAAGTCTTTCTATATCCTTTTCTACCAGAGTAGTCTAGAAAATAGAAAGTTCTAGTATCATTTGTTCAATTTTGCAATGGGCAGAGTTTTACATGGTGTCTGCCAAAAAGCAAATTGGATCATCCGGTTTTGTGACACATAAGTATTGGATTTCAAGAAAGTCAATTTTAAAGAATTAGGAGTTCTGCTGAATGGAGGGTAACAGGAAGAAATATTAAAATCTGTGAATACAGAGGAAAGGTTGTGATCCTGAGAGACACCATAATTAGAGCTTAATAGCTCAAGTTCCATAAAATGGCCAATGTGAGAAACATGTAACATCTGATGTGCTCTCATAAGGGAGTGTTTAAATATATGATGTATTAAAAATACCTTAAAATGGAAAAGATGGCAGGGAACCAAATAAGAGCAAATATTAACTAAAACACCCAATGGGAAAAAAGAGTACTTATACAGATCATATTTTTCCCCATCATGTGATAAATTAAATCAGTAACACAACATATGAAAGACCTATGACCTTAAAATATAAAAAAAAAATCAGTAAGTCAACAGTCCTTTATTATAAAACTATAACTTTTCTGTTAACATAATGTTAACTTTAATTTTGTGTTATTTCTTGTCTTTGAGGTAATGATACATATTTTTTAAGTCATTAAAAATTTTTATAGATTGAAATACTTCAAAAGAAATAACTACTGAAAAAATAATTAAGAGAATTAAATTCTGCCAATATTTTACTAGATAAGTGCACAGGATTTACAATAACAAAGGGGAGGGGGAGCCTGGGTAGCTCAGTCGGTTGGGTGTCCAACTTTGGCTCAGGTCATGATCTCACAGTTTGTAGGTTTGAGCCTGCACTGGGCTCTGTGCCTAGAACTTGGAGCATGGAGCCTGCTTCGGATTCTGTGTGTGTGTGTGTGTCTCTCTCTCTGCCTCTCCCCAACTCTCTCAAAAATAAATAAACTTAAAAAATAAAATAAATAAAATAAAATAACAAAAAAGGCAAGTGAAACTCAAATTATTAACTGACATTGTTATTGACTTCAGGGTTTTAGCCACTCTAAATCAAGAGAATAGATTATTATTATTATTATTATTATTTTACTATTCCTTTCCCCTATACTCATCTGTTTTGTTTCTTAAATATACGGAAAAGGGAAAGAAAAAAGAGAGGGAGGTACACTGTAAGAGACTCTTAACTGTACAGAACAGACTGGGAGATGGGTGGGGACACGGCCTAACGGATGATGGACAGTAAGGAGGGCACTTGTGATGAGCTCTGGGTGTTATATGTAAGTGATTAATCACTAAATTCTACTCCTGAAACTAATATTACACCATATGTCAACTAAAATTTAAATAAAAACTTGAAATAGATAAAAAAAATATTTACTATTTAAGTATAGTTGACATCCAATATTATATTAGTTTCAGATGTAGCAGGGAACAGATTTTTTTTTTCCCCATGGCCATATAGAGGCAACAGGCTAATCCTTACATCCCAAATAGGGAAAGATTTTTTTTAATTTTTAATTTATTTTTTAAATGTACATCCAAGTTAGTTAGCATATGGTGCAACAATGATTTCAGGAGTAGATTCCTTAATGCCCCTTACCCACTTAGTCCTTCCTTCCTCCCACAACCCTTCCAGTAACCCTCTGTTCTCCATATTTAAGAGTCTCTTATGTTTGTCTCCCTCCCTGTTTTTATATTATTTTTGCTTCCCTTCCCTTATGTTCATCTGTTTTGTATCTTAAAATCCTCATATAAAATATCATGTGACTTCAGTCATAGGGAAAGGTTTTTAAACGAGCTGTCTACCTAGATCTGGGGCCCTTAAAGGTTTGAGAAAGCATTTTGTATCAGAAATAGAGAAGAATGAGAAAATATGACTATATTGGCAAGAGAGCTTGTTGAAAAAACAGAGATCTCCCCAGAAGATGAAAAATAATGGGAAATCCCTCATGTGTGTTTGGTAGCTGTAATTTATATTACCGTACTGGTTTAGGAATACCCATTCTGAATTATTTATATAAAACTGGAATCAGACTTTTCATAACCCTGGGACATCTGTCAGAAATAGATGCATGTAAAACCTGTCTGGAAAACATGCCCTCAAATAGACAAAAAGGATTCTCAGGGACAAAGACCACTAAAGACAAGCTCCTGAACAGATTATTTTATATACCCCCACCCACAAATTATTCTTTATTAGCAAGAGGAAAATTCAACCCCATTAGCAAATTCATTACCAAGAACTTCTGATAATGAAATCACCATATGAACAATTCAATAAATTTGTATTGTTTAAAAAATAATAAATGAATAAATAAATAAATGCTTAAAATTATTAAATACATACTGGATAGAATAAAACTGAGGAGTAAAAAACCAAGGTATTATCAAGAGTCAAAATAGATTTGAAAAACAAATACTACTTCCCGAAATGCAAAATACAGTCAATAAAATGAAATATACAGTAGATGTGGCAAATAACATTTTACACGTAGCTCAAGAAAAAATTAATCAACTAGAATACAGATTTGAGAAAATTCCAGGAAATGTACTGACTTAAATTTTAAAATGGCAAGTTTAAAAGAAAAGAGATGTGGAGGGGTAGGTCCAACATATTTAATTGGTATTCCAAAAAGAGAGAATAGAAAGTAAGGAAAAGAGACAACAGCAAAGAGTTAATAGCTGAGAATTCTTCAGAACTGATGATATATAAGAAACCACAGATTCAGGAAGCACAATGAGTCCTGGTTCAGATAAATACAATAAAATCCACCATCAGACATCTCCTGGTGAAACAGGTGATCACCTATTATGAAAAAAAGATAGCAAACAGAGAAAACAGATTATCTATAGCATGCTAGGGAATATGAGGTTAGGAGAGGTGTAGAAGAAATATTTCTCTAGTATACTAAAACAGTGATTTAATGTATTTCTACACTGCCCATAAAAAACAAGGAAATGGAATAGTGATTTCCACCTGTTATCTAACATACAGGATTAAACCCGTGGAAATATATTAAACCCTGTGTGAGGGTAAAAACAATTGGGCAATTATAAAGTGCTAAACAAGTAACAGTAAAGTAATCATCTAAGTTAACAAAAGCTATTCAGTCAATCTCTGGGAAGAGATTATAAATATGGAAAAGCATCATTCTCTGAAATTATCAGTACACAAGATGGCATAAGTATATGCCACATGCATACATGAAAATATATGTTTAGGAAGGCTATGGTCATTTTTCCCGGCTCAGCCAATTTATCCTAAGGTTCTTCTGCCCATCTTCCATTCATTCTTGACTAATTCTGTGGGAAATAGTACTGCAATTTAAGAGCCCCATTTCAAAAATTGTATATTATGAAAAACCGTAAGTAGGAAAAATGGTGTTGATGTTTCCAAAATATTCCACTAAAAAGAATAAAAAGTTCTAGATGGTCTATGTGTTCAGTGAACAGTTTTTTTATTCAACATGAAGACTTTCTTGGTATGGCATTACAGCTGAGCTTTGGACAAAAGATGCCTGACCAGAAGATACTTAAGTCTTGTTCTACTAATCAACTGAGATAATCCCTTATAGTGGATATTCTTCAATATAAAAAATAATCACAGACATTTATCCTAAAAAAATGATAACTGGAAAACTATTTGTTATCAGTTGGTTAACTGTACTTATTTGTAGAGATTCCTCTTATTTTTAGATAAAGAGTTATTCAGGATAATTTGAGTTCTACAGTAACTTTAAAAACAAAATATATAATAAAGAGTTTAAACCCTATTTTAGTGTTTTGGGTTTTTTCCCCAAGAGGAACACTATCCAGTGACTTTCTAATGCAATAAAGATAAAATCCAAACTGCCACTGATGTATAAAACCATTCATAATGTAGTCTCTTCCCTACCCCAAACTTTACCTATTATTCCTTTCCTCTCAGCTAGTCATGATCCTTAAGTGTGCAACACTGATTCCCAATCACAGGTCTCTGCCCTGCCAGAACACTTGACACAAGCAGTCCACGGTTATTTGCATGGATAGCTCATTCTTGTCATTAGGTATTAGATCAGGCCTTCCCCGAGCCCTAATGTAAATAAATTTCCCAGCGGCTTTTATCCTAGTATACTGCCATATCATTCTCTTGGCATCTATGGCTGTGTGAAATTTTGAGAACATGGACTGAGAGTCCACTATTATGCCAGGCCCTGTGCTAGGTGCTGGGAATACAATGGCAGAGTTGGATGCGAGCAGCTCAGGTTAGCTGAAAAAATAATTAAAAATAATCATAAGGTAGGAGAAGTAAAATGGTAAGGAAAAAAACAGTGTCAAAACTTTCAGTCGGGGACCTAATTAACTTGTAAAGACATATAAAATATCTGAATAATGCTTCAAGAACTACAACCCAAAATGAGGATAATTTTTAAGGGACATTTAAATAAAATGCTAGTAAAATTTTATTTTGGCAAAATTAAATGTTACAATGTTCTCATTCTCTAAAAACCAAACCAAAAAAACACAAAAATTACCTGCATCCAAACAAACAAATCAAAACTATGGTTTATATATTTGTGATTGAGATCACAAGTTTATTGAGATCACATTTATTTCAGCCTCTAAAAGAAGGTCTTATGAGCGTATGTATATTGAAATATTAACAATTCACTTTTACTGAGATGTTCAATTGTCAGTCAGTAGCTCTGGTTAGTTTCCAGTTGTTTGTATCTATAGTGTGGAACTCTTGCATCTAATTCTACTTGATAGCTCTTTTTCCAAGGAAAAACTTCAAAATAAAACTTCATGGAGGAGGGAAAGTCAGGGGGACTGCTGGAAGTTTCTCAAAGAAAAGGACATCTGAAACTGAGGATATAAATGGGAATCCACCAAGGGAAAAATGATTGGGGAATTTGTTATTTTATTGCATTTTTAAAGCTTTAAAACTATGCACTGATGTACCACATGGAGTTTTCACAGAATAATACTGGATAATACTGAAAGTTATGTGTTATACATATACTTAAGAAAATGTTTATTTCGGGGGGGGGGTGGAGCGTGCATGAGTGGTAGAGGGACAGAGAGAAACGAGAGAGAGAATCCCAAGCTGGCTCTATGCAGTCAGTACAGGGCCCGAAGTAGGGCTTGATCCTATAAAGCATGAGATCATGACCTGAGTCAAAATCAAGAGTTGGACACTCAACCGACTGAGCCACCCAGGTGCCCCTGTTCATATACTTTTAAGTAAATGTTGATGTAATCTTCTTTGGATCCTTCTCTTATTAAACAAAATGTTGAAGGAGGGAAATCTGAATATTAAGGCTTTGGACCAAGGAATTATTACTTATATTCATATATGCAACAATTATGATGTTGGGAGCTTTAACATGACCACAAATTAATTGACATTACAGAGAGTTTTAAAATTTTATGATCTACTATTATGATGATTATATTCAATTTAAATATTTTCTGATTACCAACTCATCTGTCAGTAACTATGATAAGAAACAAAGAATGAGACTGGCCAAGACAGATCTGTCCTTTTATCTCCATGCTACCCTCTCAGCTTGCCAAGGACATCCTTGGCCAATATGTAAGGAAGAAAAGCCACCATTTCCGGGCCGCGCCCCCCACACACCTCGAAGCACTAATTCCCATGTAAAATGGCAATAGTGACTAGATGTGTAACCTGCATATGGCAGACATCAGTACGTTATTTGAGTTCTCAGCACTTCATTTCCTCAGGTTATAAAATAAGCCCAGACACAGTAAAAATGGTTGCTGAGAGAAAAAGAAAAAGTGATTAACTAACAATGAACTTTAGCCCAAGTGTAAGGGGTCAGAGCGCTGAGTATAAGAAAAGCAGTTGAGGAAGAGGTAGCAAACCAGGGTTCTATACTTAGCTCTACTTTTAAGTGACATTGCACAAGGCAAGGAACCTCCTGAAACTGTCTCTTGTAGTGGTTCTGTTCTGTAACAACTTGCCAAGAATGGTTCAGAGTTTAGAGAGAAAACTGCATGAGATTTAGAGGTGTAAATGAAACAAATACTGGCCAATATTCTCTGAAAGTCATGCTTTTTAAAATACAGTAAAATTCAGAGGTGCTGGCAGATTCCAGCTTGTCTTCCCTCTTCTCGGTTCTGTGACTGGCTCTTTTTCCTGACCACTGGCCCTGCAGACTAACAACAACTGCAGGCTTACTCCCAGAAACAGAGGCAATGCTCCCATGGACTTGTCTACCAGCCTCCAGGGGTCCCTCCAGTGGCTGGACATGCCTGGGGACATGTCTCTGATCCACTGTCTTTAGATCCTTAATTCACAACTTCTTCCACAATTGAGTAAGACCTTATTCCTACAATAAATCCCTTATGCTATAATACTTATAATGGTTCTGCTGCCTTGACTGAACCCTAATGTATTCCCTCAGCTGAAAAACTGGGGTTTTAGAAGATCTACACATTTTGAAATGTGATCATTTTTATGTATAAATTCCCTTCTCCCAACATACACATAGAAACACATTTTGACTAAAGACAGAAGCCGAGTAACGTACTCAGAAGGAATGAATGAAAACCATCGTAAAGGTTATTATTTAATATTGGCCAGGTGAGGGAGCAAGTTATTCGTCAGTGAATATTTTTTTATATGTTTTGAATTTTACCTGTAATACCTACTGAAAAACAAAAATATAATCACATTAAGGTTCTGTTTATATTTCTATCAAGATTAATCAGCACTACAAAGTACATCAGGTCTAAAGTTCCGTCTTCATTTGAATCAGTATCTCTCAGAAACATTCAGAGCCACCTGATCTGCTAGCTCTACATAATCATCTAATCTTCAATCTTTCATTAATTCACTCAAATCTTTAATATATTCCTATTATGTGCCAAGTATAATATTAAGTACTGGGTATTCAGAAGTGATAAAATATGCCACGTTTTCATACTCCTAGCCTGTGGGTCTATTGCTTTCTTAGTTCAAAATGGCCCCTCTCCACTCCTGTCACCCATACTCTGGAAACAAATTCAGAAGCTGTGTACTCTGAAACCAACCCTAAAAACCTACCCATAGAGTTCATCATTCATTTCTTTAAATGTTCTATTTTGTATCTATGTCAGTATTAGATTTATTGTTTAAGTGTCTGTCACATCTGTTAGCCCAAGATGTCCTATGTACATGGAATGTATTTATTCTGATTTTGATGTGGCTTTTCTGTAATCCTAAACATCCTATATTTACATCTACCAGTGTACTTCACTCACTGCACTCTAATAGGTAATTTAACTATCAACTCTTTGATTGGACACTGAGACCTATAAGGGATGGACACATATCAGAAATTATTTCATTTTGTTTCTCTAGTGTAAAAGACATTCTATGGCATATAATGGTTGTTCTAAGTCTTAATTTTCAACAGCATGGCAAGACCATTCAATGGGGAATGAAGAGTCTCTTCAACAAATGGTGCTGGGACAACTGTATATGCACATGCAAAAGAAGAAAGTTGAACTTTTATTTTGTACCATATATAAAAACAAACAAACAAAAACTTCTCAAAATGAATCAACAATCCAGCTATAAGAGCTAAACCCATAAAACACAGAATAAAGCATAGGTATAAATCGCCAAAAAGAATAAAATACCTGAGAATAAACTTAACCAAGGAGGTAAAAGATCTGTATTCTGAAAACTATAAAACACTAATGAAAGAAATTAAAGAAGATACAAACAAATGAAAAGATAGTCCAGGGTCATGGATTGGAAGAATGAATATTGTTTTTTAATGTTTATTTATTTTTGAGACAGAGAGAGAGCATGAACGGGGGAGGGTCTGAGAGAGAGAGACACACACACACACTGAATCCGAAACAGGCCCCAGGCTCTGAGCTGTCAGCACAGCGCCCGACGCAGGGCTTGAACTCACAGACCGCAAGATCATGACCTGAGCCGAAGTTGGACACCTAACCGACTGAGCCACCCAGGCACCCTGGAAGAATGAATACTGTTAAAATGTGCATACTATCCAAAGAAATCTTTGGATTCAGTGCAATCCCTATCAAAGTACCAACAGCATTTTTCACAGAACTACAACAAATAATAATAAAATTTGTATGGAACCACAAAAGAACCTCAATAGTCAAAGCAATCTTGAGAAAAAAGAACAAATCTGTATGGATCACAATTACAGATTTCAATATGTATTACAAAGCTGTAGTAACCAAATCAGTATGGTGCCAGCACAAAAACAGACACATAGATCAATGGAACAGAGAAAAAAGCTCAGGAATAAACCCATCTACAACAAAGGAGGCAAGAATATACAATGGGGAAAGATAGTCTCTTCAGTAAATGGTGTAGGGAAAAATGAACAGCAACATGCAGAAGAATGAAGTGGACCACTTTCTTACACCATACACAAAAATAAACTCAAAATGGACCTAAGAATTAAATGTGAGACATAAAACCATAAGAAATCCTAGAAGAGAACACAGGCAGTGATCTCTCTGATATTGGCTATAGAAACATTTTTCTAGGTATGTCTCCTAAGGCAAGGGAAATGAAAACAAAATTAAACTATTGGGAGCAGGACAAAATAAAAAGCTTTTGAACAGTGAAGGAAACCATCAACAAAACAAAAAGGCAACCTACTGAATAGAAGATATTTACAAATGATATATCCAATAAGGGGTTAATATCCAAAAAATATAAAGAACTTATATAACTCAACACCCCTCCCCACCAAAAACAAACAAACAAACAAACAAACAAAAAAACAACCTCAAACAATCCACTTAAAAAATGGACAGAGGACCTGAAGGCAGCTTTCCAAAGAAGACATACAGATGGCCAACAGACAGATGAGAAGATGCTCAACATCAGGGAAATGCATATCAAAACTGCAACGAGATATCACCTCACACCTGTCACAATGGCTAAAACCAAAAACACAAGGAATAACAAGTATTGGCAAAGATGTAGAGAAAAAGTAACCCTTGTACATTGTTGGTGGGAATGTAAATTGGTACAGCCACTATGGAAAACAGTATGGAGGTCCTCAAAAAATTAAAACCAGAAATACCATATGATCCAGTAATTCCACTACTAGGTATTTACTCAAAGAAAATGAAAACATGAATTTGAAAAAATATATGTTTAATGCAGCATTACTTATAATAGGTAAGATATGGAAGCAACCTAAATGTTTACTGATAGATGAATGGGTAAAGAAGATATACATATAAGTATACACATAATGGACTATTATGCAGCCATAAAAAGGATGAGATATTGCCATTTGTTTTTTTTAATATATGAAATTTATTGTCAAATTGGTTTCCATACAACACCCAGTGCTCATCCCAAAAGATGCCCTCTTCAATACCCATCACCTACCCTCCCCTCCCTCCCACCCCCCCATCAACCCTCAGTTTGTTCTCAGTGAGATACTGCCATTTGTAACAACATGGACAGACCTAGAGGGTATTATGCTAAGTGAAATAAGTCAGACTGAGAAAACAAGTATCATATGATTTCACTCACTTGTGGAACCTAAAAAAACAAAAAAAGAATAAACAAACAAGTAAAAAGCGGAATCAGACCTATAAATACAGAGGACTGATGGCAGCCAGAGGAAAGGGGGTGAAGGGGATGGACAAAATGGGCGAAGGGAGTGGGAGATACAGATACATTACATTCAGTTATAAGTCACCAGAATAAAAGGCCCAGCATACGTAATATAGGCAATGATACTGGAATAGTGTTGTATGGTGACAGACGGTAGCTACACTTGTGGTGAGCACAGCATAACAGACAGAAAAGCTGAATTACTATGTTGTACATCTGCAACTAGTGTAACATGGTGTGTCAACTATAGACAGATTAAAAAAATTTTTAAAACATGGATATAAAATTTCATGACCTTGGATTTGGCAATGGACTCTTTGATCAATTATAAAAATTTGTGCAAAGATCATTATCAAGAAAATGAAAAAATAATTTATAAATTATGTATCAGATAGGGGTATAGCATCTAGAATAAAAAAAGAAATCCCATAAATTATCAATAAAAACCCAAACAACTCAATTTAAAAAAGGGCAAAAGGCTTGAATAAGCATTTTTTCCAAAGAAGATATAAAAATGGTCACAGAGCATATGAAGAACTGCTCAATATCACTGATCATTATGGAAACGCAAATCAAAACCACACCCAAAGGATGGTTATAGTTTAAAAAAAAAAGGAAAATAAATGGTGGTGAGAATGTGGTGAAACTGGAACCTTGAGCATTGCTGGTGAAAATGTGAAATGGTTCAGCTGCTGTGGAAAATAGTTTCGCAGGTCCTCAAGAAAGTTAAACATAGAATTACCATATAACCCTGAAATTCTATTCCTAGGTATATATCCCTAATATCTGAAAACAGGTAGCAAAACAGGTACTTGTACACAAATGTCCACAGCAGTATTATCCATAATAGCTAAAAAGTGGAAACACGCCAAGTGCCCATCAACAGATGAATGGATAAACAAACTCTGGTATTTACATACAGTGGCATACTATCCAACAATAACTAAGAATGAAATACTGACACATGCTACAATGCAGAAAAACTTCCAGAATATTATGTTAAGTGACTAAGCCAGACACAAAAGGTCACATATTGTATGATCCCATTTATATGAAATATCCAGAATACATAAAACCATGGAAACAGAAAGCAGATTGGTGTTTTTCAGGCGCCAGGGGGAGGAAGACAGATGTAGAAGAAAATGCTTAATGGGTAAGGGGTTTTACTTTGGGATGACGAAAATGTTTTAGAACAAGACAGAGGTAGTGGTTATAGACAGTGGTAACGGTTACACAATATTGTGAATGTACAAAGTGCCAGTGAATTGTTCATTTTAAATAGTTCATCTTATTATGTGAATTTCAATTCTTTATTTTTTATATGTTCATTTACTTTGAGACAGTGACAGAGTACTAGCGGGGGAGAGGCAGAGCAAGTGAGGGAGACACAGAATCCGAAGCAGGATCCAGGCTCTGAGCTGTCAGCACAGAGCCCGACATGGGGCTCGAACTTGTGAGCCGCGAGATCACGATGTCAGCTGAAGTCGGATGCTTAACTGACTGAGCCACCCAGGCGCCTCAATTTCAATTCTATTATTAAAACACACACAGGTACACAAACTCTTTACTAAAATGAATTAAAGAATGAATAGGAGAGATACAGCTGAGTTAAGGAGAGACGGTCATAAAGTTTCCTAGGAAAATAACCCCACCTTCTTTGTTGATAGAATTTGCAGTTCTTTTTTAATTATTTTTTTTTAATGGTTATTTCTGGGAGAGAGACAGAGCATGAGCAGGGGAGAGGCAGAGACAGCGGGAGACACAGAATTCGAAGCAGGCTCCAGGCTTTGAGTTGTCAGCATAGAGCCTGACATGGGGCTCGAATGCGTGAACTGTGAGATCACAACCTGAGCCGAAGTCAGATGTCCAACTGACTGAGCCACCCAAGCGCCCCTAGAATTTGCAGTTCTTAAGATGACCTATAAATTATGTAAGGTGGAATTTCCTGGATCTGAAAAATGAGTGAAGCGGAGGAAAGATGGGGCCCTGGCTGATATGTGATGTTAACAGATCAGGACTGGCGCAGTGCATGTAAGGTGTGCACCAGATCCACCATGCAGGACCAAGTGCTGGGAGTGTTGGCTGCATCCCTCTCCTGAAATGTACCTTGGTCGGCAGTGGGAGATTTTTCACACAAATTTACACCCCAAATTTAGGGGGCATATGCTAAGTGATATGTTAAGAGCACACAGAAGGGGAACTTTCTGTGTTCTCATGGAAGCTCAGGGGGAGACTTCCTGGAAAATGTGATGTTTATACTCTGAGGCCTGATGAATGATGGGAGTTAGGCAAGCGAACAGGGTGGGTTAAGAGGGCTCCAGGTGGAGTTCACATACCAAGGCCTATTAGCAAGCGACAAACCTTATTTTCAGGAAGCTGAAAGAAGCTCATTATGAAAAGGGCCACAATGAAATTACAAAAGAATGTGGGTGCCTGAAGAAGCAGCAGACTACCACCTGGTATTTGGTTTTAGGCACATTATTTACCTTGGTAGGCCTCAGACTCCTCATGTGGAATTAGAGAAAACAATTCATACCTTATAGCATTACTGTTAAAATTAATTTAAATAAGTTAGGTAAGTGATAAGCATTTTATAAGCAATTATTAAAGTTGTTGCTATTATTAATGCCAAGACGTAGATAAATATAGTTTTGGTAGTATAAGGGCAGAACCCCAAAGCAATCAGCATTGCAAAAGGCATACAAGAAAGTTTACACACAATGTTTTAAAGAAATTCAATCAACAAACCACCATGGTGTGTTATAAGCAACTAATGTTAGTGAATCTTATAAGCAAACACACACACACCAAACAATATGAAAAGTGAAAAAAATAGTGAACGCTTTTTAAAATCATAAAGACTTTCAGGTTTACAATATAAAAAAAATATTTTTAATGCCTAGTATCTTTGTTCTAGCAAACAATTCTACCTAACTTTCTGATGAGAAACTACGAGTAGTCTTGGTGAGATGGTAACGGCTCTCTACAAATCTTGTAACTCACATTCAGGACTAATTCCTTTAAAAATGTTCTCTGTGAACATGGGTGCTTTTAGTTAAAGTGGACTAAAAAAATAAAGGCAATTCAGAGCTTTCATTACTTTCCTCCTCTTATCATCATAAACAGAAAGGAGAGACTTAAATAATCTGACCTTGAATACAACGGATTTCAAGGAAAAATGTGAATGTATCCTTAGCCCTGAAGTACAGTCTTTCATCAATAGCAAGCTTTAAAAAAAACAAAATGCTGACACAGTCTTAAATTTGTAATAATTACAGTGTAACAGATTTCCAAGAAAAATCATTAGCTACAATTACAAAATATATTTTATGTTTGTCATGAAATGCAGAAGTGGTACCAAAGCACTTAGGTTGGGCATGCTAAAGATTTTATCACTAAGTGTTCTGGTAATGAAATATTAGAAAGTGTAGAAAGTTGCTCAATAATTTCCTACCTGCTGGCCATATTCCACTCAAGGGCTGGATTCTGAGAATTTCTTTCACTCTCTGTTAGCACCCCTCGTGTGCCACTTTCCTTCTCCGGTTTTAGTTGATCCCACTGTGCAGTACCAATATTGATGGACTGCAGATCTATTTGGTATTGTCTATCTTCAATTTCTGATCCAGGATCTCGAAGAATTCCCAAGTTCAAAGCTCTCCTGAAAAGGCAATGAAAAAAATTGAATAGATAAAATATTCTGTTTATTTTGTTCACTAACATAGTAACATTATCATTTTTTTCTTTTGGATTACTGATGGATTCACTGGGTTATTCAAATCTCTGAGGCAGGTAACCTGTCACATAGGAGGCCTTGAATGTATACCCCAAAGTTATCATGTCCAGTACTCTACCCTACAATGATTTTTTAATATTGTTCCCAGCACTGTGTTGTTTTCCTAAATACTTTCACATACATGATTTCAATCCTTGAGATGTTGTGGAGGCTCTATTATCTTCTTTTTTACTGAAGAGGAAACAATTGAGGTAGTATGTAGCAAAACCACAACTTAAAAATCCAGGTTTTCTGACTTAAACCCAGTCTTCTCTCCAATGCTAATAACCTCCCTTCCTCAGGCCTTTGATGTCTTGTTAGGAAAGGTGATAGAGCCTTGTTGACCTTTTGTACTCCCTTACCCTTTGCCCTTGTTTAGTAGACTAAACTGTTGAGAAGACTATATTGTTTACTGACATAGAGGCACAGTGAGGATAACTGACCCATAAAGAGTTGAAACTTTGATCTTACTAGCCCCAATACTGTGCAAATGAATAAAATTATCAGTGACATAAAGCTAAATTAGAGGAAGTAAATTGTTAACTTTTTCATGAGGGTTTTAGAATGAAAATAACAAGACAATATGGTGGGCAGGAAAGAACTGGGTTCAGGTTCAGAGGTCAGGTAAACCTGTTTGTGTGATCTTGGGAACTTTTTGGTTTTGTTTTGGTTCATAAATGCTTTAAATGGAGTTATCAAAAGGAAAATAATATATGGCCCTTATGAAAGTTTCAATCAGCACAAAAAGTGAAATAATATAGAGAATAAAAATATTTTTACTAGTACAAATATTGAAAAAATCTATAATCTCAGTTATTAGAAAAAATACAACTAAATTAATTACAGCAATTGAACATTAATGAAATTAATTGGCAGGGGGTGGTGAGAAGGGGAAGCATGGGTTGTGGTGTAAAAACTACAGAAATAGGGTAAGATTCTGATTAAGACTAAAAGTAAGCAGTGTGGAGCAGACCATGCCCAGAGGCTGGTCAAATACAGATGGAAGGTAGAGGACTACTGAGACTCAAGACGGCAGGTGTGTGGGCCAGATGCAAGGGAATGGATACAGCATCGGATGCTCCAGGCAAGGTGAGGGCTGATACTAATGACTTCAAGTGAAGAGAGGAGCTGGGAGAGAACTGGAACTAAATGAGCAGGCAGTTCAGGTAAGGAGATGTCTGTCAGAGGGGGTTACAAGAGGGAATAGGGAAACAAACAGGCATTGGTCAAGAAACCATAGCAGGAGCCAGAGAAAGAGATGGATGAATTCAGGATCCCTAAGGTAAGAGCTGAAGCTGTTTTTTTGTTTGTTTTTGTTTTTCCCTTTCTTCTCTTTTCTAGCTTTGAACAACTGCAATCTAGGAGGACTGGGCATGCAAAGGAAAACAGCCTAAAATTTTACTTGAACCAAATAATTGCATTAGAAATAAAGCCCATAAAATGGACATGAACCTTTTCGATTTGCCCTAATGAAGGCAAAGAAAAAAAAAGAACGAATGAGGGTGCAGATGGGACGGAGTAACATTTAGAATATCACTGTTTTGAAAGAATACTCTTCTTTCATTTTAATATTGGTATAATTCTGCTTAAAGGCCCATCTCAGACTTCACTTTCTATTAACACCTTCCTGACCAGCCTTTCTCCAAACTCCCTCTCTCCCTAATCTGTACTGTTGGGGTCTCTCTATAAGTACAGTAACATCACAATGACTTGTCAGTTTTTCCCAACATACCATAAATTTCTTGAAGTCAGGAACAACTCTCCTATCAAGCCATCAGTAAATGCTGTTTCAATTCACTGATTTGAACTGACACAAATCTTGATACATCTCAAATGGAGAACCTATCTCTTCCACAGTAGTTAAGAACACAGTCTTTAAACAGTAAACTTCTGATTGGGATGCACATAAATTCAAACATACAGCAAATATCTTGGGCAGTTGGTGGTCTAGCCTATTCCTTAAATTATTATTCCCCATAGAAAAGTTACATTTCCTTATTTTAAACTAGCCAATGCTTTCCACACTTTAAATAAATTGCGTAAACATATTTTTAAGGTGACCTAAAATACTTGAAGAATCCCTAAAGAAAAAGTATGCGATGAAATATAATCAGCGCTCTATTAAAAGACAAAGTAACCCAGCCCAGCATTAACATCAATCTATTTCCCTTGGCACATGGACGTTATATATAATCATAAGATTACAACCACAAAACCCTGAATTTCATCAGAGTTTTTCATGTAGGCTTGAAATTCCCCGCATTTTTTCTTGGTCTTAAATTGAGATATATTCCTCCTATCTATCTGTGGAAAATGTGACTTCCCACAGGTTCTTTTCCCTATGCAAATGGTCTGTATAATTAGCAACAGCCAGATACTTCTAAGCATGCTTATTTTAAAATTTCAAGCTTTCTAAGAATCAGGGTTGGAGATTTCATGTTTTCTCTTTTTCTTTGTTTTTGAAATAAGTATCTGTATTTTTAACGTGATTTGAAAGTTCATTTAACTTAAAAGCCAATGGTAAAACCATTTATATCCGAGTTGTAGAAAACTGGATAACTGAAAGATTGGTATGAACTTTACTCTCAGATTTTCCAATGATCATGAGCTTGGAGAAAATATTTAACTTCTCTTGTGCCTTAGTTATTTCAATATTAAAATTAATACAGAGAAATAAAATATATGACAAGAAATTAAACTACTCATAAAAAGGTCCATTAAAAATTTTACACCCATTTCTGAATGGATTCTTAAATGGTTCTGAATGAATAACATATCAAATTACAACTAATCATAAATGCATCACCACCAAGAATAAAACAAAGCCCATTTTCCTGATTATGTAAAACCATAATGAAAACTCTCAAGATAAATGTTCTTTAGTATTTCCAGGTTCACCTGTTTCCAAAATAAGGCACATCACAAACCATGGACGAATCTTCAGACTGAAACAACCAGAATGTTTGAAAAAAAATTTTTTTAAACACCTCTCAGAGTTGGCACAACAGAACAGAAACTTCAAACTTCCCCCACCCTAGATGCGCGCCCAAGCAAAACCAGGGACATTAATAAAGAAGCACCTGCCAAAGCCAGCTTTTGCTCTTAGGGTTTCTGCTGAATCCTGCACAGACACTGATGTTCTGCTCTGGTAACTACACAGGAGGAGATTTAAAACTCAAGGCCCACCCAAGGTGATGAATCAGCTTAAGTGGAGACCCTACATATAAAGCTGGGGTCACAAAGGGCTACATAAGCAGTGAAAGTGTGAATTAAAAATGGCCCTCCTAGGGAGCCTCTCAGTGGTAAGTTCTGTATCTTGATTGCAATGGCAGTTAAAATAATCTACATATGTGATAAAATTGCATAGAACTATATGCACATAATCACATAGGAGTACATCCAGAAACTGTTGAATCTGAATACAGCTGTGGATTGTACTGATGTCAATTTCCCGGTTTTGATATTGTGCTATAGTTATGCAGGAAGTTATGAAAGACTTGACATTACAAAACTCCGAGAAGAAAACATCGGGGGTAAGTTCCTTGGCAAAAGTCTTGGCAATGATTTCTTGGATTTAACTCTAAAAGCAAAGGCAACAAAAACAAAAATAAATAAATGGGAGTCTATCAAACAAAAAGCTTATGCTCAGTAAAGAAAAGTATCAACAAAATGAAAAGGCAACCTCTGAAACAGGAGAAAATTTTGGAAACCATGTATCTGGTAAGGAATTATATCCGAAATAGATAAGGAACTCCTACAACTAAGTAACAAAAAGCCACCAGTAACCAATTTAAAAATGGCAAAGGATCTGAAATAAACATTCTTTCAAAGACATACAAGTGGCCAACAGGTAAATGAAAAGGTGCTCAATTTAGAGCAGTGAAAGTACTGTGTATGATACTGTAATTATGGACACGTGACATACCATATTATACATCAGTCCAAATATATAGAACATATAACACGAGGAGTGAATCCTAATGTAAACTATGGATTTCCGGTGATGATGATATGTCAGTGTAGGTTCTTCAATTATAACTGTGTACTACTATGATGGGGGATGTTGGTAAAGTCCAAGATTAATAAGCTAAACATAACAAGGCAGAATAAACTAAAAAAACTAGAAGAAAAGAAGAACAGAAATTAATGAAATAAAAAAGACACAGAAGGATCAACAAAGCCTAAGAGACAAACCTCTAGTATTCGAGACAAAAAAAAGATAAAGATAGAAAGCCTAATAAATTAATTTTGCAATTAAAAAAACACAACTATGATGCTGTAGAGATAAAACAGATAATAAGAGTATATTAGAAAGATTTATAGGAACAAAGATTTTACAATTTATTGTGGAAAAAAGTCTCTCCTCTAACTTATCACTGTCCCTAAAGAGATTTCTTATCCTTTTCACCGTGCGATTTATATAAAGGTTGTCCTCTCATCTCTTCCACCAAATATAATGCTACTTCTCCTTTTATAGCTCTTTTTCTATGTGGAAATGACTACTTTAAAACTTTATCTTCACAGTTAAAAATGTTGAAAATGTAATAACTAGTGAAAAGCATCCAAGTTCTTCCCTATTTCTTGTCTTACTCAAGACTGTCAAAACTCTTCTCCTAACTAGCCCTCTGGTCAATGAGCAAACTTGCATTCATTCATTCATTCATTCATTCATTGAAAGGATATTTAGTAGAGCACTGCATACTAGGCCCAATGTCAGGCCCTAGGGATACTGGGTTCCTGTGTGGTTCCTGCCCTAATTCAGCTTATAGTCTAGTTGGGGATTTATAGGCAATAGCAAAACAGTTAATTCTATAAAAGGTTAGGTATAGAATGCAATTGGAAGCACGTAAGTGGGACACCTGACCCAGACCTAAGGGTCCAGAATTTAACGGAGTTCAAAAAAAAAAATCCCAATCTCATTTCATATAATGAAAAAAATTATTTCAGGCAAAGGAACAATAGGTTCAAAGGCCCAGATGTGTGAGAGGGTAACATATCCAGACACTTTGAAGATGCTCTGAATGGTTCGCATGGAGAAGGAAGGAAGTAAAGCCTCAGGCTAGTGAGGCTTCAAGCCAAAGACAGGTCCTTCCATCACAAAATGTCCGAGAATGCACTAGGCCCAGCTTTGGGGATGAAGATTTGCAGCCCACAGGTCAGGCTTATCTAGCAAATTGGCATTTTCTCCTCTGCCATAAAAGTTACAGAATTTATGTAATAGTACAGTAGTCAAGAGTAGAGAAAGAGCTTAGTTTCTGTTTTAATCGTAAGAATTAAGAGAAGGAGTCTAGTGTAGAACTTGCCACATCATAAAAACCTCAGTGTTAGAAAAAAAATCATCCTACTTTGATGATCTCTTCAGTCTCTGCATAAAATGTTAAATGAGAGTGAAATGATTACTAAGTGAGAGGAAGAGAGGCTCACCCAGATAAAGCACACAAGAGGGTTCTGAAAAAGCAGAAGCCTGAGCAAACAGCACGAATGACCCTCAATTCAATTACTCAAACTGAGTGAATTCTACCCAAATTTTCTAATTTGATCTGTTTCATCAATCTAAAAACATTTTAATAGCATGCTGGTTAGTTTGTAATAACTGCCCCCTGCCCCCCACATTTTCTAAGATAACAAACAATTGGTAATGGAAAGTTTAGGCCAATTAAAAATACAGTTGTATCTTTAAAGAACGTATTTTCCTCAATAATTTTTTAGCCTCCTGAGATATCAAATCTAAAAAACAATGTATTCTTGTGCATTTTCCCAATATAAAATTTAAATTACTATGACAAATAATACAGGTAGGCCATTTGGCTTATTAGTTTAGGTTAATATAAAAATCAAATATATTTAAAGAATTAGCTTTACAAGTTTGGTTTGATTTTTCTCTGTTAAAAATGAATACAGGGTAATTTTTTTTTTAGACTTAGGTAATAAAATCTAATTTTTCTTTCCAATTATGTGATCCTTATGACTTATTTTCAATTCAAGTCAGAAAACATACAATGGTGCATTGATTCACTTCATTTTTCACAAAGTACTTATTTTTTTCCTCAACTTGAAATACTCATCTTTATTTTTTTTTTTAATTTTTTTTTTCAACGTTTTATTTATTTTTGGGACAGAGAGAGACAGAGCATGAACGGGGGAGGGGCAGAGAGAGAGGGAGACACAGAATCGGAAACAGGCTCCAGGCTCTGAGCCATCAGCCCAGAGCCCGACGCGGGGCTCGAACTCCCGGACCGCGAGATCGTGACCTGGCTGAAGTTGGACACCTAACCGACTGTGCCACCCAGGCGCCCCGAAATACTCATCTTTATTTTTTAAAGTGTAAGATGCCCATTTTGTTTAATGTACATTTAAACCCATTTCAGTCATTATAAAATATTCAAAGTATTTTTTCAATATTAAATATAAAAAACATTCAAAATGTGTTCAAATACCATATTAACTTTAAATAAGTAATAAGAGAACAAGATGTCTTGCAAAAGATGTATTTAACTATATCTTTTCTTGAAGGTATAAGTACAGACACAATTTGAAGATAATTTATTTTCATTTCTCCAAATGCTAGAAATCATTTTGCAATTTTTAAAATGCAATTTTCCCTAAGTATATGACTTTATAACTTAAAAACAGGTTGTTATCAGTAAAAAACAATTTAGGGGGGAAAAAAAAGAAGTGAAAGACAATTTGACTGCAAAGCCAAAAATGAAAATACATTTTAATCAAGACAGCTTTGATTTAGTGCACTACATTTTCATAGCATAAGAAACTGCTAACTCATTAGGGCAAAGAATTCTAATAAAATGATACTTTACTAGGGAACTCACGATAGGAAAAGAGCTTTAAACTTTAGCAAGAACCAAAATGCCTAATATTAATGTCTACTTTACAAAATGCAGTGAACCTAAATGTTCATCAATGAATTAATGGATAAAGATGTAATATACACATACACACAAGGAAATATTCAGCCATTAAAAAAAACACACACACACAAAGAAATCATTTGTGGCAACAAGGATGGACCTTGGAGGCATTATACTAAGTGAAATAAGTCAGAGAAAAACAAATACTCTGTGATCTCATTGATATGTGCAATCAAAAAAAAAGGGGGGAGAGATCAGAAAAAGAGATCAGACTTATGGTTATCAGAGGTAGGGGAAGAATTAAAGAACGTGGTCAAAAAGCACAAACTTCCAGTTATAAGATTTATCAGTGCTAAGGATGTAATGTACAACATCATGACTATAGCTAACACCGCTTGCTACATGATCTACAGGAAAGTTTTAAGGGTAAATCCTAAGAGTTCTCATCACAAGGAAAAAATTTTTTCCTTCTGTTTCTTCTTTCTTTTCTTTTTATTGCATGTATATGAAAAGATGGATAATAGCTGAATCTACTGTGATAATCATTTCAACAATATATGTAAATCAAACCATCATGCTGTATATCTTTTTTTATAATGATTTTTTAAATGTTTATTTATTTTTGAGAGAGAGCAAGCATGAGCAGGGGAGGGGCAGAGAAAGAATCCCAAGTGGGCTCCATGCTGTTGGCACAGAGCCCGACACGGGTTTCGAACTCATAAACCATGAGATAACGACCTGAGCCAAAATCAAGAGTTAGACACTTAGCTGACTGAGCCACTTATGTGCCCCATCGTGCTGTAATCTTAAACTACAGTGATATATGTCAATTATTTCTCAATAAACCTGGGAAAAAACAATACACATACAAACTTACAGTTATAAGATGAATAGTGGTTCTGGGGATCTAATGTACAAAATAGCGATGGTAATTAATGGTATATACTAAGAGAGCAGATCTTAAGAATTTTCATTTAAAAAGGGTAACTGTAACATGATGGATGTGTTAATTAGCTTGGTGGTGGTAATAATTTCAAATTATATACATATATCAAACAATCACTTTGTATACCTTAAACATATACAATTTTTATTTCTCAATTTACCTCAATAAAGCTTGTAGAGAATACAATGAAAATACCTTAATAAGAAAAGCTTATATTGACTCACTTCCTAATTAAATTTTTCCTGGAAATGTTTGATATCATAAATAGAATCAAATTTTTTTGTCTCAAATTCACATACCTCTAGCTCTACCAACTTTGCTCTCTCTCCTTATTACAGTATTTAAGACCACTTAGCAATTCAAATCAGGAAAGGGGGTGAGTCAAGATACCCATAACTTCCTTGCCCTTAACACAAAAAGCTGCTTTATTGGCTAAAATGTAGGAGTTATAATTGTAATTGCTTTGCCCTTCCGAAACTCATCTTCCATACCATTTGAACCGTTCAGCAGGTGGTGTAGGAGGATAAACTAAAGTCTGCAATAGTTGGGTCAATAATATAATCATAAGGAACCAAAGAAGACCTTAAGTATATAACAGGAAACATAGCTTTAATGTTTTCCTTTTTAAATTGATTTAGTCTGGGTCAGGCCTTTTGTATGTTTACATAAGGAACAGCTCATGTTGAACCATTTATACTTCTCACTGCTGAATAGGCATATCTTGGGAGCTCACTGTAAAGAAATAAAATTCATTACTTACAGCTCAGTTGAGAGCAGTAAGTTTACAAAATGTTAAGCCAGAAAACAGGAATGTAAGAAGTAAAATTTATATGTCTTGATTAAATTAAACATCTCCATTTTTATCACCAAGTGTCTATAATAATAGTAATTTTGAGAGTATACAGGGCAGGGGATATAAATAGTTGACCATCAGGCTGAGACCTACGGCAGATTTCCATGACCAAAGACTTAGCGCAGGAGTTCTCATCCTCAGAGTGCAGAAGAATCACCTGGGAGCTTGTTAAAAATGTTAAGTTCCCACCTGCAGAAACTGTGATTCAGCAGGTCTGGACTGGGACTGAAAAATATGCTTCCTCCCTTGTTTGTTTTAATCAAAACTAGCACCCTTATTGATTTTAAAACCAAATTCTAATACGGAGAGTATCACATCTCTTTGACTTGGAACATCATATCTCTGGTACCTGAAGTGAAAGGAGCAAGGACAAGAACCAGTAAATCCAAGGCTATTCCATTTATAAAACAGAGACATTAATACTTGTCCTGCTTCCTTCACAGAGACCTTTAGAGGAAGCATCTCTTCTCTTCGAAAGGTCAAGATACTGTTAATTCACTTCACCCTGGAAAGTTGGGTCAGTGTCTATTTACTCATCTCCATGAACTTAGCCACAGGCCTTGACACTTGGTAGGCTTTTAACATACGAAGTTGAATAAATAACAAATATTCTTGTCTCTGTCCTTCTCTTCCCTTGGGGCTTTTAGAGCAATCATTTTTTTCTTTTTCTCTCTTGTATCTTTATCCTTCAGGCAAAACTATGTTGAAGTAAGAGAGAGAGGTTCTCCCTAAGACCCTGCATCCTCTCTAGCTACCACCCTTTCTTTCACATTCCCTTTAAAAAAATTTTTTTTCAACGTTTATTTATTTGTGGGACAGAGAGAGACAGAGCATGAACGGGGGAGGGGCAGAGAGAGAGGGAGACACAGAATCCCAAACAGGCTCCAGGCTCTGAGCCATCAGCCCAGAGCCCGACGCGGGGCTCGAACTCACGGACTGCGAGATCATGACCTGGCTGAAGTCGGACGCTTAACCGACTGCGCCACCCAGGCGCCCCTCACATTCCCTTTTAACCAGAAATTTATTTTTCTCTCAGTATTTCTATTTTTTCACAATTTATTTTCTCTAACCAAGAACAATCAGGTTGGTCACCCCCACTTGTCCTCTGAAATTTTCCTGGAAAAGATCCCCAACTGATTTTCTAATTATCAGATCTAAAGGGTGACATTTATCCTACACAATGGACTACTACTTGGCAATGAGAAAGAATGAAATATGGCCTTTTGTAGCAATGTGGATGGAACTGGAGAGTGTTATGCTAAGTGAAGTAAGTCATACAGAAAAAGACAGATACCATATGTTTTTACTCTTATGTGGATTCTGAAGAAATTTAACAGAAGACCATGGGGGAGGGGAAGGAAAAATAAAAGAGAGGGAGGGAGGCAAACCATAATTGACTCTTAAAAACAGAATAAACTGAGGGTTGATGGGGGGGTGGGAGGGAGGGGAAAGGGGGTGATGGGCATTGAGGAGGGCACCTTTTGGGATGAGCACTGGGTGTTGTATGGAAACCAACTTGACAATAAATTTCATATTAAAAAAATAATAAAGGGTGACATTTAGTCATTAACTCACCTAACCTTTTTGGATATTTGACAATTCAAAATGGCAGTGTAGCATGTGGTGAAGAGCACAGACTGCACACTTAGCCTGCCTTGATGGATGATTCTAGCTCTGTCACAAACCATTGGGTGTCTTTGGGCAAATTAAAGTTTCAGTGCTTCATTTTATTCATTTGAAAAGTGAAGTCACTGAAGACAGTCAAATGAGTTACTTCATGCAAAGTAATATCTGACACCAAGTAAATGATTTATATATATTGGAAGATATTATAGAAATGTTTTTCATTATTAAAAATTTCTTCCATGAGCTTGTGTGCTTCCACACTCCCTCAACTGTCCTTCTTTAATCTCCTTTACTAGATTCTTTTCTGTTTGTCCCTTCAATATTAGTGATTTCTAGAGCTCCATCTTCATCTTAGGTTTTGTATACATTCATCAGCACAACTGGTTCACAAATGCCAGGATATGTACTTCTTAATTATACCTCCAAAAAAGGAGATAGGTTTCCTAGGACCTCCTTACATTTTCTGACCCAGCCCATGCTATGATGAATGACATACATTTGCAAGACAGTTGGCTACCATTAGAGTTCCATGGTCAAAGAAAGTGCAGTATAATTAAACTGTACTAGGAACATGAATTTTATTTTTTCAGATTCCATTTTTAAGTAATCTCTACACCGAACATGGCACTTGAACTTACAACCCCGAGATCAGGAGTCACATGTTCTACCTGACCGAATCAGCCAGGTACCACCCTAAGAACATGAATTTTCATGTCACAATTACATTCAAATTCTGGTTCTACCACTTACAAGATATATATCTTTGGAGAAGTCAGCTAACTCTGAATATCAGTTTCTTCTGTAAGGGGATACTGGTACCTACATAGGTTTTCATAGGGATTAAGTGGTAATTTCAATTAACATGTTTAATAAACTATACATGACACCTGGTTATTGTTATTGCAACAATGGATAAGAAAGCAGCTTTGGTCTGCTTTCAGACTGAATCCACTAGTCTCACTCCGTATTATAAAATTCAAGAGTAAACTGAGGATACAGAGACTTCTGTTTAAACAAATAGGCTCTATAATAATTCTGTGAGTATAAACAGAACATTATGTAAGAAATGATTTCTCTATAATTCTAGTCCAAGTGATAAAATGAATACTAAAACATTCATCATGTATTTCACATTCTCAAAAGAAAGAAAGGCTTTATAATAATAGAGGAACAAAAATAGAGTCATCTAATTATTAAATTATTTTCTAAGAATTTCATACATTTCACATTAAAATTACTTTTTATTCAATACAAACTTTTTAATAAGTAAGAAATTTTACATCAAAAAATGGTTTTATGATGGGGCAATAATAAAACTCACCTTTTTTCCAGTTATACAAATATTAAATGGTCATGTGCACAAATCCACAAAACATGACAAAGTAATAATGACAACAATACTTATCATTTTTTTTCCTCTGATGGCTTAATTATAGGCAATTTCATTAGTATATAACATACCTCTGAAGTTTCTCAAAATATTCTCATTGGTTACAAAAGTAAGAAGCTAGATTTTCACATTCAATCTTAAGGAAAATATAAGCTTTGATGTTTTTTTTTCTTTTTTTCTCCAGCAAACAGTTGGAGTTGAGATGGTAAGTCCTCATCTGCTCAAGAAAGTTATAAATGGGGTACAGACTTGCAAGATGATTTAAGAAGATACAGAGTATACAATGTATGCTCAATGTGAAAAGTATATCAAACTATACAAAACTCTGATCACATAAGAAATATATTCTAAAGAAATGAATTAAATGAACATGCACTGCATTGAAGAATTGTTGATGTCATCAAAGAACCCATGTGTGACCTCAGAGAAATTACTGAAAGATACACTAGAATATAGACAAATGGAAGTGCTACCTCAATTTTGTAAGAAAACTGTTTTTGATCTTTAACGACATTGATTTATTCATTCATTCTTCAGAACGTTTCTGAGCACTTAGAATAGAAAGTGATATAAAGAGTTATATGAATTAACTAAGAATAAATCAAGACAAGCCTATTCCCTTTTTTGGTTATATTACCATGACAGCATTGAGAAAACAACATCACTATTATAAAACTTGATGTTATAAAGATGTGCAAATGACTTAAGTTTAGATAGTTTTTACAATACACTGGAGGGGCACCTGGGTGGGTGGCTCAGTCAGTTAAAGCATCTATCTGACTTTGGGCTCAGGTCATGATCTTACACTTTGGGCCCCACATCGGGCTCTCTGCAGTCAGTGCTGAGCTTGCTTTGGATCCTCTTTCCCCATCTCTCTCTGCTCCTCTCCTGCTCGCACACTCTCAAAAATAAAGTAAACATAAAAAAATATATTTGAGAAATACAGACTTGACAAAAAACATAGTAAAATGGATTTAGAGCTGCCTTAATACCAGATCCAAATAATAACTATTTAAAGTTTCTAATAACATGACAGAGGATTTGGCTCAATTCAATAGTTTTTATCATTAATTTTAATGAATTCATATATATCACTCTTATCGAATTTTCAAAAGACCAAGTTGGGAAGTACAGCTAATAATAATGAATGAGAATATTTAGGATTCTATAGTATCTCAAAATACTGGAAGAGAGTCAAAACTAATAAGATGAAATTTGAGAGGAACAAATACAAAATTCCCATACATAGGATCAAATAGCCAACTCTGTAAGTCCAGGATGTGAAAGAGATTGCTTGACAACACTACACACACACACACACACACACACACACACACACACACACACACACAAGAACAAAAGAAAGCCTAGAAAAGTTAGGCTGGCTTATGAGAGACAAAAGAAATAACAAAACCATTGTAGCCTTTTAACTTTTAAATACATTACGTACACTGCACACTATGAAGTTTCACAGGATTAGGCAGTCTCTTCCTTATTACACTAATAAAGTTGTACAACTCTTAAATACTATTCTTTCATTAATTTTCAAACATTAAGTTTTAGAATGAATTGATTTTATTTGCATGGCTTCGATTAAAATAATATATAATTCCTTGACAACATGAGATCCAAAAGTTTTTTTTAGAATGTTACAATATGATATTACAGGTACATTCAGATAAAATCCAGATTTCTAAAAAATGCAGGTACCTGGCATAAAAGTAAGCTTCGTTTATTTATTAGAGTCCAGAGTGGTCTGATTTAACAGTGTACTTTACTACAATTCCCACATAGGTGACTTTGAAAAACTAATTGTCAATTTAGCAAAATCCTGCATTCTATAGGTTTCTTTAAATTTCCTTTCTTTAGACTTCTAAAGATAGTAATATAATAAACATATGAAATTTATAATGTTTCCTTATTATAGAGACAGACCTCCTACTTGCTTCTAATGTTTCTACAACATATCTCTGGCAACATTCCTGATTTATGATTCTTCTATAAAATCTACCATTGGCTGCAAATCAACTCCTATCACATAAATTATGGACCATCCAGACTTTATTCCGACTATGTTAATATCCTTTTTCATTCTGAGATTTTTCAAATCTTTATGCAATTTTTTTCATTTTGTTTACTCAAAATAATTGCTTTTGGTAGTTAATGGGCTCCCTATTTATTTTCAAATCCAATTTGAGTATCCTAGTTGAAACTTTCTACAAAATTCTCCATTCTACTACCATTTGTAACATTCCCTCTATCTTTATTAATCAATTGTTATCTATTATCTCCGACTCCTAAAATGTTTAACAAAAAAAAAACTTCTTTCAAAAATCATTTAAATCGGGATTCAAAATTGTTCAAAATCTCTCCTAAAGGTTTTCAGTGATAACAGTAGTATTTAAACACACTGGTCAATAATTAAAAATGAAGTTTTAAGAGACTATTTAATGACTCAGAAAAATGTTCATAGAACATTACTAAACAGGAAAGGCAAGTTCTTACTACCTTTATGATTATCTTCTAAAATAAGAAAATAAGAAAAAACCCTTTAACCTTACAAGAGTATTTATAAAAAGAGTGAATTGCAGGGGAATTAGCTGGACTTCATGTAAAATAGTTCTCATTTTAATTTGCCTAAGAAATCATTAATATAATTTTTAATAAAACCATCTCCATTTATCTCTTATGAAATTCATTTTTATTAGTATGCCTATCACTTGAACCTTCTTCTCTTTAATTACATTATTTTATTCCACAATATTCTGATTCTCTTACCAAACTATTAAGTATTTTTGTACTGCAAAATATATAAATATACACAGTAATAATATTAATACCACTTTAATTTGCATACAGTGTAATGGTTTGCAAAGGGCTTTTCAATATTATCTCTCGTAAATCACCACCCACAGGATGTGATACGTAGAATTTATTTTGCAGATGCTGATGATTCAGGTAAGGAGGCTGGGTAAAGGCAGAGTCCAAATTGGAAGCCACACCTTCCAACTACAGATTCAGTCTTTTCTATACCTAACAATACGAGAAGTGGTTTTCGTAATAAAATGTAAGATTGTATTTTATTGTAAATGTATACAGATGGGTGAAAAACCGAGAGATTTCAGATTAAATTAAATGAAGACAATATTTCCAAGATTATAGAGTAGATTTACAATAAGACATTTGATGGGGAGGGAGCCTTTAGACTTGGTATATAACAAACACCTTTTAAAAAAATGTTGCCATGTTATTTTATATAGTTTATAAAATATAGAATTGCTTCAGGGGAACCTGGGTGGCTCAGTCAGTTGAGTATCCAACTTTGGCTCAGGTCATAATCTCAAGGTTGGTGAGTTGGAGTCCCGCGTCAGCCTCTGTGCTGACAGATTGGAGGCTAGAGCCTGCTTCAGAGTCGGTGTCTCCCTCTCTCTGCCCCTCCCCCACTCACACTCCCTCTCTCTCTTTCTCTTTCTCTCTCAAAATAATAAATAAGCATTAAAAGAAAAGATAATTGCTTCAGACCAATAAATATCACAAAACTGGGGATCAGGAGTCAAGATTCTCAGATTTCCATAAAATAACCATTAAGCAACTCTCCATTTGTAAAGGAAAACAGTACTTTTAAAAAATGCTATCAATGGTTTGGGAAATCTCTTAACATATGATCTTAAAAATATAAATATCTCAGGGGCACCTGGGTGGCTCAGTCGGTTAAGTGTGTGACTTCTGCTCAGGTCATGACCTCACAGTTTCTGAGTTCCAGCTCCGCATCAGGCTCTGTGCTGAGCGTGGAGCCTGCTTGGGATTCTCTGTCTGCTTCTCTCTCTCTTGCACGTGCTCTCTCTCAAAATAAATAAACTTAAAAAAAATAAATACCTCTACATGCAAAATAATCAGAATACAGACAGTTTAAGGAAAGGTACCAAGCAATAATGTTCTAGTCAATAATCAATACACAGACTCACATTTGACTTAAAAATTTGGTATATTTTCCCTATTGTATGGTAGGGTACCACCCTTCTATCACCATACATTAGAGGGCACATATCTATAAACCTAATCACACGAGGGCATCACAGCACTGAAGTATTGCCTCTAGTTGTACAAATATTTTTACCTAAGGGTCTTCCAGGCACTCCCAGTCCTATGCCAATCTAGTTTCTAGTGCCTATTATCACAGTATTAATACTAAGTGTTCGTCACAATGTAGAGCAATGGCAACTCTCACACTGAGCTACCGGAAAGGTAAACCTGATACAATCACTTTGGAGAACCCTTTGGTGATACCTAGCAGCACCGAAGCTGTGCCTAACCTATGACTTAGGAATTCCACTCCTAGATATATATACCTTAGAGCCCATTCTGTCCAATACAATAGCCACTAGCTGTATGTGTCTATTGAAAATTATGTCAGTTAAAATTCAACACAATTTAAAAAATATAGTTCCTTAATTCACAGTGTAAGTGCTCAACAGACATATGCAGTTAGTGGCTACTGTATTAGAGCAGATACAGAATATATCCATCACTGCAGTAAGTTCTTTTGTTAAGCACTACCCTAGAGAAACTATTATATATGTATACAAGGAGAATACTGAAGAATATTCATCACTACATGTGATAGAGAAAAATTCAAAACTTAAATGTCCATTATTGGGGGGAAAGATTAAACATGTGGCATAGTGACACAATGGACTATTAACCAGAAGTAAAAATCTATGAATGAGATTAGGAATATCTGAGTGGTTCTTACATGCATAAAGGCAGAATTAAAACAAAAAGCAAGTTGCAGAACAGAGGTATGTAGTGGGTATACCATGCAATTTTTAAATTTTCTATATTATTCTGATATAGTTCTTCAATACAAAGGCTTTTAAAGCATACTGTTTTGCTTACTACAGCTCTGCAGAATGTCTTGAAATCTAGGATTATGATACTTCCAGCTCTGTTCTTCGTAAGATTGCTTTGGCTATTCGGGTCTTTTGTGGTTCCGTACAGGTTTTAGGATTGTTTGTTCTAGTTCTATGAAAAATGCTTTGGTATTTTGATAGGGATTGCATTAAATCTGTAGATTGCTTTGGGTAGTGTGGACAAATATTGGTTCACCTTATCCATGAGCACGGAATGAGTATCTTTCCATTTGTGTCATCTTTAATTTCTTTCTACGGTGTTCTATAATTTTTGGAGTACAGGTCTTTCACCTCTTGGTTATATTTATTTCTAGGTACTGTATTCTGGTACAATTATAAATGGGATTGTTTTCTTAATTTCTCTTTCTGCCACTTTATTTCTGTATACACAAATGCAGGAAATTTGTGTGATAATTTTATAACCTGCAACTTCACTGAATTCATTTATTAGTTCTAGTAGTTTGCCTTCCTGGTCTGATTGCTGTGGCTAGGACTTCCAGTACTATGTTGGATACAGTGGTGAGAGTGGGCATCTTTGTCTTGTTGACCTTAGAGGAAAAAGTCTCAGTTTTTCACCATTGAGTATGATGTTGTCTGTGCGTTTTTAATATATGGCCTTAATAACATTGAAGTATACTCCCTTTAAAGCTACATTGTTTATAGGGTTTTTATCATGAATGGATATTGTACTTTGTCAAATGTTTTTTGTGCATATATTGAGATGATTTTTTTTAATTAAAAAAATGTTTAATGTTTGTTTTTGAGAGAGAGAAAGAGATAGAGCACAAGAGGGGGAGGAGCAGAGAGAGAGGGAGACATAGAATCCAAAGCAGGCTCCAGGCTCCAAGCTGTCAGCACAGGCCCCAATGCAGGACTTGAACTCAAGAGCCATGAGATCATGACCTGAGCTGAAATCGGAAGCTGAACCTACTGAGCCACCCAGGAGCCAGAGATGATATATTTTTTATCCTTTCTTTTGTTGATGTGATGTATCATGTTTGATTTGTAAACACTGAACCACTCTTGCATCTCTAAGATAAATCTCACCTGTCTGTCCTTAATGATTTTTTTTTTTAAGTGCGGTATTGGATTAGGTTTACTAATACTTTGTTGAGTATTTTTGCATCTATGTTCATCAGAGATACTGGCCTGCAGTTTTCTTTTTTTTAGTGTCTTTAGCTGATTTTGGTGTCAGGGTAATGCTAGTCTTATAGAATGAATTTGGAAGCTCTTCTTGGTCTCTTAGTTTTTGGAATAGTTTGAAAAGAATCAGTATTAATTCTTCTTTAAATTTTTTTTTTCAACATTTATCCATTTTTGGGACAGAGAGAGACAGAGCATGAACGGGGGAGGGGCAGAGAGAGAGGGAGACACAGAATCGGAAACAGGCTCCAGGCTCTGAGCCATCAGCCCAGAGCCCGACGCGGGGCTCGAACTCACGGACCGCGAGATCGTGACCTGGCTGAAGTCGGACGCTTAACCGACTGCGCCACCCAGGCGCCCCAAAATGTTTAAATGTTAAAAGCAAAACTGAACTACTGGGACATCAAAATAAACAGCTTTTACACAGCAAAAGGCAAAACAAAAATGCAATCTGAATGGAAGAAGTATTTACAAATGACATATATGATAGAGGATTAATAGTAAAAATATATAAAGAACTTATACAACTCAACACCAAAAAATCCCCCAAATAACCCAATTAGAAAATGGGCAGAGGGCCTGCAAAAAACACACAGAAATGGCCAACAGACACACGAAAAGATGCTCAACATCACCAGCAGGAAAATGCAAATCAAAACAACAATGAGGTATTACCTCATACCTGTCAGAATGGCTAAAATAAAAAACACAAGAAATATGAGTGTTGGTGAGAACTGGAGGAAAAGGAACCCTCAGGGCACTACTGGTGGGAATGCAAACTGGTGCAGCCACTATGGAAGACAGTATGGAGGTTCCTCAAGATATTAATTACACAATTACCATATGATCCAGTAATTCCACTACTGTGTATTTACCCAAAGAATACAAAAATACTGATCTGAAAAGATATATGCACTCCTTTGCAGCATTATTTACAATAACCAAGGTATCAAAGCAACCAAAGTGTCCACTGATAGATGAATGGATAAAGATGTGGTATACATATAAAATGGAATATTACTCAGCTATAAAAAAGAATGAAAACTTGCCATTTGCAGCCACATGATGGACCCAGAGGGTATACTGCTAAGTTAAGTGAATCAGTCTGAGAAAGACAAATACCGTATGATTTCACTCGTCTGTGGAATTTAAGAAATAAAATGAAGAAAAAAAGAGACAAATAAAAAACAGCTACTTAAATATAGGGAACAAACTGATAGCTGACAGAGAGGAGGTGGGTGGGTGGGGGGAAAGGGTAAAATAGGTGAAGACGATTCTCATATTGGACCATATTGGATGCTTATCATGATAAGCACTGAGTAACATATAGAATTGCTGAATCATTATATTGTACACCTGAAACTAACATAGTACTGTGTGTTAATTATACTTGAATAATAAAAAAGGGCCAAGCAGAATTACAGTGTGGTAATTAAGAGCTCCATCTTGCTGTATGATTTTGGACAACCATGAGTTTCATTTTCTCTACTATAAAATGTGAGTAATAGTACCAAGGAGTGTCAAGGGATGAGGTGAAAATCCAAGGAGGTAAAACGTGTAAAGGTATGCTGTAAATTATAAAATGCTATGAAATGTTAGTATTAAATAGGGCTTAAACAACAAACTGGAAATTATCTGAGAATTTTAAAAGTGATATAAACCATCTGAGTAGGTTGGATAAAGGCAGGATATGGTTTTTGTGGCATGTAAAAAAATTACACTGTCTCAGTTTGTCAGTGATATTTTACTTAACTCTGCATAAGGACTAAAGGTGTAATCCTTTCTCCAATTTAACCAATACAACACAACCAGATTAAGTAATTATTTAAATTTTTTAAATGTTTATTTATCTTTGAAAGAGACGGAGAGACAGAGTGTGAACAGGGGAGGGGCAGAGGGACACAGAGAATCCGAAGCAGCCTCCAGTCTCTGAGCTATCCACACAAAGCCAGATGTGGGGCTCTAACTCACCAACCACGAGATCATGACCTGAGTCGAAGTTGGACGCTTAACCGACTGACTGAGCCCCAAGTAATTATTTTAAAAATGTTCACTGTAGTAACTATAACAGCTAATAGAAATAAGTATTCAGTAAATATTTCTGAAAGCTTACTATGTGCCCATCAAATTCAGATGCTTTGCATGCATTAATTTATGTAATCCTCATTACAACCCTATTAGGTAGGTGTAATTATTATTCCCATACTGCAGATTAGGAAACTTAGACAGTTAAGTACCTTCTGTTGACCAAAGACATTCTGCTAGTAAGTGGAAAAGCTGAAATTTGAATCCGGGCAGCCTAGTACCACAATCTGTGCTCTTCAACCACCTATTATATGCTTGGCATGGTGTTTAATTCTCCAAAAATAGTGCAAACCTGATCAGAAATGCTCAGAACCGCCCCATTCACCCAGGCAATGAAGCACAAACTCCTTAACCAGGAATTCAACACTTCTACAAGGTCATCTCTATCGCTTTTCCCTACCTCTCTCTCATTATGCCCTTGTAATCAATCCTCTGATACAACAAGAAGAATGCTTAGGTCTCTAAATGTACTTGCCTTCCTTCTTTGACTCCTTCTTTCCCTCTACCTGGCATATTTGATAAAATTCATTGTATCCTTCAAGGGTTTCAACTAGTTGTAACTCTTCCATGGAGATGCCCTCTGGGTACTATAGCCCCAGAAGACTTCTCTATGAGAAAATCTCCCTTATCTAACATCTATAATCAAGATGTCATTAATTACATGGATATGAATTAGGACACTCTGTGATTCTAAACAGCAATGCTGTATCAAGGACATTCTGAGGCTATTCCTATCCATAATAAGTGTACATACTGTCAAGACTTGTTTTCCAAGGCTTGGCATTAGAATCTTCTTCTTTTGGAAACTTTTCCCTACAGAAATTTAATCTCATGAGATGAGGTTCTAGAAAGATCTCAATTAAATCTTGGACTGAACAGTATTCAGATTTCCAGAAATAATGAAGTTTAAATTGTATTACTATAGATAGGAATTTAAAATACAGTATTTTATCCATGTATCCACAAATTAATGAAGCTGAAAATAAATATATCAATTTTACTCAGGAAGTCTGACAATGTCATGTCATTCCTAATATGAAGATAATTTTTTTCTTCTTCAGGAAAATAAAAACATAAAATTATTTTACCCTATTTTATTCTATAAAGATATTTTTATTTACTTTGGTCATCAACACCCTAACATGGCAAGAAATATAAAATATAGAGATAATAAATGGGATAGACTTATTCTAAATAGTACATCAAGAGTTAAGTATGCCATAATAAGACATTGTTGATGTTAGTCAGCAAAATATGAACTATTTAACCAAAATATCTAAGTTATATTATTTATTCTAATAAATTTTATATAAGCTTTAAATGATACTAGGGAACAATACTCTTTTATAATCTTAAAATCAGATAAGTAATATTAATCTACAGTACAGTTTCTAAGTACATTATCCCCAACGTTTTCTAAAGTATAATTAAAAAGGAAAAAGGAAGAATTAAAGCAACATATAAACAATCTAACAATGTAAAGTTAGCAGTTTTTATAAACAGAACAATGACTACAAAAATATTTAACCTTTAGTATTTGTGCTCTATACTGTGCCAATTTAAGAAAATAACCCTGAAACAACAACGTTCAGCAATAGCAAAGACAAACATATAAACGATGAAGGTACAGTTGCTCAAAATAGGGACTCAAGACTACAGTGAAACTAGAGAACAATTAGGTAGTTTTTAGAATTTTGGTTACGAAATAAATACCAAAACACAAATGTGTTTCTCTCTCAAAGGGAAGGGAAGGGAAAAGAAACTGATTTAGAGGAGCTGAAATTTTGTTTTACCAAAGAATTCTTCAAATTTAAAAACTTATTTCTGAGAAAGACATGGTCCAAAGTGATGGAAGAGCTAGAAAATATTTTCCCAATAAACTTGAGACATGAAAGTGGTGGAAAAAAGAATTTTTCTCACACCTTAGCATGTGTGCTGGGACAAAAGTGTTCAAAATAAAATTTATGAACTGAGAATCAATGAGGTCAAACAGCTGTTAAAAAGATGCTACAAAATGACTCCCAATTTAACTGGTGATGATTTTCAAATCTCTTCTTTCTGCGAACACCATAAAGTACTCCTTAAAAATATAACTGTTTATAGAAATGAAGATGTGTTTTCTGCTTTAGGGTACCAAAAAGAAGAAAAAGAATATTCCTTCACTAAGAATGGCTGCTACCAGTAAGAGAAGACAGTATTAAAGTAGCTTATAAGCAGCTTTCCTATCACCAATTTATCTAACAATTATGTACATTTATTTACTAATTTATTCATTATATCATTTTATTATATTAAAATCCAGAATTCTCATTCAACATCAATATGTTTTTAAATTATACATGTTGTCTATATCTTAACATGTTGGGAAAAATGAAAATTGTACAGAAAATAATTGTACCTTTTTTATAAAGCCAATTGAATACTGTCCACAAATTACTGATAAAAGGTCTTAGTTATTAAAATATTTTTAATAAAAAATTTTCAAAGTATTTTTTACTTAGTACACTATTATGCTTACAACATAATCATGATTATTTTGATCCTAAATATTAACACTATAAGCCATGATCTGAAACTGATTTAAACTATGGTGAAAATAACTTTAATTTACAATATTAGTGAAATCTTTTCTTACAAGATGAAATAAATGCAAATGCTACATTAATATACTAAGTATGTAAAATATTCAGTGTTTTATATTTTAAATGTACCATATATTTCTTTACCTAGAGAAAATGATGTTTAAAAAATCAATTAATATATTTTAAGCCCAATTATAAAGATGACTAAACTATGTTCCATGAAGGTAAAGATTGTGAAAATTTTTATTACACTTTTTAGATGCTATGTATGTATCCTTACATCCACCTAACAGCTGGTAAATAGTAAGTACTCACAAATATTTTTACAGAAATTAATAAATGGCACAATAAAACTGATAATTTAAGGAAAAATGACAACTTATTATTTCAATATTTTAGAAAGAGCTTGTTTGGAAGCTAGTACATGCCTGAGTCTCAAATTAATGTATTAAAGATATATGCAGCACCAGCACTGAAAGAGAGACAAAAGACAAAAACTAAAAATACCCAGGTACTTGTACAAGGGGAAAAGATCAAACTGGTTCCTTAAACAAATAAACAAAGCAATCCTACACACACACACACACACACACACACACACACACACACACACACACAC
>NW_024412417.1:10977503-11175147 GCF_014898765.1 Herpailurus yagouaroundi | reverse complement strand
CACACACACACACACACACACACACACACACACACACACACACACACCAGAATAAAGCATATATTTCCTGAGCACCACCACTGTTGAGTGCTGAATAACTAATGGGCGACCTAACGATTTCATACTAAGAGTATAAAAAAGAGCCCAAAAGCAAATATAAATGTCATAGAAAAGATAAATATGAAAGAATAAAGAACATATTTTCATATATTTTACATTAAGGAGACAGAAAAAAAAAACCCTAAAAATTTAAAACATTATCTGAAGACTTAAAGAATGGATATAAAGCTACCATTTTTTCCTACTTTTTAAAACTGCAGTTAGAGAATTCAAATTAGTCTAAAAAATCTAGAAAATATCCACCAGTAAAAACAAGGAAAATAACTTCCCATAGACCAATGATCACAGGTAACTACCTTTGACAATCTGGTGTATAACAATCCAGGGTATTTTCTTCTTCTTTTTTAAAATTTTTATTTATTTTTGAGAGAGAGACACACACACACCCCGTGTGAGCGGGAGGTGGGGGGGAACTGGGCAGAGAGGGAGAGACAGAATTGGAAGCAGGCTCCAAGCTCTGAGCTGTCTGCAAAAAGCCTGACTAGGGGCTTGAACTCACAAACCATGAGATCATGACGTGGGCAGAAGTCAGATGCTTAACCAACTGAGCCACCCAGGTGCCCCAGGGTATTTTCCATTAATATGTAAACATGTATGTAGATAAGCTCTTACTCTATATGCAGTTTTAAAAATGCTTTTGTTCACTTACCAAATACCTAAAGCATATTTCATGTTAATAAACAGGCACACGTATCATTTTTTTGTGATGATGGTCACTTAGAATTTCACTGCATGTATACACCATTATTATATTAACCTGTCCTCTACAGCTGAGCATTTAGATGTTTATCAAATTTTGCCATATATATAATCAGCCACTGTTCCTCATTTATGTTTGAAACGCAGCCTAAAGCTATAGTGGTTTAGCACTTCACTGCTCTAGGTGATCTTAGAAGAGTAAGGAGCATGTGTAATTGTCAATTTTGTTTCATTAAAAATGTATAATAGTGCTGATGGCGACTTTGTCAATACTTATTCTTAGTGCCTCTAAACCTCACATACCCAGGAAAACTACACTCTGAGGCTAGTTTATTTATATGCCTGTAGGAGACTGTGAGAAGAAAATGCTGATTTAAAAACCAGGTACATAAGGTAAAGTGAGGAAACATAAAGGGCTGTCTATGGTGATGTTACTATTGGCAGTCCCTAGCACTAAATCATCTCTTTCATGGCAATCAGTCCTTAGGAGGATTATCCAATTATGAAAAATAAATACCTTAATGAAAATGAGAGGTGGCAGTTTAAAAGAAAACAGTACCCTTAATTATAATAATGCTCCTAGGTATGGTTAATGACCCTATACATTAAGGAACATAGAACTTTAATGACCTGGACCACACCAGGGTCACAATTGGTAGCGGAACACTGATCAACATATAAAAGCCACCAAACACATGAAAGAAATTACAGTACATCACACATCAAACATTTTGGCCTGGTGCTTCCTTCCTCTAATCCTACTGGCAGGAAATGCTCTACATATCCTTTGAGGTGACCAGACACATTTAAAAGTAGTCCCTGGTTAAAAAAGCTCTTTGGCTACTGCAGTTTTCTCCAAAGAGGAGAGCGCCTTCTGCTCAGCACTGGTCCCTTCACTTCCACTTGAAGCACCTCAAAGGAGCTCCGCTGATGAGGTACTGTAACCACATCATGTCATTTCCTCTTCGCCTGGTTAAAATGTATAGAAAATAAATATAAAAAATGTTTTCATATTTTTATGAGGTAGTATCAGGCAAATTCACTCGCAAATATTATAGATTTAACTATTTTGTTTTGAAATATGTAAAGTAAGGTGAACATTATGTAAGCAAACACGTTTTGCCCTAAATCATCTTCTAAGTTAGCTTCTTATCAGAAAGTATTTATGGCACTATGAATAAATTTTAAGATTCTCTTTTTAATATTCCCATACTTAGCCTGGAACCTGAACAAATGATCCTGGCACACTATGCAAATTGAAGGCTGCTAAATTTCTGAGGATGAACATTTTCCAATAAATTCAGTTGGAAAAAAAATAGAGATCCAGATGGAAAGATAACTTTCCCTGAGAGTCATCTGTTCTGCTATTAACTAGTATTAAAAAAATCAAAACATATTTGATTTTACTGTGTTATTCTATGGTGTAAATATGTTCATAGTATATTTTGACATTTTTTTAACCAGGATGACAGGATATTAAGAAATGATCATATATTTCATTAACATCTACTCTGTCACCAAACTGAACCAATGACATTGCAATTCTTTAATTCTATGCATGTATTTTTTCCCTAGTTTTTGCATTATTCTTCAAGTTTTGTGGTACTATACCTCAGTTTTATCAGGTGTTCTTTAAAATCACCTGGAAATACTGAGGTTGTGTTTCACTGAACATCAGCTTCGTGACTTCTATTCAGAACTTAAATGACTGGTAATGTGTTCAATGCCACAGACATGCTGTCCATAGTGTGTTTGATAAGCTGACATGGGACAGGGATTCTTTTCACTGTTGTGTCAGTTTATCAAACCCATACCTGGACGACAGTCAATTCAGTTAGAGGACGACGGAGTCCTGGAATAAAAAGCAGCATTTCCTTTTGAGAAGCTATATACTCTGATGTACAAAACTCCTATGTATGTATGTATGTATGTATATGACAACGTGCACTAAATAACTGTAGCAATAAATAAAATTCATAGAAATTGGTTCAAAAGCTCACATTATAACCACAGTTATTGAAGTGTATCTTAGGAATATGTCTAATGAATAGAGTTGTCTATTAATAAAAATTTTTCATCTTCTTACATCGAGTTTATGTTTTTCTTACATTCTTTAAAGATTCACATGGAAAATCTGATATTAAGGTATGACCAAGTGAAGTTAAAAGTTGTACTTTAATTTGGATCAAAATCATTTATTTTTGAATTGTGTGATTTGACACTGGCTCACAAACTATGTTGATTTACACGTGATATAAGCTATGTGGAGAAAAAAATGTTTTCACAACTTATGTCAAAAAAGAATATATGATTATGGAGGTCAGAATAATGGTTATCTTTGGAGTGGAGGGCACGGGGTGGGATGGGAATGAGGAAAAGTTTCTGGAGTGGTGGGTGGTGGTACCTTGGCCATACCTACGTAAAAGTTCATCAAGCTTACACAAATAATTAATACACTTCCCTAAATTTAAGTTATAACTCAAGATAAAGATATGAAAAAAAGAACAAACTAGAAAAAAAACTAGCTATGTGCTAATTTTTATCTATTTTGGAATCTCATTTGTAATTTTTTCTACCTTTGTCAATGTGGATTAATTTTTAGGTATCTAGTTTTTGCTCAAAGCTCAATGTTAAAAATGATGGGCAAGAAAAGTATTTCAGATTGAGACAATATCTGTCTTCAGCACAGAGGATACAAGGTCTCCAAATAAAGGATAAATATTTCTAGCAGACAAAATAGGTACAATTGGACTGTTTAAGGACAGTGACCTCAGTCAATATACACTAATATAAGAAATAAAGATAAGTGTACATAGAAGCTGTTGTTTAAATTGGTACTTTAGAAAATAAAAACTTACTTGATCTCATGCAAAAAAACAAGTATTTTTTGGGTAATAGAATCTTATTTGTGGTTAGCAAGTCTTCTCATACAATGTGTAGAGGTAACTTATTATTAACCATACATATTAAATGAATGCATAGATGCCTTCTAACTTGATTTGTATTAGCTTCTACATTTATATAGAGAAGATAAAAAGGGCTTAGTAGACACTCCTAGTCAACACAGAGTAAAAGGGGTCTTCCTCAAGTTATAATTACAAAGCGAACACTACAGCTCGCTTTCACAAGTTTCTTAAACTCAAAGCTGGTCGAAGATTTTAATTTTTTTAAGTAAGCTCAAGGCCCAACATGGGGCTTGAACTTACAGCCCTGAGATCTTCCAAATGAGGCAGCCAGCCACCACCAGATTTTTAAAACTCCGTTTATCTGTTTATCTTCTATGCTCTATATCTACTCTTTAATTCATTCAGGGTGATGAACAGGGTACATTATATGAATAACTGTAAGAATAAACATGAGGGTTACTTTTTAGTTAAAATATTCAATCTTTGTTATTAATTGAGAAAAAATGTAATTCTTCCTGTACACCAGACACTTAGAGAATAGCAATTTTTACTGTTCTTTAAAGAATGGTCTTATGAGACAGTGGTTCTGTTAAATAGTCTTCCTAAGTATCTTAAAGGTAAACTATGCTCTCTCTTGCTTGTCTCTAAGCCCAGAAGTGTTCAGATAATAATTTCACATGATAATGTTAGTGCCTGAATGAAAATATACAATCAGAAGTGCATATATTATATATCCAGCATACTTTATATAACCAAAATGTATCTGAAAGAAATACAAGATAGATTTTCCAAGTTTATAATATAAAACTGTCATGAAATGAAACTAAACATATTCTATTATTGTGTAACTTCTTTCCAACATGAATTTCTAGTGTAAAGCATCTAAACATATCAATAAAAAGGGTTAAATACATGTAATATAACATTCCAAAATCTATGACAGTAAAACTTAGAGTCATTTCAACACTGTTATTGAGGTAGCTTTTGGCAACAAATAGAAATACATTCATGGAAACCTACATCCTGCTACAGGAAGCCACAAAAGACGCAGTAACATTGGTGAGGGCCAAATGTAAATCTGAAGCCTTCACACTAGATCAGCTGAAGAACACGACAGGGACTAAAAGTCTGCCAATAGTATTTATGAACAAAGCTTTTAGACAAGTTATTCTAAATACCTACTATCCCAATCTCTCTGATTTGCTAAGAGAGAGTTATCTGAAACCAACAGTAAGCATTATAGGATTAGGGACATAACGTCACCAGATATGAAACATATCTTGCCCCAAACCAAAACAATGGTTATTTTGAGAACATTCATACAGAAAGAAAATTAGAAAGAAATTAAAGGTTGGGAGGGGGAGGGCATAGTTTATGGAGATTTGTAAAATTTGATCTTTACAGTATATCTGGAAAATACAGCTCAGAGTTAGAGTAGAAGGTCAGCTAGGTTTTAAGTGAAATTGTAAAAGGACATAGAAGAGAAATACCAACCCTTGAATTGCACATTCATTAGGAATAAAGAAAGGCTATCATTAGTATTTCCAGAAAAAGAATAATCTCTTGTTTGTAAATAAAGACAATTTTTCAAAGCATACATGCACAGTTTTTAATCATATTAATCTCATCTATGAATTTCTATCGGTCATATTGTTTCAATTAACAATTGTTTGGGCCTATGTATATTGTTGAAATGTACATATAAAACAAGATTAACAAAATTAAGTTAGTCTCAACCATGAATTTCAATGGTTACATCAATTTAATGTTATTTCGTATCGGGAACATTAACCCTATGAAAAGCCAGAATCACCATTATAAGGTTAAAAATGACAAAAAGATACTGTCAAGGTTTTAATGTAGGTGAAATATTCTGTTGCATGCAAATGCCTGTCTCTTGGATTGCATCAAGGTCTATTTATTTAAAACCTTAAATGAGATACTTGAGTCCTGATTTTTACAAAACTGTAATTTAAAAAATAACTCATGTGATTGTATATCAAAGTCAAAAAAAATTAAGACTTTTTTTATAGTGGTTTAAAAAAAATTCGGCTTTAACAAGATTTCAGTAAAGCTTCCATTTAGAAAATGGGTATTTTATGTCAACACTTATGCTGCCAAAATTATCGCCATAAAATGAATTTTTGTAATGAAAGCTACATTTTCTTATCAATTATAAAAGAACAAGCATGTTTTCACACTTACTGTGGTGGGTGGTTAGCACATCAGTCTCACAGTGAGAAGCGGACAGCAACCACTATTGCACAAGTTGTCCATAAAAAAAAGCAAAAAATGGAACAAGTGTTGGAGGAGTACTACTAATGGAAATCTTCTAAGAGAAGATTTCTAAGATAAGCTGAAAATGAATTAGCTCCTCTAATGTTTGTAATTCCTTAAAAGTAAAATTCCATAAATGAAACCGCCACAGATTGAGTACACCTGTCAGAAGCCTCATTTATAAAAGATGTCTTTAAAATTTAGTCAAAATTGCCATGGAGTTTTCATATAATGCTTGTAGACAATTTTTAAGAGAATGAAATTCTCTATGGAGAAAAACTGAAACCCAATACTACATTCAATCAATTAAGTACTGAATGTACCAAAAAAGGATTAGCAAATGCCTGTAAAGAAGAAATGGCTGAAAAATTCAACAACTGGCAAAGTTTCTAAAAAGCTATGGGATAAATTAGTCACAGATAAAATCCCAGAAGGGACTTCAGAAGACCCACAAATATTTGTGGCTCCTACCAAGAGCTATATGCAGAACTTTACAAATGTCGAATTATAAGAAGAATATAGTTCTCTCAAGTAAATGATGAAGATTAAGAAACTTTGTAATTAAGAGTACAAAAGAGGGATGCCTGGGTGGCTCAGTCGATTAAGCATCTGACTTCAGCTCGGGTCATGAGGTTACAGTCTGTGGGTTCGAGCTCCATGTTGGGCTCTGTGCTGACAGCTCAGAGCCTGGAGCCTGCTTCAGATTTCTGTGTCTCCCTCTCTCTCTGTCCCTCCCCCGCTTGTGCCGTCTCTCAAAAGTAAATAAATAAACATTAAAAAAAAAAAGTAAAAAAGAAAAAATGTTTTGAGTATTTTAAAATTCTTTAATAAAATATTTTAGAAAAATGTATGAAGTAAATTTGATTGTTATAATCACTAGTTTCTTTTAGGGTAGATATTAAAATTTTTGTAAATTTTTAAACAATATGATAGAGCAATGACACTGGAAGTCTGTGTATAATCTTAAATGACTTCCTAATCTATATGTCTAATTCTATAAGCCCCATTTTCATATATGTAGCTTAAACACAGTATTTCTCAATTGCACAGGATGTGAGAGAAAAAAGCCCAAGGTACTAAAACTCCATATAATATGCTTATTTAACTTTGATATAACTTTTGCATATGAAAAATATGTGAACAAACAGAACACAGTTGTTTTAACAGAAGAAAATCAATACCTTCTTCTACACAATTTAAGAGAAAAGTTGTGATATGTAAGAATACTCTGGGAAGAAGAAACACAACAAAGAAAAAAGAGTTTCAACTTTTCCTTCTCTTTCATAATTTTGAGACAGAATTAAAGAAAGAATTATACTGAGGTAAACATTTATCATTATGTTTTATAATCACTTAAAATATCTTATGAAATAAAAATCACAGACATATACTGAGTTTATTAATCAGCAAATCTATGTTAATATTTACATCTGGTCATGATTCATTTCACAGTTCAAAACAGATGTGAGAAAAAGCTTGATGACAATCAAAATCATTAGCTAGCGATGTTAATGGGGAGATTTTATGTAGATCATATAGTAAGAAGTACAGCCTAATGAAAATTCTTTCAAAATAGATTTTATGTTCAAGAACATCCAAAGACCAAAGAACGCAAACACTAGGATTATAAGAGTTTTCATCATAAATTATGGCTCTAATAGCTGTAATATTAAGTCATCGTAGCTTGTAATATTTTAGGAAACCTAAGGAAAATGCCCTAAAACTTCTGCCTATTAGTTTGTTTCAATTTACTCACTGTTTTTAATTTTTATTTATATTTTTAATGTTTGATTTTGAGAGACAGAGAGAGAGAGAGAGAGAGAGAGCGCGCGAGTGAGCAGGGGAGGGGCAGAGAGAGAGGGAGACACAGAAACTAAAGCAGGCTCCAGGCTGTGAGCTGTCAGCACAGAGCCCGACGCAGGGCTCGAACCCACGAATCGTGAGATCGTGACCTAAGCCGAAGTCAGACGCTCAACCGACTGAGCCACCCAGGGCCCCTCCATTTACTCACTGTTAACAAGAATATTGTTAGAAAAAAAAACTAATATCTAAACACATAAAATTTAATGAAATATGAATGCAAAACTTCAAAAAAATTAAGTTCAACCTTAGCTATACACTGGTTAACTGTAAATTAAACTAAAACCAGCATCTTTTTTTTTTTTTAAAGATCTACTTTTATTTTCTTTTAATTTTTATTTAAACCCAGGTTAGTTAACATGTAGTGCAATGATGACTTCAGGAATAGAATTTAGTGATTCATCACTTACATATAACACCCAGTGCTCATCCCAACAAGCGCCCTCCCCTTAATGCCCATCACCCATTTAACCCATCCATCCACCCCATATACCCCTCCAGCAACCCTCAGTTTGTTCTCTGTGTTTAAGAGTCTCTAATGGCTCACAAATCAAAAAATTAAAGCTAGCATCTTATAAGAAACTCAGTAACAGGCAGCAAAATGTAGTGGTAAAGAGCATGGACAATGGAAACAGGTTCTGTCACTTATTTTATGCGTGACCCAGGAGAAATCACTTAATGTCTGTAGAATCAGTTTCTATGTCTAAAGTACAGACAATCATAATACTTGACTCTTATTACTTAAAGGTTATAGTGAAGTAAGCATTGCACTGAAACATCAAGTAGAATCCTTGACACAAGGGAAGCACTCACTAGATGTTAGCTATTACTGCCGCTGCTGCTGCTGTTAAATTGCAGAAAGGTACCTCAGGCACTGGTATTGAAGGCCAAAGAAAGAAGACATTCTAAGTAAAATAATTATGAATTTTTTTTGTTTTTTGTTTTTTGTTTTTTTAAAGAGAAGGATTAAAGCGAGACATTAAAAAGAAAGATGTGATTCTTAGGAATTTTTTTACGTTAATGATGTTGAACACCAAAGAAAAAGATTTTTCAAGAATTCATAACCTCTCCAATGTAAAGTTTTTATAATAAAAACTCCTTGAAAGGCTAATCTGGAAGATGAGTACATTTCAAGAAAATTGAAAATGCATATATAAAGAAGGGCCACAGCAAAGAACCTACTAAGCATTACTGGGGTAAACAAAATATATTCAATAATTTGAACAAGACTCTTATGTAAGAAAATGACAGCAAGACTTGAAATAGAGACTGAGGTCAGCTCACAGCAGAGGATGCATGTTTGGTTAAAAGAAATTTTGTCATGTTAAAACTTGAGCATTATTACAGATGCTGAGCAGAGTTTCAAAGTGGGACATTAAAGCCCAAATGCCTACAGTATTTTAATTCATACCGTAGTGACGACTGTGAGCCACTTGGGTCTTTTCAATTCACATGGTAACAAAGAACAGCTGTAATTATTTCAGTTTCCTATTGGTACTGATATATTTGTTCTTCAAAAACCACCCAGTAGCTATCTCACTGACAGAAACGACTCAATTTTCCTTTTACAGTTTCCCAGGTACAGTGATGTCTTGAAGTCTGGAAGTCTTCGTCACAATACGTTCTACAGAAGTTTTCACAGCGTTTTTAATAATGGAGAACATTTTGTTGGCTAGACACAAAAAGTAGTCTTTAAATAGATTCTTGATCTGTATCTAAAATGGTTCAAAAACAGGCAAGCATTTCTGAGTATGAGGACACTGAAGGGTGCCTACAACATACTGAGTTGAAACAAACCCAAGTTGCAGAACACTATTTAGACCCCATTTTTTAAGACAGGTAGAGCTGGCTTGTCACTCTCTTACAGACACACAGAAGTGGTCTAAAAAAGTGTCAACCTGTTAACAATGGCCACAAAGTAAGGAAATAGCCAGCAATCAGAATAAGCAGTGGGATTCTATTTTCTATAGCATATATTATTTAACTTAAACAATGAACACTACACTTTTATTTTAAAAACCTTAATATAGGCTTATTAAAAGAGTAAAATAAAGGTAGATTTACTATTAAAAAGGTATCATTTCAACAATTTGTTATTTTAAAAAAATTCTATTTTAACTTTTCATATTTTAATTTGATAACAAGACTACTAAATAATGATAAACTGAATTGTAAACAATTTTTTAAAGGATTTTTATGAAAGGATTTATATTTTATAAAAGGATTTATAAAAGGATTTTTAAAACCAGATCACTAAAACATACTGAAAAAATGATGCATTTACTTAAATAGACTCATGAATAACTAATGTCAATGTTTCTATTCTCTTCCACTTTTAAAAAGAAAAATCACTGAATGGAAATGAAGAATACTTTTTCCCTGTTCCTTCCTGTGAAACCTGTCTGGATGGAACTTCCGGAATCATTCTTTCCTCGTATCATAATTTTCAGAAGATGTACAGACTTAATGCCGTAAGGACACGAAAAAGTTTAGGGTGCAAGTTCATAACTTCTGATTTTGCTTATTTCATTAATCCAGGCTCTGTGGGAGGTGTTGTAGATAAAGTGTGAATTATTATGCTATTGAATGTATCAGAGCTTTACAATGTAATTTCATCGACTTGAATAATATGGTTGGGGTCTTGAGTTCAATGAAGGGAGGTACCATTAAGTCCTACTCAAAAGTACATTTTTAGCATTGGTGTTTAGCACTGTAGGCACTCAGTAGATATCTGCTGAATAAGTGAAATAATTAATATTTTAAAAATAAGTGAATTAAAGTAATAAATGAATTAATGCATGTATACATACATGAAATGTGATAGCATGAATGTCTCAAAAAATCCCTACTGTTCTAATGACTGATGTAGAGCTATTTATTCTATTTCTCTTATTTAAAAAAATAGTTAAACATCATTTAAAACAATAAAAATTAAGTTAAAATACTTGTAAGACTGTATTCAGGTTTATAGTCAATGAAATTTTTAGGTAAGTCCTAGGAAGTACAGATAATATAAATCCAATGTAATTTTCCTATAGTGAGTATACTATAGAATGGCATAAGGTCCTGACTGATACTTAATCCATTTTTTTTTTTTTTTTAGTAGAAACAAACATAAACTCAAGTTACTGAGCTGCAGATGATACACCAGCATTTGAAGAACATAGTTTCCAAAAATATATATAAATCATTCACATAAAAAAGTATAACTAAATTTATTAAATCATTAATGTGCTTAAGTTACAAACACATTTAAACAGTTTACTTCATAATGCTTATTTTAATTTCCTTAAATCAGCCTATGAAGGAACACTTTTCAGCATAGGTCATTCTTTTTTTTTAATCTGCCTTTTAACCTTTTATCCCTAAATGTTTCTCTGTTGCTCTTTAGCCAGAGACAAGAACCTGAATCATCTCTGAGGGAATGAGATTGTGTAAGATAGAGGGAAATCTATCAGGCCAAACTGTGTTTCAGAACTTCAGTGTAAGTCAGGGAAAAAAACAGTTGAACACATCATAGGAGAATCTCAGAAAGAGGTGAAAGGAAACTGGGAGATCACCTTATGCAGGAATTAGTAGTTGGAAACTAGAAAGATCAGTAGACTAAAAGGAGGAAGTAGGTAAAAACAGCAGAGGGTCAAGAGAGGAATTCATGAAAACATATAGCTGGGCATGAACACTGGATAAATAACATATATGCTCTGTTGTTTTCTAGTGGATCAGATCTTTTGAGACTAATGAGGTGCAAATTCATGTAAGTTGTCAGTAATTTAATACATGTTTTATTATTTTACATTTTCTGAATCATAGACCCCAAAAGTAACAACCACTATCAACTGCAAATCTGTAAAAACTCTGAACTTAAAAAAAGACTCCATTGAGGACGGTCTTGCTAGGGAACAGGAAAATGTGGGGATGAAAGATACTTCCTTGCTGTCACAGTGTTTGAATGTTTGGCATTAAAGATTATCAGCATTTATTAAAATATATTTTTTAAACCTTGTTTGTTCAAAAGATTTGGAAACCACCTAATCTGCTACACAAGGTGTGGCCCTTGAAGCAGCCCATCAATATCACCCAGCATCAGTGTTCTATGCAACCATGTGGGCGCTTGGTGGAAATAGGGAATTTCAGGCCCCATTCCAGACCTCCCAAGTCAAAAGCTGCATTTGAACAGATCCGCAGGTGATTTATAGATACATTCAGTTTAAGAAGCACTGGCCTAGGGGCTCCTGGGTGGCTTAGTCAGTTAAATGGTTAAGCATCCAACTTTGCCTCAGGTCATGATCTCACAGCTCACGGGTTCAAGCCCCACTTCCGGTTCTGTGCTGACAGCTCAGAGTCTGCAGACTGCTTTGGATTCTGTGTCTCCCATTCCCTCTGCCCCTCCCCTGCTTATGCTCTCTCTCTCTCAAAAATGAATAAACATTAAAAAAAAATTTTAAAAAGCAGCACTGGTCTAATTCAACATATAACCAACCCCTTCTTACCCTTCTACATGGTTGATCAGCCTCTGCTATGTCAGCAAGGGGGAGCTCAGTACCTCCTAAGATTGTCAACATTTCAAAAAAATGTAAATTCCTGTTCTCCACCTGCCAAACCCCAAACTAAATCCTCCCACAGTTTTCCTTCCCTCAGTTAATTTCATCTTTCCAGTTGCTTAGGCCATACAACTGAATTATCCTTATCTCCGTTGTCTCAAATTCCATGTGCAATCCATCTGCAACTTCTCCTGGCTCTACCACTAAAATATGTCCAGAATCTGACCACTTCTCATCACCTCCACAGCCACTACCATCAGCCAAACCACCATCATCTCCTGCCAAGATTCGTGCAACAGTCACAGACCCTTGCCCTTCCCTGCCTGCAGTCTATTCTTCACGTGTTGGCCTGAATTATCTGCTTAAATATAAACTGGATCCTGCCACTCCTCCAGCTCAAACTCTCTGAAGGCTTCTCATCTGATGAAGAAATCAACCCCTCAAAAATCAGAAAACTTTCATATCACATATTCGGTTAATTCAAATGACAGAAATAATCCTTAACATGACTCCTTTAGAGATCAATGTCAAACTCTCATTTGTTCTTCTGAACTGTGACTCCTTTGTATTAAAGGCAGATTTCGCCTGTTTTCAAATGTATATTTTTAGTCCTTGCTGGTGATCCCTTCATGTCCTTTTGCAGGTAGATATCTGGTAAGCAACAAAATCATTATCTCAAAATTCTTCATGTGTTGATTATTTTCCTCCACAACCACCTCCCACTCAAAATGGTAGCCAAACGCCTCACAATGGCCTCTAAGTTTCCTCCATACTGTCTCTCACCACACTGATTCAGGCATATACTGCTTCAGCTGCCACTGGCTTCATTTGTACACTCCTGTTCCAGGATCCTTATGCTTTCTCAGTGAGCCATTCCTTCTCTTATTAGGCCATGATGTCCATCTCTAACTCCCCATTTTCTGTCTTCTTCCCTGCTTCCACAACAAGTATTATAGAATATTTTAAATTTGTGACTGTCTCCCCCATTAAATAGAAGTTCCATAAGACCAAGGCTTTTTTTCTTTGTCTTGACACTCATCCAATACCTAGAAAGGTGCCTAATGTGCAGTAGGCTCACAAAAAAACATTTGTTAAATAATGAATAAAGAACAAATAGCCCCATTGTTATTACTTTTATAACTGAAAGGTCTTCATTCCATTGAGCTGCAAGTTGTCATTGTAATATTCACTAATTTAATGATCTTAGGTCTGTTCTTAGCTTCAGAAGGAATAAAACTATTCCCTGTGACACATGACAGGTCAAGTATTTAAAGAATGGTCCTATGTCCCCTAGTTTTCTCATCTTCAGATTTAAGATCTTCAGTTATTTCAGTCTTACTATTGTTCCTTCAAAGTTTGTTTTTTTTTTTTATTGGTTGCATTTAGGATTTTTTTGAATTTTCACATACATATTTTTAATTTTTTTATTTTTATTTTTTTAATGTTTATTGTATTTTTGAGACAGAGAGAGTCAGCGTGTGAGCGGGGGAGGGGCAGAGAGAGAGACACACAGAATCTGAAGCAGGCTCCAGGCTCTGAGCTGCCAGCACAGAGCCCGACGTGGGGCTCAAACTCATCAACTGCGAGATCATGACCTGAGCCAAAGTCGGACACTCTACCGACTGAGCCACCCAGGCACCCTGAGAATACTCAACTTTTTAAAGGTAAAGGCCTCTCCTTTCTCCCAGGTACAGACATATTTTAGACCTGCGAACCTGTGCTGGGGGAGACAGATGTTGCATTCTCTCTCTCCTTGCTCAGCATTCTCCCTCAGCCCATCAGGGAGGAGTCTCTTTATTTTTGATTTTCAGTAAATTGACCATATTGTCCCTGGATGTAGTTTTCTTTGCATATATTTTGCTTTTATTGAGGATAGGGTACTAGGTTTCTTGGGCCTGCTGGTTAATGAGTATTGTTAATTTTAGAAAACTCTCAAGGGTTATCCTTTTAGTTATGCCTTTTGTTGTTCTTTCTCCTACTTACACATACATTAGACCATGTGGCAGTGACCCACATGTTTTTCAGTGTTCACTTTTTCCTCCTCTCTGTGCTTCAGTTTGGATAATTTCTATTTCGCTATGTCTAAATTCACTAAATCCTATCTTCTGCTTTGCCCATTTGCTGTTATAGCTATCCAATGACTCCTTAATTACAGATAGTGTATTTTTCAGTTTTAGAATTTAAAAATTTTTTTTTCAACGTTTATTTATTTTTGGGATAGAGAGAGACAGAGCATGAACGGGGGAGGGGCAGAGAGAGAGGGAGACACAGAATCGGAAACAGGCTCCAGGCTCTGAGCCATCAGCCCAGAGCCTGACGCGGGGCTCGAACTCACGGACCGGACCGCGAGATCGTGACCTGGCTGAAATCGGACGCTTAACCGACTGCGCCACCCAGGCGCCCCATCAGTTTTAGAATTTTAAATAGACCTCGTTTCTATGAACTCTTTATCTTTTCAACATTTTAAAAATACTATTAACAATTATTTAAAACTCCTGTCTACTTATTCCAACATCTCAATCATCTGTAGGTCTTCTTCTACGAGCTAAATTTTCTCCTGATAATGGATCTAATTTCCTTGCTTCTTTGATATTTTATAATTTTTGATTATGTATTGGACATCATATATAAAAAGACTAAAACAAGTTAAGTTATTTCCCCTAGAGAAGACACACATTTTCCTGCCAGGCAGGATGGGTAAGCAGGGGATAATTTTGATTCAATCATTAACTGAGCTAAGTTGGGGTTGGTTTACAGCTTTAAACTTAATTTGCCTCTGGTTTCAAAGGTCCCAAGGGCAAGACTTGTCCTGTGTTTGTTGTAGGCCTCTCCTAGTAGACTTGTACTATATATATATGAAATATAATGCAAGACACAAATGTGAACCACCTCTGTAACTTAAAATTTGCTAATAGTTACACTGAAAAAAGGCTTAAAAATACAGTGGGAAAGAGTTGTAATAATGTATTTAACTCAACACATCCAAGTATTGCTATCATTATATAAAATCAACATAAAGATTAAGGAGATATTTTATTAATTATTCAAAATATTGTGTATATTTTATACTTCTAGAACATCTCAATTTGGACTAGCCACATTCTTTTTTTAAAGGATCTTATCTTACCTGATCTTAGAGAGTGCCAGCAGAGGAGAGGGGCAGAGGAGGGGGATTAGGGGAGGGAAGGGAGAAGAAGTGCGAAGGAGGGAGAGGGAGGGAGAAGGAAGGAGAAGGAGGAGGCTGGGGGGAGGGAGGGGGAGAGAAGGAGAAGAGAGGGAGAGAGGGAGAGGGGGAGGGAGGGGGAGGGAGGGGGAGGGAGGGGGAGGGGGGGAGAGAGGGAGAAGGAGAGAGAGGGAGAGGGAGAGAGAATGAATCCCAAGAAGGCTTCACCCTCAGCACAGAGCCTGACGTGGGGTTCGATCCCATGACCCCAGGATCGTGACCTGAGCCAAAACCAAGAGTCCATCATTTGACCTGCTAAGTGACCCAGGTGCCCCTGGACTAGCCACATTCCAAAAGCAGAAAAGCCATAGTAGTTAGTGACTACTGTATTGAAGAGTACACCTCCAACATGGCTTTATCTTTTAAAGAATGTGAAACTTTGTGATACTCAATTTCTTCTTACCAGCTCCCTCTCCCCACCCAACACTCAAAAAAACAAAAACAAAAACAAAAAAACAAAACAAAAAAAACCACTATGGATGACTGTGTGTTTGGGGTTCCTCCAGATTCCAATGTGTCACTCTAGCTCATGACCAATAAATGTCCCTTGATTTATTCCTTTCCACAATAAAATATCCCTGCTTATAGCAGATAAGGCAAATAATTCCAAAGGTGAAAAGTGCATCCAGTCTCCATACACCTAGAACAGGTATTTCTCTTTCTGGAATTTAATTCCTCTGGACCAATTTGTGACATCAATCTTTGATTTAAAACGATCGGCTCTATTGAGATACAATTTACATCCAATAAAATTGATCTTTTTGAGGTGTATAATTTAGTTTTTTGTATATTCTCATTGCACTCACTATACGTCACTCACTGTACAAGTACTCACTGGACAAATTATTGTACATCACCACTATCTAATTCTAGAACACTACTATCACCCCAAAAAGAAATTCTATACCCATTAGCAGTCATTCTTCTCTTCTGTCTTAGCAACCACTCTTCTACTGTCTCAATGGATGTGTCTGTTCTGGTCATTCCATTTAAATATAAATAGAATCATATAATATGTGGCTTTTTTGTCTGGTTTCTTTTACTTTGCATGTTTCCAAGGTTGATCTATGTTAAAACATAGACTTTATTCCTCTCTATGGCAGAATACTATTCTATTACATGAGTATACCACATGTGTTTAGCCATTTGTCAACTGAAAAACCTTTGGGTATTTTCCACTTCTAGCTATTATGAGTAGTGCTGCTACGACCACTGTGGGTATGCGTTTGTGTGACACAGTTTTCAATCACCTTATGTTTAACCTTATGAGGTGTTTCTCGCAGTAGCAGCACTATTTTACATTCCCACGGAAATGCATGAGGGTTCCAATTTCTCCACATCAGTTGTCTTTTTTATTATAGCCATCCTACTGGGTATAGTTTTGACCTGCATGTCTCTAATGACTAATTGGGTTGAAAATCTTAACACATGCTTATTGGCCATGTTTCTATCTTCTTTGCATATTTATCTATGCAAATCCTTTGCCCATTTATTAATTGGGTTGTTCTTCTATTATTGGCTGTAAGAGTTCTTTATGTATTCTGGATACAAGTCTCTTATCAGATATATGATTTGTAAATATTTTCTCATTCTATAGACTGTCACTTTCTTGACAGAGTTCTCTGTAGCACAAAAATTTACAATTTTGATAAAACTGAACTTACCTATTTTTTTTCTTTTGTCCCCTCCTCAGCTTTTGGTGTCATTTTAAAGAAGCCATTACCTAATCCAAGGGCACAAAGATTTATTCCTTTCCTTCCTCCTATAAATTCCAGAATTCTACTTCTTATATTTATATCTCTTATATTTACATCATAATTTTTATGTATGGTATAAGGTAAATGTCCAAATTCATGTAAATATTCAGTAGTCCGAATACTATTTGTTGAAAAGACTGTGCTTCACTACTGAATTATCTTGGGTTATCAAAAACCAATGGATAGTAAATGTGATGGTTTGTTGGTGGAATCTCAATTCCATTCATTTATATGTATCTATCCTCATGCCAGTATTCCATTGTCTTGATTACTACTGTTTTATCCTAAGTTTTGAAATCAGGATGTGTCCACCTTCCAACTTCTTCTTTTCCAGTATTGCTTGGGCCTATTGAATTTCCATATGAATTTTAGGACCAGTTCTGTCAATCTCTGCCAATAAATTAGCTGAAATTTTGATGTGTGGATTATGATGAATGCAAATTATTTGGGCGAGTACTGCCATCTAACATTAATTAAGTCTTCTGATCTATGCACATGGGATATTATTTCATGTATTTAGATCTTCTTAAGATTCTTTGTACATAGGATATGATTCCATGTATTTTAGATCTTTAATTTCTTTCACCCACGTTTTGTAATTTTCAAAGGGTTAAGTTTTGCACATCTTTTGGTAAATTTATTCATAAGTATTTAATTCTTTCTGATGCGATTATAAATGTAATTATTTTCTTAATTTCACTTTTAGGTAGTGCATAGCTTACTGTTACTATGAGCTGACTTTTATAATTTGATTTTGTATCCTGCAACCTTGCTGAAGTTACTTGCCCAAAAGTTTTCCAGTGGATTCCTTAAGATTTGGTATATACAAGATCATGTCATCTACAAAAAGACAGTTCTACTTCCTCCTTACAATCAGGGTGTCTTTTATTTCATTTTCTTGCCTAACTGCCCTAGATAGAACCTCTAGTGTAAGGCTACATAGAAGTGGCAAGAGCAGATATCCTTGTCTTGTTCCTGATCTTAGGGAGAAAGCAAATAGTTTTTCACCATCAAATATGTTAGTTATGGATTTTTATAGATGCCACTGATCTGGTTGAGGAAGTTAGAAAAGTCAAGAGAGAAATAAAAAAAACACTAAGAGCAGATTAAAAGAAAGAGGAAGTAAAAATATGCAGTGGGAGAGTGCAGTGACTAAATGATATGATCAAGGAGAGGGACTAAATGATAGAAATACAAATCTAAAAACAGTTCTGAAAGGAATTCATAAAAAAAAATTCTGAAATGCTCTGCCTTAAGTGTATGCTTTTGGAAAATCATGCAAAAATTCTGTGCACCTTGGTTTGTCAATTATAAAAAAAACTGGGGCATTTATTCTATAAAGTACCTTTTTTGTACTTTGTATGTACTTAGTACATATTTTTATATATTTTGCATGTTTCAGGATATGAGGCACTGAAGATCTAAAAGAGATACTATGTTATTTACACTTAATTCACTTTTTGGCTTTATATTTCCATATTCTACAAAATAATTCAGGTAGCGAAACAGGGAAGGAAACGAGATAGGGAAAGAAGGTAGAAAGTAAAGAAAAAGAAATATAGAAAAGGAAAAGATAAAGAATAAAGATACAGAAAGGGAAGGAAAAAATAAGCATGAAGAAAATATGGAAAGTAAATACGGACAGCGACTGAGAAAAAATAGTTCAAGGACAATGAGAAGAAAGCAATGACAAACAGGCCTAAGGGAGCCATATCTTCACAAATGACTTCTAAGGAGCCAGAATGTGGACAGGGCAGAGGAGGAAAGGAGTTCACTTTATTGATGGTGATAAGATCTTTTAATAGAAAACATATTTCTTTCACCATAAGTAAGACCCTCTTTGAGGGCCGCTTACTTACACCTGAAAACCTTTTCAAATGTTAGAAGATTAAATTATTTTCGCCCAGAAAAAATTCTACTGTAATCCTTCCCCTAGATACTGAGAGAGTAAACAGTTATGAGTTGTGATCTTGTGTCTACCATCATCACTTAACCAGAGACAGCTATTGTTTTGGATCCTCAGTTTCCTTATCTATAAAATAAGGCAGCTGGATTAGAAAATTCCAAAGGCCTCCTTCAGTTCTCACATTCTGAGATTCTACGTAAGCTAGCAAAATAAGAACTTATTTAAGGGATGAATACTATAAGCTACCAACAAAAGTAATACAAGAAAGAGAACATGATATGTAATTCAAAAGAAAAAAATATCAAATAATGGAAAAATTTGAGACAATCAAATCCCTAGGTCTGCTTAAAGTAAAAATTGCTATCAACCTCTAGGTGGTAAGTGCATTACAAAGATCAGAATCTTTCCTAACGGTAACATTTCTTGGAGAACAGTAGGAATTTATTTTTAAAAGAATGACACCACCTCATCTGAGAAGCAGACCAGCAGGATGAATAAGAAGACACTTGTTCATCTGTACTTCTGTGATTTTTCTCACTTGGTATTATTTGCAACTGCACTTTTATGTCTGACAGCAGTGCCAGTATGAATGATGTATTATTTTTATCATGTTGATTACACATGTTCACCAGTTTAGTTGTCCATATATGCTTGGTGTGGTTTGCAAATACTCAGTGACAAAATCCAGAGCATGGCATTTTCACAGAAAGTGTTTACTGTGAAATTTCTCCTTAGAAGTTTGCTTTTCTTTACAGCTTTGATCCACATGACATCCACAGACCTACGTTTCAAATAATGGCTTTTAGTTAAATTAAGAAAATGACTGCAGTAGGATGTGGTAGTTCTGGAGCGAACCTCAGTTTCTTATGTGATTAGAGATTTGGTCAAATTTAAAGTCTGCTAAAATTTTCCAAACTGCGCTTCTTCAGTTTTATGGGGCCTCGGTACTTACATTCTGTTATTCATCAACACTTCACAGAAATACTTGATTTGTCTGAATGAATTTAAAAACCCACAACTGAAGAAAATCAGAAAAACCTGGTTTTAAATATCAAAAGATCCCAAATGAAAAGTATTTCTACAGGCCACACTAAGCAAGTTTTATTGATCAGTGTACTTCTTTGCAGGATGAAATTGCTGCAAGATCGAAGATAACAAAATAAACTTACTGGTAAATATCTTTCCTGAGGACAGTTCTGCCAAGGGGATTGTCAGCTTGGGGAGCCATAGCAACAGAGCCAATCTTCAAAACCATGGTGTCTTCTTTTGCTGCCTGATTAACTGTAATAAAAGAAATTGATTCATGAGGTATTCAGTGGGTCTGTGTGTACTTTATGCATATGGAGAAATCTAAATAATGGGTAGAGACACATGAAGATAAAACCAATAAATGAGGGCAAGGAAAAAATTATGTGAAAAATAAAAATATTTGAGGCTTTTGAGAACTACTTCCTTTATATCCCATTAAGTAATTTTCTGTTGTGCACAATTAAAATGATAATTAAAAAACCCAACAACTCCATCCCAACATTAAAACATACGATGTTAACTACGTATGAGTAGTGTTAAAGTAGTATGTTTCTCAAATTTCATAATCTTATGCTACTACATCTTTCTCCCAAGTACTGTCAGCCCTGGGTTTTTGACACTGCCATTGCAGTGTATGCATATATTATTGTCAACAAAGATATTAAAGGTCACTACAAGGTCAGTGACAGATTCTCAAACCATTTAAATCTACATGACAAATAATAATTAAATACAATACACACACACATATGTACACACATGGTCACAGCACTTCAATTTCTGACTTCTAACATGTCAGAAATTCCAAAAGAAATATAATGGCTGCCAACAGTAAAGAAAAAAACAAAACAGGTAATTGTTTAATATACAAGGACATTTCAACGTGTTATTCTAGGCACTTTTTAATTTAAGTAATTTCTACTGTGAAATTGCTTGAGAAATAATTTCATACCTATGTAAAACTTCCACCTCCTAATGGAATCTAACACTAAGGTAAGTAATCTCAGAAAACAATAAAAAATGAAAAACAATATATATATATATATATATATTTAAATTCTGATCCTTTGTATTGAATAAAGCAACAGTATTTTGCCATGTTCTTATAAAGTTTAACAATTTTTCTGGAAATCACTGGCTAATTCAATGTCTTTTCTAAGGACCATTTGAAAATGGATAAGGGTTCTTCATGGCCCCATTAATTTATATTAATATAAATTTATATTCTACTCCCTCTTGTCCCACAGATGATGCCATTGTAGTAGCTTTCAAAAATTGTTTAAAATTGCTAACAATATACAACTTTGTGGCTTTTGAAGAAAACACATACTCAAACTCATCGTTTCTCCCAAGAAACTATCATCTGCCACAAATGGAACAGAACAGGACTGCCTGCAAGACCTCGGGAATATCCTGAACAGAACACGCCTACAAAGGCATACAATCCATATTTCCCAAACTGTGGTGCCCAAAGAATGCAAAAGCTAAGAGATTATTTCCAGCTGCTTCAGCAGTACACTCAGTATGGTCTGACTTAGATTAGACTAAAAAAGAAAGTCAGAATTAAGAAAATCAGAAAAAGTTAGAAGAAAGATACTCAGGAAAAGAAGGAACCAGGATAAGATGTACATAAAGGGAATGGCAAAACAGCTGGGAGGTGGGGGTCACAAGGACAGAAAAAGGGGGAAAAAGAGATGAGCTATCATAATAAATATTAGCATGTGGATGGTGCAATAAAGACAGTACTTTTAAATGTCCACAGCAAAAAAGATCAAATAGAAAACGGCTTCTCATGCAGCTGTACTCTTTTCAAATGACTAGAGGTCTGGTTTGATTATAGGTCCTTATACTATGAACATTGTTTACATTTCACAGATCTTGCATTTTATGCCAAGCTTATCAAATAGTTCCATGTGGGGAAAACCTCTGATTAAGCAGCAGGCATCAATTAAATCAATAAATAGTAAGTCTAGAGAATAGACCATACCACAAAAGTGCAATTAGTATACTTGCTAACTGTTCTTCCAGGTTACAGATACTACTCACCATATGAAAGTCTGAAATGTAATAGAAACACTGCAGTAAATGAGGTACATATGGAAGAAAAATGACGTACTTGGTGTTACATACAAAGCCAGATCCAAGAACAGAATTCTGTTTCTGTTAGAGCCAAAAGTGTTCTCACTAGATTATACTGACTATAAAGTTTTAATAATAAAGAAAAGCACTGAATGCAGATCATTCACAAACTAAATAAAAATAATCAATTTTATTATAGAAAGTATTTAGCTTATCAAAATGTACCTTTGAGATAGAAGAAAAAATAATAAAATATGTATTTATATAAGAAAGTGCTTTGATTCAGTTCTTTAGTTACTTTATAATTAGAAAAAAGTAAGCTTCCCCTTTTTTGGTTTATTTCACCTGCATTTAATAGTTGGACCATATGAGGAAATGTTCCCTCTAGATGCATTTTCAACATGAAAATGAATGCCTTCCTTCTTTGCTTAAACTGTATTTTTAAAAATTTAGGCTCATGCGGAACTACTTACTCTAGAAGACTCATGTTAGATCCAAAAAACAGTCCTCTATTCTGAAATAAATAGCTTAAACTGGAAGTCAAACACCTGTAGATTCAGGATCTTGATAATGATTGCACATAATGCAAACAATATTCAAGTTGAAAACCAGACTTTCAGTATCATTTGTTTAAATAAAATATTAGAATGTTAAGTATATTTTTCTTATTATTAACTGATTTTACACATGAACTATTAAAAACTTTTACAGTTAATGTAATGTGAAATATAAGTCTGAAAGATTGTAACTTTTCTTGGTGCAAGAAGAGTGTGTATTGAAAATGAAAACGTTACGAACAACTTTGAAATTATGAGCTTAAGTGACCAGAACCTGAAGTTTAAATAAAGAGCAGAATTTTCATGCAATTGTTGGATAACATAAGACTGTTATTTATAAATAACTTTTCATAAATCCAGCAAGAAATAAGTGTTTCAGAGACTTCTTCCTTTAGGATTCTCAATATAAACTCAACAGAATAAAACATCTCAAGTCCCAAGAGTATTTGAACTTGCCTCTGTGCAATGTTACACTTTTATAAACCCCTAATTGTAGTGACAACCCTACACAAAGCTATCATGGGTGAATTAATCATTTGAATTAAGAGCAGCAATGATGAAAGACGAAGTGTCAAAAAACATGTAGAATGTGCCAAAAGTTTTGAATATTTGGCATGCAATATAACTACAGAAGGCTATCTACCTACCTACCTACCTACCTACCTACCTACCTACCTACCTACAAGATATATCTATATAAATTATAGACAGGCACATTCTAGAAAGTCATTACTTCTCAGAGATAGTTTATAGATATAAGTACAGCTGACCCTTAAACAACAAGGGTTTGAACTGTGCAGGTCTGCTTATATGTAGATTTTTAAAAATAAACATATTAGAAAAATTTTGGAGACTGGAGACAATTTAAAACAACGCTGATGAGCTGTGTAACCCAGAAATACTGAAAAAGTTTAGAAAAAGTTAGGTACTATTGTAAGAATACTGCATAGAATACATATGACATATAAAAATATGTGTTAACTGACTGTGCTATTGGTAAGGCTTCCTATCAACAGTAGGCAATTAGTAGTTAAGTTCTGGAGGAGTCCAAAGTTATACGTGGATTTTCAACGGGGGCAAGGGGGCTTGGTGCCCCTAACCTCCGCATTGTTCAAGGGTCAACTATATAGGTATAAGATATATACATGTAGATATAAATACAGATATACACATAGACATAGACACACACAGAGGCAGAGGGAGAGAAGAAAAGAGAAGAGATACATGCAATACAACGTAGTCCAGACAAAAGACTTAATACACAAAGAGTTCTTACTCATTGATAAGGAAAAGATGAGCAACTACCTAGAAAAAGAATGCAATTTTAATTAATGAGACTGACAAAAACCCAAAACTCTGTTAGAATCAGAGTAAGGAAATAGTAAACTGGTGCAGCTATTTAGACAGGCAATTTGACATCCCTTAACATCTTTTTTTTTTTTTTTTTAGAATTTTTTTTTTCAACGTTTATTTATTTTTGGGACAGAGAGAGACAGAGCATGAACGGGGGAGGGGCAGAGAGAGAGAGACACAGAATCGGAAACAGGCTCCAGGCTCTGAGCCGTCAGCCCAGAGCCTGACGCGGGGCTCGAACTCAGGGACCGCGAGATCGTGACCTGGCTGAAGTCGGAGGCTCAACCGACTGCGCCACCCAGGCGCCCCAACATCCCTTAACATCTTAAAGGTACATGCCCTTTGATCTAGCAATCTTTTTTGCTAGAAATTTATTTATATACATACTCACCCAAGTCATGAAAAATGCCACTAAAAAGGTGTTTACTGCAAAAAGTGTTTGTATAAAGGATTTAAATTAACCACAAGTTCACAGAGAAACAGACTATATTTTCCAAAATGGCTGTAACAAAATGCACTCTTTTTTCCATATGCTCTTATTCAAGGTTACCTGCTTAGGAAGTACTTAGGCATGTGGATTTTGAAATTCTACCTTAAAAATCCTACAATAACCACCACCAAAAAAAGAAAGAACTTTAAAAATAAGAAAGCAAAGGCTAGAAATATTTTTGCAATTCCAATCAATTGAGGATTTTCCTAGTTAAAGCAGCTGAATAGTAAATTTATTTTTTTTAATTTTTTTAATGTTTCTTATTTTCGAGAGAGAGACAGACAGAGCATGAGCAAGGGAAAGGACAGAGAGAGAGAGAGAGTGAGACACAGAATGCAAAGCAGGCTCCAGGCTCCGAGCTGACAGTACAGAGCAGAATGCAGGCTCAAACCCACAAACCATGAGATCATGACCTGAGTCAAAGTCCGACGCTTAACAGATTGGGTCACTTAGGCGCCCCATTGAATGGTAAATTTAATACAACACCAACAAAATTGTGTGATATGTAGTATTAATGATTATAATACAGTAAACCAAAAAACAAACAAAACAAACACACAAAAGAAATAAAGCTGTTTTCTCTCCCTTTTCCCAAATAGCCAGATTTTTATTCCTTCTGACATGTACACAAATCAGTGAAGCACAGAACCTGTTTCAATAAACCATCTCTGCGAATGATAGGAAAATAAAGCTAGAGTGAACTACTGAACTTCTAACCTCTGTCTCGTTGAAGAGGTGCTCAGTGTACAGGTGCTCCCATCCTTACTAAGAGTGAGCCCTCTTATATTCTGAACTATGCCTGCACATGAGTGTTGTTCAAAAAATACCACAAATCCTGCCTTAGTCAAAAAGGTGTCCAAGCAGACTGGAGGTTCCTCAAAAACAAAGAATTCTCAACACAGAATTACCATATGATCCAGCAATTCCATTCCTAGGTACATATCCCAAAGAAGTGAAAATGGGCTCAACAGACACTTGTATGCCAGTGTTCACAGCACCACTACTCACAACAGCCAACACAAAGGTGGCAACAACACAAGTGTCTAATAGATGAAAGTTAACAAAATGTGGCACGTCCATACAATGAAGTATTATCCAGCCACAAAGATGAAGCTCTGATACCTGCTACAATTCGGATGGACCTTACAAACATCATGCTAAGTGAAATAAGCCAAATATTTATGATTCTGCTTACATGTCTGTCTGCTTACAGAATAAGCAAATTCACAGAGACAGAAAGTAATGAGTACAGAGTTTGTGATGATGAAAACATTTGGAAACAGATAGTGGTCATGGTTGTAAAACCTGGGCAATGTAATTTATGCTGTCAATGTACACTTGAAAATAATTACAAATGGAAAAAATCTTGTTATGTGTATTTTACCACAATAAAAAAATTGAAAAAAAAAAGACTTCTGACTCAATGACTGAGATAATTTATACTTTATAGATAAAGTCTATCTTAAGAAGAAACATTTAACACCATAAATAAGGTTCACCTAAGGGCCATGACACTGATGTGGGTGGTGAAAAGAAGTTGTCATGTAAGTTTCTCTCACATGTATGTATGTTTACAAAATTTTATTCAAAGGAGTTCTAGAATGAATGTCTAACTGAAAGAATAAGTCACTATGAAAATGTCCCTCCTATTAACAAGTACCAAAGACATCTCAAATCATTCAGTACATCAAACAGGTAAAATATTTTATGATGAATAAGCAAATGTTGGATGCAGATCAAATGTGCATAAGGAGGAAAGCTATGTCTGATTCTGGAAGATTTATCAGTATAAAATACTATTGAACACCTATTTAAAAAGTCTAAGCTAGCTGGCTCATCCTGAAAAAGCAACATATTGCTACTGCTCTACATTCTAGGCCCAATTTCAAAACTTAAATGGGAGATGAAGCATATACATTCGGTTTCTTTTCTTTTTATTTGTATTTGTGATCAATATTGATGTTTTAGGATGTGAAATTTAAGGTGTGAGACCTTAAAATAGCATTAGGGATATTAGAGGAAGAAGGATTCAATCTAGGATTAGTTAGCAGGCAATTACTATTTAGACGCCAATTACATCACATAATTTGAGGATGATTTGTAATTCCTGAACACTTCTGTAGCAGTAAAAACTCACCACAGATAGGTTGCTTTGCTTCCTGATTTGTCTGCACGACCTTTCCCAATTTTTTCATACAGCACTCCTGTATTTCTCTCCACCTCATACTACCCTCTCATCTCTAATAACATTTTTTTTCCCTTAGATTTCCATGAAGTTTTGGGCCTTACCACTTGTTTACACTCAAATGAAAATAATTAGAAAATTATGGAATGAAAACACAAAATACACACTACAAAGAATTTTCAGTAAATCTGGGGTGCCTGGGTGGCTGAGTCATTTAAGCCTCCGACGTCGGCTCAGGTCATGTTCTCATGGTTTTTGGTTCCAGCCCCCATTGCTCTGAGCTGACAGGAAGGAGCTTACTTCCTGCTGAAAGATCCCGCAGAAGGATCCTCTGTCTCCCTCTCTCTTTGCCCCTCCCCTGACTGTTTTCTCTGTCTCCCTCTCAAAAATAAACACAAAAAAAAAAAAGAAAAAGAATTTTCAGGAAATCACAAAAGCTTACTAATATAAATTATTTTAAATGAAATTACAGAAACTCATTCTGGTTAGAAAAATAAATGTTTTTATAATACCCAGAGAGGTATCTGTAGAAAAGAAAACCCTTAATTGCTAAAAAAAATTTACAATTTGTTAATAATATAGATATCACAAAACTTTATTCTTATTTTCATCTGGATACACATTTTCTGCAATTTTATTTTAATGGAAAAACTTATAGATACTATAATATAATTATATTTTAAAATATTTGTTTATTTTGAGAGAAAAAGAACAAGTGGGGGAGGGGCAGAGAGAGAGGAAGAGAAAGAATCCCAAGTAAGCTCTATGCTGTCAGATCAGAGCCCTACACGGGGCTGAATCTCATGAACCAGTGAGATCATGACCAGCCAAAATCAAGAATCAGATGCTTAACCAACTGAGCCAGCCAGGTGCCCCAATATAATGATAGTTTTAAAATACAATGGACTACTTCAAACTCTTACCAAAATAATCCTAAGTTTTCTCAAATAAAGAAAGCCAAACTACTTCTGTTTCCATAGTGTTTTCCCCCATTCGCAGTTGAAAAATCAAAAAGATGGTCTGAAATCTCCATGACCTTTTATGTCTATCCCTCTTTCTGTATGGTTATGAAAAAGTGTTATTATGACACAAAATGGGACTTAGAGAGCTATACTGTTTAAAAATATAGGTTTCTTTTTTTGCCTAAGTAATTTTAATATAAATCATATCAGTTAAACATTCATTAGATACTCACATAATAAAGGATAATAACAAGGAAAAAGCACAAAGGTCAGCGTGTCTACAATGAGCATGCAGCCTCTATCCTGGTTAGTAGTTGCCTCTCAGATCACTTGTAATTGCTCAACAAAGACTAACTTTATTCTTTACCATTCATGTGTTTCTACAAAGTCTCTGAACAGATGAAAACAACTTGTATAATACTGTCAGAATACAGCATATACAGCCAATACTAATTTTTTTATCTCAAAATAATCAATTTTATGACAGTTCTACTAAAAATCAGAAAGAAAATAGGAACTGGTTAATACTAAAAATCCATGAAGTACAGGGGCAACTCGGTGGCTCAGTCAGTTCATTTTGGTTCAGGTCATGATCTCACAGTTTGTGGGTTCGAGCCCCACGTCGGGCTCTGTGATGACAGTGCAGAGCCTGCTTGGGATTCTCTCTCTCTCCCTCTCTCTCTTTCCCTTCCCTGCTCTCCCTCTCTCTTAAAAATAAACAAATAAACATTTAAAAATATCCACTAAGTATAATACACTGAATTTATCTCTATACATGTTGGTAATTAAGAACTATAAAGCTCTACAAATTTATTTTTTACTTAGGGAACTTTTTTAAAAAGGACCATTACCTTGAATAAAACTTTATTTATAATGTTAGGCAGAATAACTTTCCCCAATTAAGATTTGCCTTTGGGAGACAGACTAGGCTCCGAGAAGAAACAGAATGAACTAGATGCTTTTCTTTTTTTTTATTTGCTATCACTGACCATTCAAGCTCTTCCTCCTCCACATAATAACTAAAAGGGAAAAAAAAGCTTTACTGTTTTCATGTGGCAGAGGCTAGTACTTATCCCTCAACTACCATTCTCTCTTTTTCTAATTCACATGGCCTTAATTTATGAGCTGGGCACCCTACCACCTAGGGAAATACTGTTTCTCAGCCTCTCTCACAGTGGGGTGTAGCCATATGACTATGTTTTGGCCAAAGAGGTATATAAGCAGTAGTGAAATGGGGGACTTCCAGATATTCTACTTTAAAAGAATGGGCACATCTGCTGATTCAGTTGCCATTTACTGAAAGCTAACTATGCAGGTAGCACTATTCATGTAGTCGCCACATAGTCATCATTGAAAAGTAAGCTGTCAGTAAAGTCTACCGTCAAGTCAAGCACTACTATTACCATTTATACGTAGGAACTTAGACTTAACTTGCTTTAAATTTCACAGTTCTTAACTAGTAAATCTGGGATTTGAACTCAGGTCTCTGTAACTTCCAAGTTCATACTATGTGAACTACTATACTAGAACTTCACTCAATATCTTTAAAGTTCTTCATTGTTTTCTAGCATGGGAAAGCAAAAATTTAAAAGTTACTCTCACGGTTGGAGGCAGTGGGATTCTAAATTCATTTCATTACATTTTATTTATTTATTTTTTTAGTAGGCTCCATGCCCAACATGGGTTTGAACTTACAACCCTGAGATCAAGAGTCAGATGCTCTACCAACTGAGCCAGCCAGGTGCCCCAAATTCATTTCATTTTAAAACCTAAGTTAATTTGCACTGAGAAGCCTGGAAGAAGCCACAGGAACCTTGTGTGTTGGCTATTTTTTTTTAATAATTTCTACTTACCTTAGGTATATAGAATCTAACATTTGAGTTTAATAAAACAAATGACAGTAAGATAAGCTTCACTAGCAAAAGTCCTGATGAAAAAAAAATCTACTTTTTACTCTAGTAATTGAGTCAGAAACAAACCCAGTATCCTGACATATCTCCTAAAGGTTTAGTTGTAGAATGACTGTAACATAGTTACTCTTTCTAAAACACACCAGAGTACAAACTACAACCACCAGCCATATTAAAAAAGAATAGAAAAAACTAAACTCCCTAAATGGAAGTTATGTAAAATCAGACCACAAAAAACTCTGAAGGACATACCTTCAATACGTGCCCACATTTCTTCTGTTTTTGGAACAAAAATTCTGATTATGCTTGTGTTGATATAAATCAAAGGTAAGCTGCGTGAAGTCAATGTATGGCTCCTCATGGGCTGACCAGGAGATTTTCTTTTCTCTTTTTGGGTCCTTGGTAATTTTGCTTGAAATATACTTGCAATGGCATTAAGCAAAGGAAAGCAAAGGACAATGTCAAAAGCTTGTGCTGAAAGAAGAATTTCATGAAGAAAATGAGGGGAACCATCCGTTAAACCTTCAGATAACTTATGAAAACTTCTTCGCTCATTTCTTGATATTAACTTGTGGCGGACATTTTTTGTTACAGCTTTTGTGTATGTCAAAGAGAGAAATCCATGCTGCTGATGAGAGCCATCTAGGAGTTTTGCTGTTGTCTGTTCCAGAAAGAGGAAATCACAATACAAACTTCATTACAAAAAAGAAAAAAAACAACTATGTGAAAGCAGAAAATAATCTCAGTTGATATTATAATCTTTTACTATGTCTACACCCTCTGATGAGCACATTACTGATCAATTCCACACATGGGGAAAAACCATCTAAGACTTGGAATGCTGAACTGAAAATTAGAAATCCTGAGTTCTAGTTCTAGATCTTGAGAGAGGCAATTAAACTTTGTTATATCTGTGTCTATGATTTCTACATTCTCTGTGATATTCAGAATTTGCAACAAGACATCTCTGGATTTTATCTTTTCATTCTTGATAATTTTTCATTAAAAGTACCAATATGGATCACAGAGACATTGTTTATGCAGATGAAACTGAAATAACCATGTAATGTACTTCCATTTGTAATCAACAAACAATCTGAATAGAAAAGATGATTGACTTCCCTCGACTTAATTAACATTTATGAGAACAGAGTTTTTCTTTTAATAATTTGGCTAATGTATATGAAGACTAAGCCCATAAAAAGAGCTTCATTGATACCATGCTTTGATAACTAAACCAATCATTTAATGCATGTTTATTGGAGATAGTAACATAACACAAAAATAAAACATCTGTCTTTTAGAACTTGCTTATTTTCAGTGGCTATCATTCTGTTTACAAAACCTAACTATCCACTCTCTCACAATTCAAACTCCTATTCCTTGAGTTTAATGCTACTTAAATACACATACGACATTTGACTGACAGTAAAAATTATATCATTATGTCATCAATACTGCTGACAAAACATGTCCAATTATATTCAAATTACACACTATAAACAAATTGTAGTAAAACAGCATACTTTGAAGAGTGAAATAAAATGCATACTTTCTATTTCTCAACATTAAAGGACAGCTCTTAAAGTTTTCCTGAACCAATTAATGTACATAAAATCCTATTTTACACATCACTCAACATAAAGTTAAAGTTAAGGTGTTATACACATTTCCAACCTCTCTTCCCAGGGCCTGATAAAGTTTTTAGGTTATTACAGTCCAATGCGTGATGTCGAGAGAGGAAGTGCACTGAGAAAGAACAACAAACAGGAAAAAAGTGAGAGTGGCAAAGCAGCAAAGTGCCCGGGCCTATGTTATCCCAGAACTAGTGAAGCTCTTTTGCTTCCATTTTCTTCCTCTCACATTGCTACCTACCACCTAGTGACACAGCAAGGGGAAAATAGTAGGCATTTCAGCTGCCACTGTTAATTTTGTTTTTAATCTGGACTTTACAATGAACAAAGGTGAGGTAAAAGTTATCTTTGTCTATGTTCTTTTTTAACCTAATTTTCTGACCATTAAAAATACCCTGGGAAGTAGGCATTAAGTGGATGTGCAAAATAATCATTTTTCATGTTAACTGCCCTGCTGCCTTCAGAGGTGTTTTTTTGTTTTGTTTTTACTGTTCCCAACTTTCTAGCTGCCTCTCTGATTTCCCTTTCCTTTTGCTTTCTACACGCAAAAGGAAATACAGTAAAGCAAGGAAACGTGCTACCAGTCTTACGTCCATCTTGCTAGGTAACAGGAAACACCGGATGAAGAACGATGGCTGTGATATAGCCCAACAGCAACAACACTGTCTGTATTTAGATGTTTAAACTGGACTTGGGGGGCAGGGCTACAATCAACCACTAATCTAAATAACCTAACTCAAATCCTCCTTAATGGCTATGCTTGAATACTGGAAATAGTATAAAAGGTTTTTCAGTGTATGAATGTTTTGATTTGGAAAATATATTTTAAACATATTGAACGTAGGTACTCTTGAATGTAAACTCCCCATGAGAGAAAGTTTGTTTGTTGAACTGTTGCATCCTCAACTCCCTTAATGTACAAGGAACAAAATGAAAAAACAAGTGAATACTAGCTGGAGTGAGATAATGTAAATATTACTTTTCATATGGTAATAATCAGCATCTTACACTCTTTAAACGAAAAGTTAGAAAACACTGATAATTAAAGAAGTATTATAAAAATGCAGAAAAATTTTAAAGGGGATTAATAAGTTTGGGTTTTTTCATGAATATACATTAAAATTATTAAGTATGTAAAAAAATTAAGAATGTTTCTCAGAGACACCAATACCATTCAAATAAAAATAAAACTGAACAGAATTTCCACTGATATAAAAGCCACATGTAGAGATGTTTTTTCCAGACTAAAATTCCAGAAAAAATATCAGAATCCAATTAGAAACTAGCATTTGCTATTCAAATACAATATTAAACAACTGTTTAAAATATTTGACTAATTTTATCACCTTTTTAAAGATCTAGGCTTAAATTCCTTTTCAGCTACAAAAAAGGGGAAATAGTTCACACATGCTAAGAAAACATCTAATGTTTGCAACGATTTAAAAAATTCTTAAGAGAATTGCTATTATCATTGTGGTAATCTGTTCTTAATATTTTTAAATTATATGCATTTGTATTGACTTTAAGAATGGCGTTTAAAATAATTAGCTTAATGACATATCCAGATATATTGTACCACTTAGAAAAGAATAAGGTTCTGAACTTCTAAAAGCCACTGGTGGACAGTCTAGTGTTCATCCTATATCCAGCAATGACAGGCATATAGCCCTGTCCAGATTCAAGATCACCAAATACGGTAATGTGGATTAGTTGTGAGAAGGAAATGGCATAATAGAAAGGGGAAAAAAGCAATCTAAGTAAAAGCCATAAAAGAAAAGACAAAGCAGTCTGGTCAACTCTTGATTATTCAATACATGCACAATTTAAAAAAAATTACACTTAATGTCCTACACTTCTATTTTCTTATGCTGATGGTAAAGTTAGTTTGTAGTCACAAAACCAGAGTGAAAAAGAGTATATGCAAGTAACTCAGAAACAAATTAGATGATACTAGAAAATCAGTCTATGAGTTAAAAGTAAAGTAGAGTTCATTTACAAAGTGGATGACACAGAGGAAGATAAAAATCAAGAGTTGACTCTATGGATAGTTCAATTCCTTCTCTGGATTCCTGTTAGTGGGAGTTCTGTAGCATAATTTTAAAATGATTTCTTACAGAAGGAAAGAAGCCAGAGCAATTACTGAAAGGGTCCTGCTTGCTGATGGGTCGAACCAACAAGGTGCGTCTGTTCAGCTTGTCAGTACAGGAAAGGAAGACACCTCCACATTGCCCCAAAGACCAACACTCTTCCCCAAGGCTTGAGGTGATGGACAGGAGCAAAGAAGGTGAAAAGACAAAAAGCAATAAAAGCCATAAGCAAAAAACTCTGGATAGTTTTAATTTTGCTCAAGTTTGCATGGGCTCAGGTTTGAGCCCCTGCTAGGTATGGCCTCTGTCTGGACCATCTTCTGCAAAAGCATTGTTAATGGAAGTAAATGAAAAATAATCGCTTTTAGTGTCAAATTACTACTATTAGTTTATGATAAAGGACAATCCAACATGAACTCACTTATGAATAGGAAAAACTTCTAAAAATCAACATAATAGTACATTAATGATAAAACATTTTAATAAAAGCAATCCTACCTTTGCTTTTTGAAAAATTTACTTAATAGCTATAATAGGAAAATGGTTACAAAACACAAGCATTTAAAGGAGTAGTTTTATTTTGTAATGTAATTTTGGAAGAATAGGTCAAAAAGAATTTATCTGAGCTCTAATTCTTGCAACCATTAGTCCTATTGCATGAAAGAACAAAGATAAACAGTTTATAATATATTTTCAAAAAATCATAATTACTAAATGAGTCTCACCACAGGTTTTTCTTTGCACTGTAGAAATACTCCTTCAAAATGTCCTGACTGCCAACCTTCCCCTGGCCTGGAAAACATAAGTTCACCTTATCTGTTCTTTTCAATTTTTCTGAGTTAAAAACTGAGCATATATAACTATTTCAAATAGTTACCATGTAAACAACACTACACTGAACTGAAACGTGGAACTGACAATGCAATCAAGAACAATTTATTTTAGCACCACACCCTGGGTAGTTTTGCATAATAGAAGCTTTTGTCTTACTGGTAAAACTGTATACTTATTGATTGGTTATTTATTTCTACCTTATCTCTGAGACCACAAGGCCCCTAACAGCATGATTTATGTTTATTTTTCTTACAATACTATATCCTCAGTGCTTAGCATAGTGCACATAATACACAACAAATATTTTGAATAAATCAATGGGTAAATATTTAAAACTTACATAATTTAACAGTAAAGTCATTGATGATCTAGAACATAGATTATAATGTTCACATCATCAGAAAATTATTACAGCTATAACATAATAATCGTGTATCACTTGAAATAATCATGTATCACATGTATCTATATCTATCATATAGAGATATACTATTCAGGAGGATCTAAAGAGCTAAACATTACATTATCAAAGATCAATTAATGATTCATGGTTAGTATAAAAGAAAATATATGCTTCATAACATTCTACTATTACAACAGGTTTTAATATATACCCAGCAAAATATTTTGAACTTCATAATTATGACACAATTTTTTGGCTAGATAGATTTGACAGTCATTGACATAAGCAATAGGATATGTGTGACATGCAATATGATAAGTAATAAAAATTCAAATGTTTTTAATGTAGAATTAGAAACCTGTTAAAGAAAAAAGATTCTGTTTTTAGGGTATATGATGCACCAGTAAAAGTACAGAAACAGATGTGCTTCTGCAGGCACTCAATAAATAACTGCTGAATGAAAATTATGAATCCAAAAAACAGACTTTAAGGCTGTTTCTATACTAAATTAATATGAAACTAAAAATATGATGCTGTTTAAAAAATAATTTTAAAAAATGTGTTTTATTATAATTCAATTAACAAATACAAATTCCAGAATAGTATTCCAGAATAGCAAAAAAAAAAAAAAAACCCAAAACTCCAAAAAGTGCTAGTTATTTTGTATTTGGGAAAAATTAATGACAACATTGCTATGTATCTTTGTGAGGATATGTAAAACTTTACTTTTTGGGGGTGCCTGGGTGTTGCAGTCGGTTAAGCATCCAACTTCAGCTCAGGTCATGATCTCGCGATTCACGAGTTCAAGCCCCGTGTGGCGCTCTGTGCTGACAGCTCAGAGCCTGCAGCCTGCTTCAGATTCTGTGCCTCCCTCTCTCTTTCTGCCCCTCCACCACTCACACTCTGTCTCTTTTTCTCTCAACAATAAATAAACATTAAAAAAACCCAAAATACAGTTGTTTAAAACTTTATTTTTTTACTATTATTTATTATAAATAAATTATATTGGCCCACAATAATACTTTTGATAGAAAGTTATTAGGGCAAGAAAAATCTGGTTCTAGGAATATCTACCACATGTATATTAGTCAAATGAGAGATTAAGAAAAGTCTCCAAAGCACAAAGGGCCACGAGATGTCGTTCCATTTTAATCTGTGATTTAACTCATATGGAGAGTGGACAGCAAGTATACAGCAAAAACAAAACCATCCACTATGTCTCCAGTATCTTTGCAAATATACAAAATAACAAACTGTTTGAGTTTGTTATTTTCTATCAAACAGACTATCAAACTGGTAGTAAAAGCAGCTCGTTTCATTTAATATGGCAATATGGGTATTTATGAATAGATTTGCCATCGCATGAAACAAAACTTTGTTATATTCCATATATGAATGAATACCAAGTAAAATTAATCAATTTATCTGTTAAGAACTCTCTTTGGGAATAAGTACAGCACTTCAAAAAATAACAAAATTAAAATATAAAAATTCTTATATAAGACTGTGTTCAAAGAAAGCATAGCTTTTCCCATATTTATTATTATTTACCTGCTTCTATAGTGATCAATATTGAAACTTTCTATTTTACATTTCACTTTGGTATATACATCCTGAACATCTATGGAAGCACTGAGATCTTCTAGTTCACTGACCATACAAAGCTCTGCAATAAGAAGCAAACATAATCAGCATTGGCCTCACAATCAATATTAAAACCTCGTGTTTTACACTTAATGTTCATATATACATCCTTAACTCCTAGAGAGGAAATGAGACTTTCTGTTTATTAACCATACAGGATTCTACAATAATAAGGAAAAGTAACATCAATATAGGCCTCACGATTAAGATAAAGCACCTATTTCAAGACAGAAGAAATCCACTGATGCTTGAGGTACTGTATCTAACAATCTTTGCATACTTTTAGTGAAAATGATATAACACATCAATGAAACCAATGAAAAAATTACTTCATGGCTTTTGGAATGAATTTTAATATAAAAAGACAAAATTTAGGTATTGCTAATAGAAAGCAACTAAATTACACCTAATGGTGTTTGTTTACTTTAAATGACAGTGATAAATAAAACTAGGTTCTACTATTTCTTTGAAAAATAGTGTTTAATATTTTACCTTTTTAGCAGAGAAGAAAAGTAACCCTGTACCTGTGCCTTTATTTTCAGGATCTGGAGCAAAGAGCTTTATAGTAATTTTGGGGAGCACCCACTGCATCCACAGACTAACACGGCCACTGGATCCACCAATGTTACTTGTAGTTTGTTCCAAGGTAACAGAATCTGAAAATGGTGAGTCATCACCTGCTTGTACAGAATCTCCCTGGAATCAGAAAAAACAAGTGTGTAACAAAGAAAAATAACTATAAAAAATGATAAAATAAATTTTGAAGGCTCGACTTCTGGAAATAAAGTTTTACCAGATTATGGCCATATTCATTCATTTACCTATTGCCTATGGCTACTTTTTAGCAGTTAAGTAGTTCCTATAGAGATACTATGGGCCACAAAACCTAAAATATTTACTATCTAGCCATTTATACAGTTTGTCTACCCCTGCTATACAGCACTTATGTATGAATCTGCAATATCCATAGCAAAGTGATTACCATAATAAGCATGGAGTAAGAAATAGAACATTTATTATGTCTCACATATTATAAGAAGACATTAAAAAGTTGGATTTGATAATAGTTCTTTTTTAATTTTTTGAAGTAATTTCTACACTCAACATGGGGCTCAAACGCACAACCCCAAGATTAAGAGTAACATGTTCTACCAACTGAGCCAGCCAGCCAGCTAGGCACCCTGACAACAGATTTTTACAATGACTTATATGGCTAAACAGCTCAAGGTAAAGACCATGAGCTTATTTAATTCAACAAATACATAATGAATTACGAATATGTAAGTTCCCACATTTGGAACTAACAAACTTTCTGTAAAAGGTTTGTTTGGTAGTCCTTGTTTTCGTTAAATGTTTTCAGCAGCTGTTACATGGTCTGGAGAAAATTATAAATCCTGGTTTGGAGTTGGATAACTTCAGCCTCAAGACAGGAAGAGATGGTGTCAGGGATAGTGATCACTCTCACGTATTGTTATTTTAAGGATTAGCTACCAAGTATTTGGGCTCTTAAAATCCCACCTTTGCAGTCCATTTAAAACTTTCAAAAATACTCAGGAGCCCAAACCCATTCTCTGAGAATTGATCAAATACACTATAGTATGCTTATTTAAAAGACGTGTATATATTTTTAAACTTTAGTTATATGTACTTAAACATAGTCTGGTAAAGCAGCATGATACACTAGGTTAAGGACTTCTTCAGACCCTATTCATGTTTGTTTCCTCCTCTGCAAAATGGTTATTTTGATATTTATCTTTTAGAATTGTTGTTAAGAAGAAAAAAGAACACGAACATAAAGTGATTACATATAATAAACAACTCATAATTAGTACGTGTAATTATCGCCAACAAATGGAACAACTACTTACAAATTGTATGCTCACAGTCTTACAAAATTTGGTATTCTATCTATACCTTCTTGCCTTTCTCATTTTGTCATCTTTCTAACTTTAGCACCTTTTCCTTTGCCATATATCCTCAACTTCTAATAGTTCTTTGTTGCTTTGAATGTCTCAAACAAAATGTTCACTTCCTATGCCAAGGAGTCATGACCAGTAGTCAACAGCCAGAACAAAACATCCCTTAAAATTTAATAGAAGACAACACAACATGGTCAGTATATTGCTTTCTATGGATAGTTTCTCAGGACAGAAGCCACTCATCTCTTAGTCAAGCCATTAGTCTGACAGCTAACAACAGGGACGATGAGTAAAACCTTATGTAAATCCAAAAATTTCTGCTCTCATTAGCACAGACATGTATTCTACTCTGGTATATTCAGCGCCTACATGAAGTTTTTACCTTGACCTCATGATAAGTTTTACAATCTCTTTCAATCAGAAGAAAATTTAATTTCCTTGAACACCCCAAAGGAGACTTAATGGGGAAGATTTTCACAAAAGAACAGACAAGTACTTATTGTTGGAATACTTAGACACCAAACACAGCAAAGCAATAGTGTCCTGTGATTTACTGTGACAGAAAATTATAGACTTAAATCTGAAGATAGTGAAGCCATTCCTTGTTACATTTACACCAAACAAGGCAAACAACTTCCTGTTCGTGATGTTTTCATATAAATGCTTCTCCAAAATAAGTAGTCCTAGTTCTGCTACAGCTGAAATTCTTACAATTTGAGAAGCGATACAAAAATTCAGGGTTTTGGTTGCTGTCTAAAGTAACACAACATCTAATGAAAAGCACAAACTAATCCCAGAAAAGGATGCATTTTACAAAGTCAAATTCAATAAAAGATAATATAATATAGTCAACACGCCTTTCTTTATGGGTAAATTCTTATAGCAGAAGCATTCATAAATTAAATTTTCCTTCAACAGTTAGAAGAACATCATACTCCCAAAAATGGAAACTGTGGAGAAAGCAGCACCTCAAATCAATGAGACCTAGATTTTTAAATACTGTTAGGTATATTCAGTAGGAATGCTAAGAACATGGTGGCTTCAAATTTAATAACTAAGCACTTATGAAAAAGTTGCTCTCCCTCCTCATGCAGTTTCAGTTTTCATTTTGGATTTACAACATTTGGTGTGGTATTGTTAAATATGTTTGTGCATTAATTTTCTGCTCCATTTCCAAATCTATAGCAAAAATAGAGCCAGAATTGAAGATGCTGAACTATTTTCCCACACCTCTTTATGCCAAGTTCTAAAATACACAGTTCAATTCTTTCACCATTCTGTTGCAAATTGACCAAAAGACTGAGTTTATTTTCCTAGCTGAATTTATCTTTGTTCATCTGGAAGAGCAAACACTGCAGCCCTTCATCCTTGGCCTGCTTTAGAGCTCAGGGATGATCATAGTTTTGGCCACACTGCTCCACTCCCTTATCAAAATAACTCCAGCATTCTTGTTCAATCACAAAACTTCCCAAAGGGCTAAACACTTCCACCACGGTTTGTACTTAAGTCAACAGTGACAAGTGGCCTGCTGTGGTTTCCACTACCTTTGCTCTCGCTATTTCAATGCAAGGGTGGGGAAAATGATGAACTGTTTTTAAGCTTCGTACTTACGCCTCTTACGCCTATTTCCCCTTCTACCACCATCCAGATTGATATTCAGGAAGCTAGAGCTATATTCACTGAAAAGTATGGCACTTCCTACCAACATGTCAACATTAAAAAAATTACTCATAAAGTATAAATCACCCAAGGATCATATAAACAAATACTCCTACTTAATACAAATAATTAAGAGTGTACTTTTTTTTTTTATAGCTTTTTTATTTTTTTTATTTATTTTTGGGACAGAGAGAGAGACAGAGCATGAACGGGGGAGGGGCAGAGAGAGAGGGAGACACAGAATCAGAAACAGGCTCCAGGCTCTGAGCCATCAGCCCAGAGCCCGACGCGGGGCTCGAACTCACGGACCGCGAGATTGTGACCTGGCTGAAGTCGGACGCTTAACCGACTGCGCCACCCAGGCGCCCCAAGAGTGTACTTTTTAAAACCAGATACATCTGTAGTGAACTCTTCATAGTCAAAATAATGAATGTATTTGATGCAAATGAGAAAAACAGTACTTTACATAGTAGCAATTTTTAAAAATTTATGAACTTCTTTGAATGCAAATATTAATTAGAAATGAAAAATTCAAAACTGTGATTTCAAAGCATTCCCTAGATACATAATCGATATAAATAAGCACAACAAATATAAGGTGACCTCATAGCAACTCCTTCTTAGATATGTCCCCTGAGGCAAGGGAAACAACCAAAAATAAACTATTGGGACTTGATCAAAATAAAAAGCTTCTGTAGAGCAAAGGAAACAATCAACAAAACTAAAAGGCAACTTATAGAATGGGACAAGATATTTGCAAATGACATATCTGATAAAGGGTTCATATCCAAAGTATATGAAGAACTTATAAAAAACACCAAAAAAAATGAATAATCCAATTACAAAATGGGCAGAAGACAACATGAATAGACATTTTTACAAAGAAGACATCCAGATGGCTAACAGACACATGAAAAGAAAGCTCAACATCACTCATCATCAGAGAAACACAAATCAAAACAATAAGGAGATATCACCTCAAAACTGTCAGAATTGCTGAAATCAACAACACAAGAAACAACAGGTGTGTTGGCAAGAATATGGAGAAAGGGGAACCCTTTTGCACTGTGGGTGGAAATGCAAACTGGTGCAGCCATTCTGGAAAACAGTATGGAGGTTCCTCAAAAGGTTGAAAATAGAACAACCCTATGATCCAGCAATTGGGTAACTACTATTTACCCAAAGGATACAAAAATGCTAATTCAAAGGGATACCTGCACACTGATGTTTATGGCAGCATGATCTACAATTGCCAAGATATGGAAAGAGTCCAAGTGTCCATTGGTAGATGAATAGATAAAAAGATGTGGTGTGTATATATTATACATATATATGTATATGTGTATACACACACACAATGGAAAATTACTCAGCCATAAAAAGAATTAAATTTCGCCGTTTGCAACAACATGGATGGAACTAGACAGTATAATACTAAGTAAAGTCAGTCAGAGAAAGACAAATACCATTTGATTTCACTCATATGTGGAAGTGAGGAAACAAATCAAACAAAGGGGGGAAAATAGAAAGGCAAACCAAGAAACAGACTCTTACCTATAGAGAACAAACTGATGGTTACCAGAGGGAAGGTGGGTGGGAGGATGGGTGAAATAGGTGAAGGGGATTAGGAGTGAACTTGCTGTGATGAGCACTGGGTGTTGTATCGAAGTGTTGAATCACTACATTGTACACCTGAAACTAATATTACACTGTATGGTAACTAACTGGAATTTAAATAAAAACTTAAAAAATCTGGCATGAGGTGGTTCATCCCTCAATCTCCAGTAATTATTTGTAATGCACTTATTTTCAGTTAAATTTAAAGTGAATATGGGTCAAAATAGGTGCCCAGGGTTAAAAGACAAAAACTTCTAGGTATAAAATAAGTAAGTCCTGGGGATGTAATGCACAGCATGATGACTATATAGGTAATAATGCTGTATTGTGTGTTTGAAAGTTGGTAAGAAAGTAGGTTTTAAATGTTCTCATCACAAGAAAAAATAACTTGTAACTATGTATGGTGATGGATGTTAAACACACACACACACACACACACACACACACACACACACAACACATATTTTTTAAACTAGAAGCAATTTTAATCACTGAATCAATGAAGGATAAAAATGGAAGTCAAATTTTGCCATGAAGCAAAACTTACAACATTAGAGGTTAATCTGTTAATTTTTACTTTTGGTTGAGTTGTAAATCAGTATTCTCACATACACTCAGCATTTTATATTTTTTCTTATACAACAAAAGTTTTGCTCCTCCTTCTATGTGGTACAGAATTGTCTCTAGGAAGCTGAATCCATTATGAGCTAAATTTTGCAGTCCACCTACATATTATGTGTATGCACATATCCATGCCATATTATAAATTCCTCTTAGGATAAAAAGACTCTGTTTTAAATGTTTAATTTTTTAAAGATGAATATTATTAAGTATCCAATTAAAAAAATGTGAAAACACAACAGAATAAACCCCGAAAGGAAAGACTTATGTATCTTAGCATAGATAGACAAGGTATCCTAGAGACTTTTAAACACAATTCTGAGGTATATATAGGTTTGAGGGCTTGATTTTATACTGCCAAATGTTTTCAAAAAACTTCTAGATATGAAATTAAAAGTAAAGGGGTTTCAGGCTAGAAACAACCCCTGTAGTCCATCAAAGATATAAACACACAAAACCTCTGTGGGAATAGGGCCTCAACCACTATGTAAAAGTCTCATAGGCTAATGAAAAACTCTTAATATAAGGTTACATAACACATAAGGAAGCAATCTACTAAGTGCAAGAGTTAACAACAGGATTAGACTCTCAAAAAATCTGGACAAATCTGATAAAAAACATAAAATAATTATTTTTAAAACAAAAGACCAAAACTTTTTAAAAAATAAACTCATATAGTTTTATGAATTCACATCATAATATATTTGCAGGGACTTAATATATACATGCTGTAGAGTATAATAAATCAGATTTATTTCAGTCATATGAGTTGATATTCCCAAATCATTTAACATCCACATATTTAAGAACAATGTGTTTAAAACCCAATCTGCACACCAAACATTGTACGGGTTGCTTAAATTAGGGTTATCCACTAATAATAAAGATAAGAGGGGATGGATGGTAGTGGAGAGTTATTTCACATCCAGTACTTCCCACTGAGTAAGTAACATATTCAAATATACAGCCAAATTCTTCAAAATTAATAAAAATAAGTTAAAAATGGAATCCAAAGGATCACAGTAACATATCTAATATGCTAGAACTCAAAAGTAAAGGAATGAAAATTACAAAGATCATTTATACACAGTTCTAGCAGCACAATAAACAAAGAGAAATGAGAAATGAAAACTTGGGCACAAAGTTTGAATTCTGGATGAATTAAACCACAGACTGAGTCATAGATGGAGCATTCATACACACAGGAGAAAACAATGATTGTATTTTCAGATGTCATCATTTACTGGCTAATTCTCAAAGGGGTAAATTTAAACTCATATGGATACATAGTTAACCTTGATCCCCACATAACTATTTTCTTGAGAGGAGAAATTAAACATTAAATATTCAATACATAGACACCTCCTTCTAATTTGCAAAGTTAGATCAAAGCCCTAACACTGATTATCCTAACAGTATTCACAAAAATCTTCCTGCCATTTATGGCAAATAAAGGAGCTAAATTATTTTAAGATATTTCTCAGGGAACAAGTATCCCAAATAACTGTAGGTTTCAAATCCATATTGGACTACTCACCTCTTTTCTCGACCACAGTATATAAACAAGAGAAGATGGTACATTCTGAAAATATTTGCCACTTCTTCCTTAAGTCTGTATTACCTTTTGCAAGCTGCTTTACATGGTCTTCCTCCAATGAATACGTGTTTTGCATTATGATTCTTTCATTTTCAGATCTTTTTCACATAGGTCAGATTAAATCCATGGCTAACGCAAAACTAATAAGCTCACTAATGAACATTTTCATTGCTTATGTTTACAACTCAATCAGAAAGAATCCTCAATATTTTAAATTTAAATGAATTGCAGGAATGTAAGGATCTTGTTATAGAAATCAGAATTTATTTTTTTAATTTTTTTTGTTAAGTAGGCTCCATGCCCAGTGTGGAGTTTAAACTCACAACCCTGCAATCAAGACCTGAGCTGAGATCCAGAGCTTGAACTTAACTGACTGAGCCACCAGACACCCTGGAATCAATTTCTTTTTATGTGACTGAGAAAATCTCTCCCTTTGTTAATCTCTCCCTTTATTAATTTCCCCATTTTGGCTCATGAGGACATCATTCTTCTGGCTTTTTCTATTATAATACACCTAATAAAACAAAACTGCTACTAATGTTATATTTATTTTCAAGATTCTTCTCAAGCGTTACTTCCTCTGCAAAACACCCAAAGATACCAGAGAATAAATTTGTTAATCATACTTCTATAATTACAGGGCATGTTAATCTCTATGACATCTCATATTAGGGCTACCATGTCCTTTTGTGTAGGTTGGACAGTGCACAATAGAGAGCACCATTTATACTGTACTTTGTACATATAGGACTGAATGGTAGTCCCTAGATCTATGACCAACAGGTGCGACCACTCCATGAAAGCCTTGTCTTTTCCAGTCTTTCAATGTTTTTTTAAATGTCTCTTTCTAAAAGCCCACTTCCCAAAATAGGTAGTCATGTTTATCTGGACATCCCAGTAAATAAAGTGCTTAGCAGACAATTGTTTAATGGAACACTCTCCTTTCTGCCAGTGGAATGTCTCTATGACTTAACTTCACTTATTAATTTTACTTATACTATCCTTGTTAGCAACTTGTCACCCCAAGCTTTGATTACTCTTCTAAAGTATTTCACAAAGTGTATTCTGTGCAATGATAATTTGTGGAAAAGAGTCTTTGGTTAAATAAGTTTGAAAACTATTACATTCAATAGAGTGGTTGTTGTTTTTAAACTGCAGGAGCTTTTGTATTCTAACTGTAGGAACTCCATGAAAGCAAGTTTTTACCCTAGAAGGGATATGCCCCATCGACCTCATAACTGCACATTTTAGACTGGACTTATTCCTCATTTGGAGTGTGGAGTAAAACCCATCACTTGGGTCACTGGTTTCTCAGAATGTAGAATGAACGGGGATAGAGAAGTTGCTTGTGCAGTTGTCAAACAGATCTACTCTAATGTGTTAAAGCCTCAAAGCAAATTAAAAAAAAAAAAAAGGTCCATTTAACTGAGTTTGATTGTCTTTAGTGTTTAAAAAAAAATAATAACATACCCTTTACCTGATGCTTCTTCCCATTCTGTACTTTGCCAAAGCTATGTTTCCATAGAACATGTCTTCATGCAAAAACAATAACATAACTTCTACCTCTATCTATTATAGTAGTTCTCAGTGGTGCAAGTTCACCCCTGTGTTTGGGAAATGTATTAGGATAATTCTGGTTGACTCAATGATTGGGTGTCACTACCGGCATTTAAGAGTTAGGATTAGGGGGAATTAAGAGCTTCTATCATGAATAAGGCAGTCCTGAAAAGCAAAATGATCTCATAGAAATTTACACAGGTGAAAATCTTGGAAATATATTTGGAAATAAAACTGAATTCAGCTTTAGATCTAAACATTATTTTTTTGGCATTTCTGCACAATTTTATTATAATTATACACTAAGAGTTCCAGAAATGTAAATAAAATGTAAATGAAAAGAAAGGAAGCATACATTTTGCTTTATTCAAAACTCTACCAAGTTTGCTGCTACTTCAGAAAATGATGCCACCAATAAATGATGCCACAACAGTACCACTCGTGGTACTGGATACAGATGGGAACAAGTCTATTTGTTATCAATCAAATTCACAGTAATTGTATGTACTGTGTACTTCATCGTGTCTTCTTCTAACATAGTCATGCCTGAGCACTTACACATATATTGAAATATATATTATTATACTTTGAATTATATTCCTTTAATCCTTTATATTTTGAGCTATTAGATATTTTTGAAATATTATGTATATGTGCATTACATTTTTTTTTCATTCAGGATAGTAAAGGGGCATTATAAAATATTTGTTATAAAACAGGCACTGGCATGTTGGGTGAGGTTAGGGTGTTAAAAATGAAAAGAAAGACTTTTATGACTGGAAGAGAGAAGGTGAGGATTTTGGGTTTGACAGGATTAAAAACCACTAACGTAAAGATAACAATAATACCCTGGTTCACAAAAAGGGCAGGGGCAGAGAGGGTAGGGGAAAGGGAAGCATAAGCCTCTTTTTCACTCAGCTTTTAAGTTTCCATACTCCTGAGGAAACATACCTTTACTGTGTCTCAGTTTTTTCCATTTCATAGAACCCGAATGTCCTGAACTACCCCACTACCTACTGAAAGCAATTAAAATACTTGGACCTAAAAGGAACATTAATAAATAGCCACTGCTACCACAGCTCCCCATGAGCCTTCTGAACCTGGCAGCTTCCACAGAAATGAGGTCATCTTCATTCTCAACCCTGATATAGAACTCTGTGGTATATATCACCCTTCACTGGCAGCAGACCTTTCAGAAACACTTACCTCAGTAGTAGTTCCAACATCAGCAGATGGGCTGCATGTGCTGGTATCTGGAGGAGCAGTGCCTACACTGCTTCTCACTGGAGAACCAGGGACAGGCCCCGCCACGGTTTCTGCATAGGCTGATGAAGGACTGAGATTACCTCTCCTCTGAATCTTATTCCAGACCTTATTCATGATCTCAGTCAGTTCATAGAAAAGCTGCACCTGAGCAGAAGAAAAAGGGAAAACGAGACTTTCAACTTCCAGTCACAATTAATTACTACATGTGAAAAAATTAAAACAAGTCCAGGGAAATAAGAATATATGAAATAAAAATCTATCAGTATATCACCAATCATGATATTATATCATGATCTGTAATCTATGATAACTATATAATATATATATATTATAATAATACATATGATCATGAAGATTTTATGATACGATTCAGAGGAGATATACAAAGAACAATTCATACAGCAAGTTTACAATTTTAAGTATTTTATCGTGATTTGAATTTGAAGCAGATATAATGAATTTACTCATACTTGATGTTTGCCACATATTCAAACTTTGATATTTTATGAGCAATTTACTTTTTTTGGAAAAACAGTGTTAATACAGCAATAATGTTAATTAAACAGCTTATTATGAAAGAGTGGATTGCTTTTAACACACAACTAATAGAACACAAAGAAATGCCTCTTAAACAGAGTTATCAGAATTAGATGTCAAATGTATACTAGTAAATATGATTATTTAATTACACATGAAATAATTACCATTCTTATTTCTAAATGTTTTCCACATTTAAATTCTCCCTACTTTTCTGAGGAATAAATCTGAAACAGGATTTCTCACCCAGTAAAATAAAGTGGAAAAGAATGACATAACATAGAATGGTAAAATGAAAATGTTACATATAAGACTTTGCTATAGATAAAGAACATAAACTATTCAACCTACCATTCCCCTTAGATTTGTCATTCCAATATTCAGAGGAAAAAAATTGTTTAACTTGCACATTGTTTGACTAAGTTCTAAGATATTTACACAAGATTTCATAAATAAGCATTAATCAGGGAATTTGTATGACAACATATTGCCATACACTGTATAAAACAAGCCCAAGGAAAAAAATGCAAACAAAATATATAAGCAAATCCACAGCTGGATACCATATTCTGCTTGCCATTAAAAAAAAAAAAGGGTGAAATTCTCATATTTATAAGAAGTTTCAGCCCCAGGACACATCCAGATGATAAAGCTGGCTTCTTATGTGGGCAGAACAGATGCATAAAAACACTGTTGTCAACCCTTATTTGATATAAAACAGTACTTAGGTTACAGTTTTCTCCTGCTTTTTGTGTGATGAAGTCTCAAATCTCAGGTTATAGCTCTTTTTGCTTTAAAAAAAAACATCTAATGGCTAGAGATCTTACAAAACACCTCTTAGAAAAATTTTAGTTCAAATTCTTTTGTCTTTCATAATCAAGAATGAGTTCTCCCTAAAAAGAAACAATTTTATTGCAAACCGTATTTTGAAAAAAGATTTTCTCCTTCTTAAACAATTAAAACTGACAAATAAGGAGAGCATACACCAAAGAAAACAACTTCTAGATACTTCTAAGGGCATAAAGTTAATTTATTTAAGAGAACTGATGCTTTTATGGTCACTATTTCTTATTTTCTTTAACTGTTACCCTTCAATAATTATGTATGAATGGCACTAAGTATGTGCATAATTAATGTGCCAAGCAAACACAGACATAAACTATAAACACATTTTTATTTTCAAAGGAGAAAGTTACTATCACAGAATTCAGACTTGCCAAATTCAAAGGTTTTAAAAAAATGAAAAAATATGAAGATAAATATTCAATTCTTATCCTTCAAGCTGTACTGAAAACTGCCAATGAAAGCTATCACTACCCCCCTATTAAAATGTCTAAAATCAAAAAGCCTAACCATAACAGTATTGGCAAAGATGAAACTCTCATTTACTGCTGATCAGAATGCAAAATGTAGAATAGTTTGGTGGTTTCTGAAAAAGACATACATCTACCATAGGATCCAGCCATTGCACTCTTGTTTCCCCAAGAAAAATGAAAGTCTATATCCACACAAAGACAGAACACAAACGTTCATAGCAGTTTTTCTGTAATAATCCACAACTGGAAAAAAATCTCAAATCTTCATCAGTAAGGGGACAAATAATATGTAGTATATGCATGCAACAGAATATCTATCAATAAAAAGAAATCAACTATGGATTCATGAAAAACATAACCTAACCTGAAAATAATTACGCTGAATGAAAGAAGCTAGGTTTAAAAAAAAAAAAAAAGGAGAGACAGAGACACAGAATACAACTGTATGATTCTATTCATACAAAATCTTAGCAAATGACAAGTATCCATAATGACAGAATTACTGGTTGCCTGGGATGGGGTAAGAAGTAAAATGGAGGATTATGAAGTGGCATAAAGAAACTTTTGAGGATGATGGATGTATGCATTATCTTGATTCTGAGAATGGTTTCATGGGTGTACATATGTCAAATATCCTAGCATTAATTTAAACATGTGCAGTTCATTGGATGTAAGTATATCCCAATAAAACTTTAAAACTTTCTTAAAGATGAGCACCATGTGAGGCAGCTTTATATACACTATGTATGAAGATGACTGAATATCAATAATATCTTGTGTATCGAATACCTAATGAATACCAAAAATATAATGTTTCACTGTTTAAAACTTAATTTCACATCTATTTTCTCATTTACTCTATAACCAATCACATAGGAGATTTACTTGGATTGGAGAGGCTGAGAGAAGCCTCAAGCCGATACATTTCTAAAGAAGAGACATGATTTAAGTGGATACAAAAAGCCACTGCAGTCTTAAGAATGCCAAGAGCAATAGCCAAGTGCAGGAGATGATGTAGGGGCATCGAAAGGCTCTATCCAATTAGCGAAGAAGAATTTGTTTTGCAAGGTATTAGGAGAGAGAAGAGTAATCATAAAGGTAGGTAGAAGAAAACCATGGGTATACAATTTCAATGGAAATCAAGCAAGAGAATGGAATTTCAACAAGTGATTACTACTCCATGTTGAACACCAAAGAGCTCTAAGTGAATATATATTTTAAAAGGCTAGCTCATTTGGTATGCAGGTTATCACTAATCATTAAAACTCAATTTCAGAAAAGAGAAAAGACTTGTCAAAAACTTAAAAACAAGCAAACAAAAAAAAGCCTTTGCATATAAAGCATAATCCTTAGTCTAATTTTGCATAAAGATAAAAATAAAAATCAGGGGACTCAGAAAAATTAAAAATGAGTGGTACAAAAAATACAAATCTAGTTTTGTCTAAACTCAATGGTGTGCTCTTAGACAGTAATGCCAAATTCTACTTCCTTACTGAAAACTGAACATAACTTAGCAATAAAACTATGAATAAACAGGATAAAAAAGGAGCATAAAACCTATTCTTCCTCTAGTTTCACATACCTAAAACCCAAAATGGCAAAGATGGTTTTGTTCCTGGAAATGCCTTATAGCAAGACAAAATGTATCAATTTATTGGCTAAGGGAAAAACTGAAACTATTATATTAAAAAGGATTCTACAGGCTCCTTTAATTTTACAATAAACATAATTTTTAAGGCTGAAGAGAACAGTGACTAAACACATTAAAGAGAATTGGGTAACTTTGGTAAAACAGTTAAGATAAAGGGAAGGGTTAATGAAAATCATCCCTAGGAACAAAAACTCTCATTATTCAACTGTGTTAAATATTTATAGTGTCGAAGGCCCTTGAACGGCAATGAGTTCTAGGAACTGACATAGTAGTTTAGTTCACCATAGTTGATACAGAGACCCACAATAATGCCTAATATGACAATGAATTTATCCTGGGTCTGCCCTACATACAGAGTTGCACACTATATATTCAAATACAGCGGGGTGCCTGAGTGGCTCAGTTGGTTGAGTGTTTGACTTCAGCTCAGGTCATGGTTTCACGGTTCATGAGTTGAGTCCTACATCGGGCTCTGTGCTGGCAGCTGGAGCCTGAAGCCTGCTTCGGACTCTGTCTCCTCTCTCTACCCCACCCCAGTTCGCACGCTGTCTCTGTCTCTCTCAAAAATAAATAAATATTAAAAATGAATGAATGAATGAAATATATCTACTACTTGCAGGCTTTGTATCTAAGCAATAATAAATCAAATTAATATACCAGTGTCAAAACTTCTGATATGACTCTAATGGATAAACAAAAAAATGACATTTAAGAAGAAATTATTTCCTTAAAATGGAATCAAGAATCTTATACACTGGCTACAATGTATAAAAGCTTCTGATAGTATATGCAAAATTTAGTGGATATACACATTGTTCTAGGGAACAGGCTCATAGCTTTTGTTGGATTCTCAAAGAGGTCCATGACACAAAAAAAGGACTCAAGAAGCACTATCCTTCACAAACACAAAAACCAAACAGATGGAATAACCACTCACAAAAAAGGCAGTGTTATATTGAGTCATTAATTTTAAAAATAAAAATCATAAATGAAATTTTAGGATACACATGGATGTCTGTATTTTAGGGGCCCCTTATACTCTTTATAAGGCAGGATACCCAGAAAATAAAAAAAAATACCTATAGATAATATTTCATCAAGAAAGATTGAACATTTTTGGTAACAGATGCCATACAGGCAAATAACTGCATTACAAATTCAGGGTTTGTATTCATAGTGCCTAAGGGAAGCTCTTGGAATTGCTAAGAAATTTAACAGAAAAACTGTGTAAATGATATGAATTATCAATTAGTAAAACAAATTCATTGACCAATAAACATTTAAAAACTGTTCAACCTTATTAATAATCAAGAAAATACAAACTAATGTAAACAATTTGAATTGCCAATTCACAAAAGAGCAAACTCAATGGCCAAGAAACATTTAAAAAGATGATCACAAAACACAGGAGACTCTTAAGAACTGAGAGAAAAGTGAGGGTTGATGGGGGGGTAGGAGGGAGGGGAGTGTGGGTGTGGGGTATTGAGGAAAGCCCCTGATGGGATGAGCACTTGGTGTTGTATGGAAACCAACTTGACAATAAATTTCATATTAAGAAAAAAAAAGATCAAACATCTGGTTTCATTTCCCTTCAGTATGAGAGACTTCCTTTAGGATTTCTTGTAGTGCAGTTCTACAGGTGATAGATTCTTTTATGTGAAAATGTCTTTATTTAATATTTATTCATACACATGTATTTTTTTTTTAATTTAGAATTCTGGGTTGAGAAGCTGTATTTTTCCCCCCACAACTTAAAGATGTTATATTCTTCTGCTCTCTATACTCAGAAGAAGTGAGCTAATAATCAAATTTTGGTTGTCTTGTATGTAATGTGTCATTTCTCTAAAGACACTTTCAAGATTTGCTCTTTATCTGTGGATTTCGACAGATGCATTAAGAAAGGCATGGCCTTCTCATGTTGTATGGGCCAAGGGCAGGCCACCCCATGATGAGCCGAGCCACTTTGGCATGAAGATTATTTTATATTAAATAACAATCAAAAAAGCAATGCCAGCAGATTCACGAAAAGATCTCTGCCTCCCCCACAACTGCCTCAAAGAATTTAGGTACAGGACCTGCACTAGGAAGAGAATTATCACCACAAAGAACTACATTATGATATGAACTAGACATGGTAGATAGGGAGGAACCTATCAAGGCCTGTATGATCAAAGTCCTCTAAGTCCCATGGTTTCTAAGTGGCCCAGCAAACATTAGCTTACTAGACAATTACTCTTTATCATCTTCCTATAAATTGCATTCATTTTCTCTGAAGTCCCAGACTTTCTCCTTAGTCCAAAATGGTATATATAACTAATTTTGCCTGTCATGGGAATTTCCATGTCTGTGTGGATTCCCCATATTTACACTGTTAGATTTTATTTTCTCCTGTTAATCTGTCTCATGTCAACTTGATTCTTAGTCCACCTAGAAGGACCTTGAGGAGACAGGACATTCTCACTCCCCCACAGTGTGTTTATCTTATTCATCCTTGTTCTCCTCATTTCTGGTTGGGATATGTAGTATTGGGTTTGTAGTACTCAGTATTATTCTGCAATTGGGGAGAAAAATCAAGCCATCTTTTGTAATTGTGAAAATCCAGAGGGAGTCTGGAAGCCTATGCTAGAGCAACCACTCACAAGAGAGAATCTCATGTTTTTATCATTAAAATTTAGGTTAATCTGGCACACAAGGATATAAAACAGTATCAACTCTTTACCAAACCTCTGAATACATAATGATTCTTCAAAGTGTTACACTGTTTTGTGGCTTCCTAGCCCTCTGGAAGACTGCTACATCCTACCAGAGATACTCATAACAATTTACAAAGAGGGTATCACATTTTGTATTGGAGTCAATCTAAAAACTAACACAGTTGGCATTCCTATAATATTTCAGAATTTACAAGGTATTTTTACATATTTCATAAATATCTGAAACTTCCCAACAACCTTGTGATCAGCTTTGGTTATAGAAGCTGATAACAATTAAAAAGAGCTGGTTTATGAGGACTTACCAAGAAGATAAAGTTGGAATTAAATGAAAAGATAAGAATTATCACATTTTGGGCAAAGGCATTCTTGAAGCATGAGGTTCACTCAGCCTTGGTTTAATTCTCAAAAAAAAAAGATCTTGGTATTTGGGGAGCAGCAAGGAGGCCTTGGGAGCCAGGTGATGGAGGTTTAAGGACAAAAAGAGTGAGCAGGCATGAGAAAGAAATACCAGACCAAAACCTATGTGATGACTTTGCTTAGAACCAGTTTATATTTAATTTTTTTTTTCAACGTTTATTTATTTCTGGGACAGAGAGAGACAGAGCATGAACGGGGGAGGGGCAGAGAGAGAGGGAGACACAGAATCGGAAACAGGCTCCAGGCTCTGAGCCATCAGCCCAGAGCCCGACGCGGGGCTCGAACTCACGGACCGCGAGATCGTGACCTGGCTGAAGTCGGACGCTTAACCGACTGCGCCACCCAGGCGCCCCAGAACCAGTTTATATTTAAAAACAACAACAAAACCTGACCTTTGTTCCAAACAAAGTGGATATCTGATAAAGATATTCGAGAGTTCGGACTTGAGCGACAACATGACATTTAATAAGATTCCACAGAAATCACAATACCTTTCAGAATCTCAAAGTAAAAGAAGTTTTTTTTTTTTTAAAAAAAAGATTCAAAATAAAATATTTCCAGGCTAAAACACTAATAGCAATAGAATTTATTCTCAGCTAGGATGGCTATGGATGTTCAGAACATGTAGAGTAGTACAATCCTCTCAAGGCTATAATGACTTTCATAAGTTCCTAAAGTAGAAGGTCTCTGATGGACAACTCCAAGTAGTAGCTGGATGTCTATCATATAGAGATTAAACTACTATTAAACTATGAATATAAAAAATTTTTCTATTTTCTCCTTAAGTTTCTTCATATCCTTTTGGAATTTGTTGTTACAATCATTCCCTCCTCATTCCCACTCCCTTCTCCAGGCAATGAGGAATCTGTCACAATATCGATGTCTGCATATTCTAACGTTTTATATAGTTGTAATTATACAGTAAGTACTCTTTATCTGACTTTCTTCACTTGGTGTAGTGATTACAATATTCATCCATTACGTTGCATTTTATCAATTATTCAGATCTTTGATGACTGACTAGTATTATATTATACAGATAGATCATAATTTGTTTAATTACCGTTCAATTATTTATGAACATTTGAGTTGTGATCAGTTTTGGGCTATACAAATAAGCTGCCAAAAACATCCACATAAAAGTCTCTGCATAGCCATATATTTGCATTTCTCTAAGGAAAAACTTAGGGAGGAATGGCTGTGTCACATGGTAAGTGCATGTCATACTTTTTCAGGAATTTCCAGGTTGTTTCCAAAGTTGTGTAATTTTTACATTCCCACCAACAGTATACAAAGAGTTCTAGATGGTTCACAATGCTCATTTTTATTTCAGCCAATCTAATTGGTGTATAGTGGGTTGTCTTCATTTTACATTTTATTTTTCCTGATGAATGATGATGATATGCATCTTTTCATGTGCTTACTGACCAATAACATCTTGAGTGGTGAAAGTCTGTTCAAATCTTACTCCCATTATATAAACTATTCTTTGTCATCACGTTAACAACTAGAAAGGGTTCTTTAAATATCTTCCATAACATGGGACACCTGGGTGGCTCAGTTGGTTAAGTGTCTGATTCTTGGTTTCGGTTCAGGTCATGATCTCACAGTTCATGGGATCTCGCCCTGTGTATGGCCCCACACTGTTAGTATAGAGCCTGCTTGAGATTCTCTTTCTTTCTCTCTCTGCCCCTTCCCTGCTCATGTGCTTGCTCACTCACTCTCTCTCTCTCTCTCTCTCTCAAAATAAACAAATAAACTTTAAAGAAATATTTTGCATAATAGTTTGATGAATATTTTACAAATACTTTCTCTTAGTGTTTGGCTTTCTGCTCTGTTACCGAGTCTTTCAAAGAGATAATGTTTTAAACTTGATTATGCCCAGTATCAAAATCAATTTTGCCCTTTGAACAATACTGACTCATCCAATCTGTGAACAGGTGTATGTCTCCAGTTAGGTGTTAAGTTCTCCCAGCAATGCTTTCCGGTTTTTACGGTAAAGGTCTTGGATATCTTTAGATTCATTTGTTTATGTTTCTGGAAACCAGTATAAATGGAAGGGATTCATTCAACCTTCCAATTGTTTGCTGATAATATATATTAATAAATAGCTTTTTATATATTACTATTGTCTCCTGCAACCTTGATAATTTTATTAGTTCTAGTAATAGTTGCTTAATTCCTCTAGGATTTTCTTAAAAAAATTTTGTCCGATATAAACAGAGTTTTACTTCTTTTCTTATCTTTATGCCTTTTGATTTCCTTTGGTTTACTGGAATGGCTACAACATCCAGGATGATATACAACAGGTGCTGAAAGCCCACATTCTGGGCTTTTTTCTGAGTTTAGTTGAAAATAATTCAGTGTGATATTAAGTATGATGTTTGATTTACTACATATATGTCCTTTACAGTTTTGAAAAATTCTTTAATATTAATTCTTTAGTATTCTTTAATATTAAATTCTTATTTAATAGTCTCAATTTGCTGAGAGTTTTAATCATAAATGGTTGGTTAAATTTTGTCAAATGTTTTACCTGCTTCTAACAGAAATTATCATATGGTTTTTCTCAACTGTTACTGATATGGTGAATTATACCAAATGATTTTTGAATATTAAAGCATCCTACTTTGTCATAATGTATTAACTTTTTTTATATACTGCTGCAACGATTTGCTAATATTTAAGAATTTTACATCTATTTTCATGAGGGATTTCTAATTCCTTCTTTTTCAGGATTTGATAACAGAATTATGCTGGCTTTGGGGTGCCTAAATGGTTCAGTTGGTTGAGTGTCTGACTCTTGACTGCAGCTCAGGTCATGATTTCATGGTTCATGGGATTGAGCCCCACATTATGTTCTGAGCTGACAGTATGGAGCCTGCTTGGAAGTCTCTTTCTCTCTCTCTGCCCCACCCTCCCCTGCTTGTGTTCTCTTTCTCTCTCTCTCAAAATAAATAAATAAACATTAAAATAAAATGTATAAAAAATATACACTGGCTCATAAAACAGGTTGAGAAGGAATCCTCCATTCTCTATCCCTGAAAAAAGATTTATAAAACTTTTCTATTTTTTCCCTTGACTATTTGACAGAATTCACCCATTGGGGCCTGAAACGGTCTTTATAAACTTGTTCTGATATCACAATTTCTACTAGAGATATATAAGGATATTCAGATTTTCTATTTCTTCCTGTATTATTTTTTGATCAGTTATTTTTTAGTCAAAATTTCTATTTCACCTATATTGTTACACTTGCTGGCATAAAGTTGTCCATATTCTATTATGCTTTTAAAGTCTGTAGGATCTGTGTGATAAACCTCCTCCTTCATTCCCACTATTGGTAATTTGTAGTTTATCTTTCTTATATTGTAACAGTCGTCTCTGCTCTTATCTTTATTATTTTCTTCCTTTCACTTATTTGGGTTTATCTTATTCTTTTCGTAGCTTTCTGAAGTGGAACCATAAGTGAATGACTTAGGGTCTTTATTTCTAATGTTAATATTTAAAATTATGTTTTCCCCTGAAGAGTACTTTACTATATCCACCTTTTTTGTCACTCAACCAAAATATGTTCTTATTTCCAAGTGATTTTTGTCTTTGATTCATAGATTATTTAGAAGCATGTTTATTGTACAGTTTTCTAGATAATTACTGATTTCTAATATATTTTGACTGTGATAATATACAGTACTTTACTTTGATCTCTTAAACAAAATGAGAGAATGTACACCTGAAAAAAAAACGTTCATTCCATGGTTGTTCAATATGGTGTTCTATAAATGTCAATTAGATAAGGCAAGTTGGTAGGGTATTTCATACTTTACCTCCAATTATTTTTTTATTTTTATCTGTTTGTTTTATCAATCACTGAGAAAGATGTTGTAAAACTTTCCTACTATGTCTGTGGTCAATTTTTTTCATCTTCTATATCTCCATATTATTATTTTTCATCTAGTTATTTTATAATTGCTGAGGGAGGTCGCAAAAAAGTTCCTACTACAGAGTACTGAATAGAATCATCCATTTTTTCCCTTTGATTCTGTCCATTTTAGTTTCATATCCTTATTTATCTCTGGTAATACCCTTTTTCGTTATGTTTATTTGATATTAAAATAAGCAAATCCATCCGTCCTCTGCTGTTTCCATGGTATATTTTTCCTATGCATTTATTTATATTGTATCCATTTTTTTATATTTCAAGTGCTTTGGTTTTAAGCAATATATAATGGAATCTTGCTGTTTTCCCCACTCTGTCAATCTTTGCCTTTTAATAGGAGTAAACATTAAAGGGACAGTAAACATTTTTTTGTTAAAGGATCAGATAGTAAATATTCTGAGCCATGCTGTTTTCTGGTGCTCCTACTTACTTCTGCAGAACAGCAACCTCAGACAAAATGTAAAAAATGGGTTTTTGGCCTGCAGGCTTTAGTTTGCTAGCTCATGGTCTAAATACTCCTAGTTAACATCATTAACATTTAATATAATCATTGGTAAGAATATCTTAGCCCTACCATTTTACTGTTTTCTGTTTCTACCCTGTTTTTAAACTCATGTTACCACTTCTTGACTTGTTTAGATTATTTGAAATTTTTTTTTTTTTTTTTTTTTGGTATTTCACTTTAATATGTCTATTGGCTTTGGGCGCTGTCTCTTGGTAGTTTTGCATTTTATTTTTAGTACTTATTTTAGGAGGTTGTTATATATGTTGAAAAACTTTCACAGTCTAGTCAGAATTTACATTGTGCCACTTCACATGATATTTAGAAATCTGGCAACCATTAGGTCCCTTAATTCATCTTCCACTAACCAGGCAGGGAGAAGAGGAGAAGGAAGGAGGATGGTATCAGTAAGGAGGCTCTATAAAATATGAAATAATATTTGGACCCGCTCTAAAAAACACACTCTAAAATTGGCTTAATTAGTGGTTTGTAATCACTAGCGCTGAGAGAAACTTAGATCAACACTGACCTGTCAGAATCAACACCTGTTATTTCAAAATATAATTTCAAACAGTATTCAACACTGATAATCTATGTAGAAAGTATATCACAGTCTGCTTGAGGTGAAAGAAACAAATTATCTGTATGCAATTAGTAATTTGTATACATCGGGGATTGGAATTCATATGAAATTGTAACACGACAGATTTCAGTATGTTTGGCCTACAGCAACTAAAATGTTACAGGATTAGCAAAATATATCTCTTAAGTACTAAACAATGCTTTTTAAAAAAATATTACATGTTGAGCAAAAGAAGTCCTGGGTGAGAATCTGGCTGAAAATTATATTTGATCACTTTAAAGTCTCTTCCAGTCTGATAATAAAGTAGTTCTTCAGCTTTAAACACTTCACATCTGCAACTGATTTCATTCTTTCAGCCAAAAGATGCATTTATGCTGCCACCATTACATTTTCAGAAGAGTTTAAATTACAAAACTTGAGAGAGCTTCAAAGCAATACTTAATCTAACCATTCTGATCTTGATGACTCTGTTAAAAATAACTTAGGACACGAAACAGAAGAGAAACCCTTCACAAAATTGATAACAATTGTTCTTAAATCACATTATTTTAAATTTCCTTTCATAAATCAAATATACTAACCTGAGGATTTGAGCATTTTATCTGAAGTGACTCTAGGTCAACATGGAGACAGACAACAAATGAATGCCTTGTATCAGGTCCTGTAGCAAGTAGTTTTTGAGATGTAACAGCTAGAGTAGAGGTACAACCCATAGGTTCCACTAGGCAAAGTGTCACTTGTTTTCCAAAAAGGGTATACATGCTGAAATGATGCAAGCTGATAGTCCAAGGAAAAGCATTACCTGATAATAAGAACAAAAGGCAGTAGAGAAGCACACATATAAAATATAGTTGCTGCTTGATAGTAAAGGGGCTATTGTCTATTTTTGAAATGTGAAACATTTACTATAGCATCAAAAAAGCAAATATACTATCCCAGAGACAAATGTGGTAAATAATTTAACTGCTATTTAAAAGTAACCTTTGATAAATGTTAACATTTGCATTTATTATAACACTACTGTAACAATAATTATATACATTATACAACATGCAGAAATAGCAACACACTACTATATCAGTAATTATATATATTGTAAAACATATTATATATATATATTGTATAATATATATATATATTGTAAAACATGTAGAAATAGAACTTAAGGAAATGAGATACAGATATAAATAGAAGTTCTGACTTCCTCTTCTTTCATCCTAGTGGATTGCATTGTGCAACTGCTGGGGATGTATTCATTTTACCTTGGAGACCACAGAAAATGTGTTCTATTGGGAAAATACAATGATTTTTGCATGGAGTGAAGGTGACCACAGATCTAGCTGAGGAATAAGAGAGGAAAAGAACAATCTATTATGGTCTCTTGGAATACCTGTACCAGAATCAGGTGCGTCCTTATATAAGCCACAGATTGCTGATTTTTAATTTGGACTTACTTAATCAGAATATCTGGGGGTAAGACCCAGGATGCATTTTGATATCTTCATTCTTATGTATAATATGTTATTTTTAAATAAAATATACTTGAGAAAAAATAAGCACTCATAAATTTCAGGAGTAAAAGCAAAATTCCTTTTCTTCTTTTATACTTTTTATTAATGTACCAAAGATTGATATAAATTATGAGATAAAGCCATTTTTTAATGCAGCTATAAAGTACTTTGTGAAATGATTTTTAACCATATACTTAGTATTGGAATATTTATTAACACTTATTCTTTAGATGTCAACTGATGCAAATTAGATTACTATGACATAGTGTTGACTTTGCAGTTCTACTAGCACTTGTATGTGTAGATATTGTAGACATCTTTTTAAGTAGCCAAATTATTTTTAATAAATTGAAAATACTTAATTTCTAATTAGAGAGTTACTAGTACCCCACTGAAGATAAATTAGGAAATAGAATAAAGAAGAAAAATCAAAATCAGTCATAAACTAGAAAATATAAAGAAGGAAAGTTAAAACCAGTCAAAATGAAACATACTAATGCCTCAATAAAGATAAATTAGAAAATAAATAAAAAAGAAAAATTGAAACTAGTCAAAACGCTGCTGCTCCAAATAACTATTAACGTAGTTTTATTTCCTTCTTGTTTTTTCTCCGTTGTGCTGGATATGCCCACACAGAGCCAGGGTCACACTGTATTTTTAGATTCAGGTTATTTTGCAATGCTTAATTACTAACTGAATCATTTATATTTAAATTCCATATATATGGGATATTTATTTATATGTAATATAAATAAGCATTTAAACTATAAATGGTGATATTAAGTAGATTCGGATTCTTACAAGTTTAAACACTCAAAATACCTTGACCAAATATAGCTCATAAGATTAAAACTAGAATCTTTGAAATTGAGCCTTGGATAATAGGATAAATCTAGCTACACAGGAGGCCACAATAACTTGACTGGAAACAATGAAAACTGCGTAATAATGTGTGGTCAGCACTGTGGTACTGTGCCTGTCTTAAGACTTAAAATATTTGCCACCAAGAAAGAATGACAAACTTTAAATCATCTGTAACTAATTCTAAAATTATTTTAAAACCTACACAAAGTGCTATGCTATTTACAAAATAAATGCTTTGCCAAATTTGTCTTAAAATATTCTGGAATGATTTCAGGTCACATATTTTAAAACTGGTAGTGAGCTATATATAGTTTCTCAAATTTTATGTTACCCAAGAAATGTTAAATGGTAGTTATGTTGGATGAAGAGCACCACATTTAAATTTGTTAAATTAAGAATGAATATCCCAAATGACATTAGTACTATCTCATATGTGTCTCTGCTTCTTCTTTGGAATGAGACCAATAATTGAAATTTGGTATATCATATTCTAAGTCTTAAACAGAACCTTTAAAACAATAGTTTATGCCCATTTATTTAGTATGCAGATTGTCTTTTGATTTTTTTATTATTTTTAATTTTTTTTTTCAACATTGATTTATTTTTGGGACAGAGAGAGACAGAGCATGAACGGGGGAGGGGCAGAGAGAGAGGGAGACACAGAATCGGAAACAGGCTCCAGGCTCTGAGCCATCAACCCAGAGCCTGACGCGGGGCTCGAACTCAAGAACCGCGAGATCGTGACCTGGCTGAAGTCGGACGCTTAACCGACTGCGCCACCCAGGCGCCCCAACAGATTGTCTTTTTAAAAAGCACACTCTACCTAGAAGATGAGATCTTAACATGTAATGACAAAAATTCCTACAATTAATCATTCTGAAAAAATTATCAAAACAACAAATCGTTAGCTGCAAAAATATTCCTTTTACATGCACATGCACACAAAATAAAAACACCTTATCATTTATAACACTGGGAATATAATGTTCTAGGTATCCCCAAAATATGCTCAGACATCCACAAATGACATTCCAGAATCATTCATGATTCTGAGACCTTCAAGACTAGTATTTTACTTGAATTGTAAAGTTCTAATGCTGTAACATGTTTTATTTTTGATAAACTGTTGATGGAAGAATTCACAAGTTTTCAAAGTCTCTAAAAGTAACAAGAAAACTAAAAACAAAAAAAAATTGGTAATGCCATTTCTGTGTGAATTTGTAAAAACACTGTTTTGGACAGAGAAAAAGATATCAATAAAATAATTTTCAAGAAAATGACAAATACACAATGATGTGACTCACATTAAATAATCTGAAAGAGCATAATATAACTGGGCTATGGGGAAAAGTAAATACATAAAGAAAATTCGGTAAGACTGTGTGCTACATGTGTCAACAATGGGGAGGGGGCACTGGACTTCATTAGACAATATTAAGTTACAACTGAGAGAAATTTTAAAAATTATCAGTGTGGATTTCCTTACATTGTATCGCATGATGATTTCACACATATTAGAAACAGAAGATAAAAAACAGGTTTAGGTAACATGGAAAATTACATATATATTACACACACACTCAAAAATTCCTATTATCAACATTGGGGTCAGTAAACAGTGACTAATTATCAGACCCTCATCACGTGAATTATAAATTTACTTTCTGATCTTGAATCTTGGTGGGTAATGATCAATAATCTGAAAGGTCTTTCCCTTTCTAAAGATGCTCTACTAGACTACAGGAAAAACTGTACATACTTAGGATCAAAGTGAATCACTTTACAAACATTAATATGGCACATAAAAGTAGGTCAATACTGGAGATACTCTCATTTTTCTTTTTTTAATCTTAGTCACTAAATGTCTTTATAAGCAAACAACAAAAATGTCTTCTAATTCGTTTCCCTTATGTCCCACAATTCAGCATGACTCAAGCAGGTTTTTTGTTTTTTTTTTTCAACGTTTATTTATTTTTGGGATAGAGAGAGACAGAGCATGAACGGGGGAGGGGCAGAGAGACAGGGAGACACAGAATCGGAAACAGGCTCCAGGCTCTGAGCCATCAGCCCAGAGCCCGATGCGGGGCTCGAACTCACGGACCGAGAGATTGTGACCTGGCTGAAGTCGGACGCTTAACCGACGGCGCCACCCAGGCGCCCCTTAAGCAGGTTTTTATTTCAAATATGAATTGATAATGACAGAAATATTTTATTATCTAATGTGAGGTTAACACTTTGGAGGCAGATACACTTTATTCTACATACATAAATGAGCCAAATCTGCTGCCATTGTTTTCCCAAACCACTTAGCACTTGACTGATTAAAGATAGTTAATACAGGGGTGCCTGGGTGGCGCAGTCGGTTAAGCGTCCGACTTCAGCCAGGTCACGATCTCGCGGTCCGTGAGTTCGAGCCCCGCGTCAGGCTCTGGGCTGATGGCTCAGAGCCTGGAGCCTGTTTCCGATTCTGTGTTTCCCTCTCTCTCTGCCCCTCCCCCGTTCATGCTCTGTCTCTCTCTGTCCCAAAAATAAATAAACGTTGAAAAAAAAAATTAAAAAAAAAAAAAAAAGATAGTTAATACAAAGGGTTCTTTAATTCTAAGTGATGTTAATTTAAATAATGAATATAACAAATTTTCCTGGCAGAGAGCAGCCAAAATGTCTATAAAACAGGTAAAATGAAAAAGAGTAACCTATAGATTTATTTGCTCTGCAGCCAAGAATTCTACATTTGGAACTTATATAACTCAACACAAAAAAACCCAAATAATTGACAATTAAAAAATGGGCAGAGGACCTGAACAGATATTATTCTAAAAGACATACAAATGATCATACGTATGTGAAAAAATACTCAATATCACTAATTACAGGAAAATGCAAATCAGAACCACAAAGAGATACCATCTCACACCAGTAAGAATGGCTAATATCCAAACAGCAGGAAATAACAAGTACTGGTGAAGATGTGGAGAAAAGGGAACACTTGTGCGCCGTTGTTGGGAATGCAAACTGGTGTAGCCACTATAAAGAACAGTATGGAAATTCCTCAAAAAAATTAAAATGAGTTAACATATGATCCAGGAATTCCACTGTTGGTTATTTACCCAAAGAAACAAAAGCGCTAATTCGAAAAGATATATGAATATCTATGGTTATTTCAGCACTATTTAAAACAGATAAGATATTCAAACACATTCTGAAAGAAAAACAAACACACATTCTCTTTTTACTCCCTTCTCCACATTTTATATATATGTTGTAATATTTACAGCTTTTTATTCATAATTTTCTCTATTATGGCCATTACTTTTCCAGTTAAAGAAGTCCATTTAAAGTTTCTTGTAAGGCCGGTTTCGTGGTGATAAACTCCTGTATCTTTTGTTTGTCTTGGAAACTCTCTCCTTCAAATATGAATGATAATCTTGACATAATTTTCCATGTTTGAACTTAAATGACAATCATATTAACATAGACGATTTACTTAGGATGTTATATAAGAACCTCATGGTAACAAGAAACCCAAAACCTATGATACACAAAGAAAATAAAGAGAAAGAAAGACAAACATAACACAACAGATATGCATCATTCACAAAGGAGAGGAAGAAGAAAGGAACAAAGAACTACAAAAACCACCAGAAAACAAAATTTTTAAATGGCAGTAAGTAAGTTCATACCTATCAATAATTACTTTAAATGTAAATAGTCTAAATGCTCCAAGCAAAAGACATACTGCAACGGAATGAATAAAAATCAATACTCATCTACATGCTGCCAACAAAAGATTCACCTCGGACCTAAGACACATATAGAATGAAAGTGAAGGGATGGAAAAACATCCACTATGTAAATGGAAGAAAAAAAGTCAAGGTAGCAATACTTGTGTCAAACAAAACAGACTTTAAAACAAAGACTGTAACAAGACAATAAGGGCATTGCATAATGACAAAGATATCAATCCAAAAAAAAATATATAACAATTGTAGGTACTCAAGCAACAATGGGACACCTAAATATATTAAGCAAATATTAACAGACATAAAGAGAGAAATTTATGGTAATAATAGTAGAGGACACTCCCCTTATACCAATGTATAGATAACCCAGATAGAAAATCACTAAGGAAACAATGGCTTTGAATGACACAATGGACCAGATGGATATAACAGAAATATACAGAACGCCCCATCCAAAACCAACAGAATATTGCATTCTTTGCAACTGAACATGAAACACTCTCCAAAAAATCACATTATAGGCCATAAAAGAAGCATCAATAAATTTAAGAAGAATGAAATGAGAATGGGAAGCAGGAGACAGATGCACAGCTTTCAGTAACTGAAAACAGCCACCTCATCAGAGAGAGGAAGGCATTCATGCAAAGCGCAAGTGTAGGTAGGTGTTGTCCCAAACTGTATCCTTACGAAAACAGAGATGCACATTTCTAAATGCATTTCATGAAAGCCTTTTGTATATATAGCTTGTGTTTTGCTACTACATGTAAACATCATGATTAGCAAATAAAAATACTTTTATAAATGCTTTCAAAACAAAAGACTGAAATTATACCATGTATCTTTTCTGATAACTATATGAAACAAAAAATAAATCACATGAAAAAAAGTGTAAAAAACACAAACAAATGGAGATGAAACAACATGATACTAAACAATCAATTGGTCAATGAAACAATCAAATAAGAAATAAAAAAATACACGGAGATAAGTGAAAATGAACACAAAGGTCGCAAATCTTTGGTATACAGTGAAAGCAATTCTAAGAGGTAATAATACAACAACACAAGCTTTCCTCAAGAACCAAGAAAAAGCTTAAATAAACAATCTAACCTTACACCTAAAGGAACTAGAAAAAGAAGAAAAAACAAAACCCAAGGGGACTAGAAGTAAGGAAGTAATTAAGATCCAAGAAGAAACAAATGACAAAGAGACCCCCTCCAAAAAAAAAATTAAAAAAAAAAAAATCAACGAAACCTAGGGCTAGTTCTTGAAAAGATAAACAAAACTGACAAACCCTTAGCCAGACTCATCAAGAAAAAGAGAAAGGACTCAAATAAATAAAATCAGAAATGAGAGAAGTAACAACTGACACAAAAGAAAGACAAAAGATTGTATCAAACTACATGCATGTAATATTAAAAGTTACATGCCAACAAACTGGACAACCTAAAAGATATGGATATGGATAAATTGCTAGAAACATAACAGTCTTCCAAAACTGAACCATGAAGAAATAGAAAATCTGAACAGACTATTTACAAGTAACAAAAGTGCACTGCCAATCAAAAAACTACCAAAAACCAAGTCTAGGATGAAACGGCCTCACAGGTGAATTCCACTAGACACTTAAAGAAAAGTTAATACCTATTCTCCACAAACCATTCCAAAGAATACAAGACAAATGAAAGTTTCTAAATACATTCTATGAGGCCAATATTACACTGATAGCAAAACCAGACAGACACCAAAAAAAAAAAAAGAAAGAAAGAAAGAAAAAAAAGGAAAAGAAAAAGAAAAGAAAGAAAAAGAAAAAATAAAGAAGGAAAGCAAGCAAGCAAGCTACAGGCCAATATCCCTGAAAAACACACATGCAAAAATCTTCAACAAATAATAGCAAACTGCATACAACAATATATTAAAAACATAATCCACTAAGATCAGGTGTGACTTATTCCAGGATGAAAAGATGGATCAATATTTGCAAATCAACCATCACCATGTATCACATCAACAAAAAAAAGGATAGAAACCCTATGTTCATTTCAATAGATGTAGAAAAAGCATGTGACAAGATTCAATATCCATTCATGATACAACACCTAACAAATTGGGGTTAGAGGGCAGACTTCAACATTATAAAGGTCATATGAAAACCTCCCAGCTATCACAGTCAATGGCAAAAAATTGAGAGCTTCCCCTAGAAGGTTAGGAACAAAATAAGGATGTCCATTCTCACCACTTTTACTCAACATAGTACTAGAAATCTGAGCTAGAACAATCAGATAAGAAAAAGAAATAACAGGCAACTGTAGCAGAAAAGAATTTAAACAAACTGTCACTGTATTCAGATGAAATGATACTATACACAGAAAATCCTGAAGACTCCACCAAAAAACTACTACAAGGAATAAACGGATTCAGTAAAGTGGCATAATACAAAAGTAATGCCTAGAAATGGGTAGCATTTCTATACACTAAGGACAAAGAAAGAGATACTTTAAAAAAAAACATCCATTTATAAAACTTTACCAAAACGAATAAAATATCTAGGAAAAAACAACCAAAGAGATACAAAGCCTGTACTGTGAAAACTATAAAACACTGATGAAAAAACTGAAGACAAAGCAAACACAGAAAAAGATACTGGATGGATTGGAAAAATACTGTTAAAATGTCCATGGCACCCAAAGCCATCTACAGATTCAATGCGATCCCTATCAAAATACAAATGGCATTTTTCACAAAACTAGAATGAAGAATGATTAACATTAGTATACAATTACAGAAAACTCCAAATAGCCAAAACCATCCTGAGAAAGAACAACGTTGCAGGTATCACAATACCAGATTTCAAGATATGTTACAAAGCTATATATCAAAACAATATGGTACTGGCACAAAAAAAAATCTACATAGATAAATGGAACAGAATAGATAGCCAAGAAATAAACACATGGTCAATCAATCAATTCAAAGGAGGCAAAAATATATAATGGGGAAAAGACAGAATTTTTAAAATATGGCGCTGGGAAAACTGTACAGCAACATGTAAAAGAATGTAACTGGACTACATTCTTTTTTTTTTAATGTTTATTTTGGGGGGGGGAGAGAGAGAGAGAAAGAGAGAAAGAGAGAGAGAGAGAGAGAGAGAGCGCGAGAGCGCACAAGCAGGGGAAGGGCAGAGAGAGATGGAGAAAGAGAATCCCAAGCAGAATCCATGCTCTCCACACCAAGCCAGGTGCAGGACTCAATTACACAAACCATGAGATCATGGCCTGAGCCAATATCACAAGTCAGATGCTTAATCGACTGAGCCCCTCAGGTACCCTTAAAGTGGACTACTTTCCAAAATCAAACACAAAAATAAACTCAAAATGGATTAAAGACCTAAATGTAAAACCCGAAACCATAAAAATCCTAGAAGAGAGCACATGCAGTAATTTCTCTAACACTGGCGGTAGGAACTTTTTCTAGATACATTTCCTGAGAGAAGAGAAATAAAAACAAAAATAAACTACTGAGACTACATCAAAATAAAAAGCTTACTTTTTTTTTAAATTAAAAAAGTATAAAAATAAAAACCTGCACAGCAAAGGGAATAATCAACAAAACTAAAAGGCAACCTATGAAAAGGAAGAAGATATTTGCAAATGCTATATCTGATAAAAGGTTACCATCCAAAATAAATAAGAAATTCTACAACACTCACACACAAAATGAATAATCCAATTAAAAATGGGCAAAAGACATGAACAGACATTTCTCCAAAGACATACAGATGACCAACAGACACATGAAAAGATGCTCAACATCACTCATCATAAGGGAACTGAAAATCAAAACCACAATGCAGCAAAAAAAGAACCCTTATGCACTGTTGGTGGGAATGCAAATTGGTGCAGCCACTGTGGAAAAGACTATGAAGGATACTCAAAAAATTAAAAATTGAAATACCATATGATACAATAAATTCACTCCTGGGTATTTACCCAGAGAAAATGAAAATACTAACTCAAAAAGAAATATGCAAGCTTATATTTATTGCAGCATTACTTAGAACAGTCAAGACATAGAAGCAACTTGAGTGTCCATCAACGGACAACAAATGGATAAGGAAAATGTTCTGTGTGTGAGTATACATACACAATGGAATATTACACAGCCATAAAAAAAGAGATCAGGGGCGCCTGGGTGGCTCAGTCGGTTGACCGTCCGACTTCAGCTCAGGTCACGATCTCACGGTTCGTGAGTTCGAGCCCCGCGTCAGGCTCTGGGCTGATGGCTCAGAGCCTGGAGCCTGCTTCTGATTCTGTGTCTCCCTCTCTCTCTGCCCCTCCCTCATTCATGCTCTGCCTCTCTCTGTCTCAAAAATAAATAAACATTAAAAAAAATTAAAAAAAAAAAGAGATCATGCATTTGAGACAAGATGGGTGGACCTAGAGGATATAATGATAAGTGAAATAAGTCACACAGAGTAGGCAAAGTGTCATATGATTTCACTTTTATTTAAGAAGCAAAATGAAGAAACAAAGATAAAGGAGACAGATACAAAAACACATTCTTAAATACAGAGAACAAACTAGTCGTTGCCAGAGAGAAAGAGGGTAAGGGAGGTGAAATAAATGAGATTATCACAGACTTATCCTGAGGAGCAGTGAGTAATGTATAGAATTGTTGACTCATTATATTGCACAACTCAAACCAGTAAAATGTCGTTAATTATGCTTTAATTAAAAAGGGAAGAGAAAGTGGATGCGTGGGGGGTTCAGTCAGTTAAGCATCTGACTTTAGCTCAGGTCATAACCTTGTGGTTTGTGAGTTTCATCTCAGCACTGAGCCCTAAAGAGCTCAGAGCCTGGAGCCTGCTTTGGATTCTGTTTCTCCCTTTCTCTCTCTCTGCCCCTCCCCGGCCCTCCCTCAAAAATAAACATTAAAAGAAAAGGAAAGAAATGAAAAATGTAGGCCACAATAGTAGATTCATGGTGGTGTAAGGAAAAATAAAATGAGCCTATCAACAGAAATTAGCCAACCTGAAAAAAAAAAGAAAAAATATTGAAGAATTAACAGAGCCACAGAGACCTAAAGAACAACATCAAGCATACTAATATAAAAGTGACATAAGACCCAGAAGGCAAGAAAAAGAACAGAAAAATATTTGAGGAAACAATGCCTGGAAAATCCTCAAATTGATAAACAGCATTAATACATATATCCAACCAATTCAAGTCCAAAGACAATAAATACTAACACACTAACACCTAGATTTATTATAAGCAAATTGGTGAAAATTAAAGAACAAGAGAAATTCTTGAAATCAGGAAAAAAACCACCTAATTAGCATATAGTGGAAACTCGATATGTTTAAAAGCTGATTTTTATGTAAAATAATGGGAGTTCAGAAGGCAGTATGATCAATAACAGCGAAATCATGAAAACAGCAAAAATGTCCATCAATAGATGAATGGATAAAAAGAAAGTTGTATGTATGTATGTATGTATGTATGTGAGTGTGTCTCTTTCTCTATATATAGACACACACACATAATTATGTATATTGTAGTAATATTCCAGTGTGTATGTGTGTGTATATATATACACACACATGTATCCATATATACACAAGTACACATATCCGTACATACACACAATGGAATATTAGTCATAAAATGAATAAACTCTCACCGTTTACAATGACATGGATGGAGGTAGAGAATATTATGTTATGTGAAATAAGTCATTAAAAGAAAGACAAATACCATATGATATAACTAATATGTGGAATTAAAGAAACAAAACAAATTATTACAGGGAAAAAAAGAGAAAGAGGAAAACTAAGAAAATAACTCTTAACTATAGCAAACAAATGGATGGTTACCAGAGGGGAGATGGGATGGGGGGATGGGGGATGGATGAAATAGGTGATGGGATTTAACGAGTACACTTATAATGATCACCAGGTGTTTGTATAGAAGGGCTGACTTACTAAATTCTACATATGAAACTAACTGAAATTAAAAAAAAAAAAACTAAGAAAAAAGAAGGGAGTGAAAAATCACATTCCAATATAGGAAAGAAAATACACTGTAAAGCAAGAACTCTATAGTCAGAAAAAATTATGTTCCAAATATTAAGATGAAAAAAAAAATAATCCCAGATGAACAAAGAGCTGAGAGAACTCATTGCTAGCAAAGTGCCTTATGAGAAATACTAAAGTAAGTCCATCAGGTGTTAATTCAAACCCACAGGAAAAAATGAAGAGAAATAGATATGATCAACATGGTTTAATATGAAAAAGTACAAATGTATTATTTCCCATTTCTCTTATGTTCTTTAAAAGGCAATTAATTATATAAAGCAATAAATATAATACTGTATTGTTATGATTCATAGAGATATAATCTGTGTGAACAGAATGGGGTAGAGAACTATCTTAGAACAAACTTTCATAATTTACAAGAAATGAACTAAAAGGGGAGTTAAAATAGTGGAGTAGGAGGAGGATCTTATGTTTGCCTCATCCCTCAAACACAGCAAGATAATTATCAAGTCATTCTGAAAACGGAGGAAAACGATATGAGAATAGAATCAACAGCACAATTAGAAGGAGAAAAGAGGCCATATCGTGGAAGGCAGGAAATGAGGAGATGTGATGGGGGAGAAAAGAATCGTGGGTGCTACAGAGGGGAGAGAGCTCTGATCATGGAGAGAGGGAGGGAGGGAGAGAAGCATGCAGATGATTCCCCAAGAAAAACACTTTCCCAAAACCACTGACTGGGGAAATGAGAGGGGCTGATTATTTTAAGCTTTTAAAAGCAATGGAACTCAAAGCCTAAAGTTTTAGAAGTCCACACCATCACTCCAGTCAAGCCTGGTGAGTGTAGTGGTGCTCCTATGGAGAAGGAGGGCAGAAGTCTAAGGGTGAGCAGTGTGTTCTGAGACTCCCCTGGGTCATACTGGGAAAGACAGTTCCCCTTCTTGGAGTGCATTTGATGGTACTGTCTCTCAGGGGACAAAAGAGTTGGTGGGGCACCACTGTGTGGCTGCATTCATTAGCAAATGAGCTGAGACACTGACTGAGGGCAGCTAACCTGGAATCCAGCTTTTTGCTGCACCTCAGCAGACTCCCAAGCCCCTGCACGTTGGTGCAACTGCCCTTCTAGAACAAAATAGCACCAGCTACAGCATGGTGAAACCCTCCCACAGAGGATGAGCATGGGTCCAAGCCATGCCACATTCCTAAAATTTGGAGTTTTGAAACCCACACATGTGCCTGAGGTAAAACACAGGAGCTCTGCACTACCAGGCAGTCAAATGACTCAGACAGAGACACAGTGAAGGCAAGCATCTGACAAAAGCCTGGGGTGCAAGAGAGGAGATTGCTCTTCTCTGAGGGCTTCCTGAACAGTGGAAGGTACAACCTCCCCCTCCAGAGAAGAGAGCAGGCTGATGTTGTTTTTATCCCAGGTATCATCATAGCCAGATTTCAGTAAGTGGAGGTTTGAGCTGATGACACTAAGGGGGGGGGGGGCCGCCCCCTTGTGTACTGCAGGTGTCTTTTTTACTAGGGCAAGTGATTGAGAGCCAGAACAATAGTGGACCTCTTCCCCAGAAGACCAGCACAAACACCCCACATGTTCCAGGTCTACTGACCAAAGTGCTGCAGAGCTTCAGCTCTAATGGAAATAAGACAAGGCACATGCTTTCCTAACACACAAAAGACAAAGTCATAGAGAAAATGCAAAGACGGAGGAATTCATCCCTAAGGAAATAACAAGAAGAGGTCACAGCCAGGAAGCTGATCAAAACAGATATAAGTAATATGTTTGAACCAGAATTTAAAACAATAATTATAAGGATACTAGCTGAGCTTGAGAAAAACAAAGAAAGGACCAGAGAGACCCTTACTACAGAGATAAAAGACCTAGTCAGGCTGAAATAAAAATGTTACAAATGAGATGTAAAACAGAAAGCATGTAATAAGCACAAGGATAGAAGAATCAAAGGAAGGAATAAGTGATATAGAAGATAAAATTATGCAAAATAAGGATGCTGAAAAGAAGGAAAGAAAAATGTTAAATCACAAATGTAGACTGAGGGAACCAGCAACTCCATAAAGTATAATAACATTTGTATCATAGGAGTCCCAGAAGAAGAAGAGAGGGAAAGGGAGCAGAAGGTTCGTTTTAGCAAATTATAGCTGAAAATGTATCTAATCTGGGTTAAAAAACAGACATCCAAATCCAGAAAGCACAGAGAACTTCCATCAAAATCAAAAAGAGCCTGCCAACACTAAGAATATCATAGTAAAATTTGCAAACTACAAACATAAGGAAAGACTCCTGAAAGCACCAAGAGAAATCACTAACCTACAAGGGAAGACAAAACAGATTAGCAACAGATCTATCCACAGAAACCTGGCAGGCCAGAAGGGAGAAGCATGATATATTCAACAGGCTGAATGGGAAAAATATGCAGCCAAGAATACTTTATCCAGCGAGGCTGTAATTCAGAACAGAAGTAGAGATAAAGAGTTGCCCAAATAAAACCTAAAGAAGTTTGTGATCACTAAACCAGCCTTGCAAGAAATATTAAAGGAGACTCTTTGAGTAAGAAAGACCAAAAGCAACAAAGACTAGAAATTAACAGAGAAAATCTCCAGAAGAAAATGACTTTACAGGTAATACAATGACACTAAATTCATATCTATCAATAATCACTCTGAATGTAAATGGACTAAATGCTCTAATCAGAATACACAGGATATCAGAATGGATGAAAAAAATACTCATCTATATGTTAGCTAAAAGAGACTCATTTTAGACAGGTGCAGACTGAAAGTGAGGGGGTGGAGAAACATCTATCATACTAATGGACATCAAAAGAATGCTGGAGTAGCCATACTTATATTAGAGAAATTAGACTTTAAAACAAAGACTCAAGAGAAGAAGAAGGGCATCATAAAGAGATCTTTTCAACAAGAAGATCTAACAACTGTAAATATGTATGCCCCCAAATATATATATATATATATATATATATATATATATATATATATATATATATATATTAATGACAAAGATAAAGAAACTCATTGATACCAATACAATAACATAATAGTAGGGGATTTTAACACACCACTTACAACAAGGGACAGATCATCTATGCAGAAAATCAACAAGAAAACAATGGTTTTGAATGACACACTTGACCAGATGGACTTCAGAGAGATATTCAAAGCACTGCATCCTAAAGCAGAATACACATTCTTTTTGAGTGCACATGGAACATTCACCAGAATAGATCACATACTGGATCACAAATCAGGTGACAAGTACAAGAAGACAGAGATCATACCATGGATATTTTCTGACCACAATGCTATGAAACTTGAAGTCAACCACAAGAAAAAATTTGGGAAGACCACAAATACATGGAAGTTAAAGAACACCCTACAAAATAATGAATGGGTTAACCAGGAAATTTTAAAAAATCCAAAACTTTTTTTAAGTGGATGCAGATGAAAATGAAATGCAACAGTTCAGAATCTTTGGGATGGAACAAAGGTGGTCACAAGGTGGAATTATATAGCAATGCAGGCTTACCTCAAGAAGCAAGCAAAGTCTCAAATACACAACCTAATCTTAAGCCTGAAGGAGCTAGAAAAAGAACAAATGAAGCCTACAGCCAGCTGAAGAAAGAAAATAATAAAGATTGGAGCAGAAATAAATGATATAGTATCTAAAAAGAAAACATATATAATAAAACTAAGAGCTGATTCTTCGCTAGAATAAGTAAAATTGATAAACGGGCAGTCAGACTTTTCAAAAAAAAATGGAGAAAGAGTATAAATAAATAAAATCATGAATGAAAGATGAGAGATCACAACCAACACCACAGAAATAAAATAATTATAAGAGAATATTATGAAAAATTATGTGCCAACAAATTGGGCAATCTGGAACAAAGAGATAAATTCTTAGAAGCATACAAACTACCAAAACTGAACCAGGAAGAAATAGAAAATTTGAACAGACCCATAACCAGCAAACAAATTGTATCAGCAATCAAAAATCTCTCAACAAACAAAAGTCCAGGACCATATGTCTTCCCAGGAGAATTCTACCAATCATTTAAAGAAGAGTTTGTCGGGGCGCCTGGGGGGCGCAGTCGGTTAAGCGTCCGACTTCAGCCAGGTCACGATCTCGCGGTCCGTAAGTTCGAGCCCCGCGTCGGGCTCTGGGCTGATGGCTCAGAGCCTGGAGCCTGTTTCCGATTCTGTGTCTCCCTCTCTCTCTGCCCCTCCCCCGTTCATGCTTTGTCTCTCTCTGTCCCAAAAATAAATAAACGTTGAAAAAAAAAATTAAAAAAAAAAAATAAAGAAGAGTTTGTCTATTCCTCTTAAACTGTTCCAAAAAGTAGAAATAGAAGGAAAACTTCTAAACTCATTCTATGACACCAGCATTACCTTGATTCTCAAACCAAAGATCCCACTAAAAAGGAGAATTACAGGCCAATATCCTTGATGAACAGGAATGCAAAAATTCCCAACAAGATACTACACAAATTGAATCCAAAATACATTAAAAAATTATTCACTGTGATCATGTGGGATTTGTCCTGGGCTGTAGGGGTGGTTCAATAATTGAAAACCAACAAGATATACCACATTAATAAAAGAAAGGATAAGAACCATATGACCCTCTCATTAGATGCATTAGAAAAAGCATCTGACAAAATACAGCATCCATTCTTGTATTTTTTTTTCAAATATTATTTAAATTCTAGTTAGTTAACATACACAGTGCAATATTGGTTTCAGACACAGAATTCAATGATTCATCACTTACACACAATACCCAGTGCTCATAATAAGTGCTCTCCTTAATAACCATCACCCATCTAGCACCAACCATCCATTCTTGATAAAAACCTCAACAAAGTAGGGATACAGGGAACATCTAAACATCAAAAAGGCCACATACGAAAGACCAACAGCTAGTACCATCCTCAATGGGGAAAAACAGACAGGTTTTCCTTCTATGGGGAAGAACAAGATAGGCATGTCCACTGTCATCAATGTTATTTAACATAGTACTAAAATTCCTAGCCTCAGCAATCAGACAACAAACAGAAATAAAAGGCATCCAAACCAGCAAGGGAGAAGTTAAACTTTCACTATTCCCAGATAACATGATACACTATGTAGAAAACCTGGAAAGAAAAGACTCCACCAAAAAACTGCTAAAACTATTACACAAATTCAGCAGAATCACATGATATAAAATCAATGTACGGAAACCCGTTGCATTTCTATATACCAATAACAAATCAGCAGAAAGAGAAACCAAGGCATTAATCTCATTTACAAAAACACCAAAAACCATAAGACACCTAGGAATAAATGTAATCAACAAGGTAAAAGATCTGTACTGTGAAAACGACAGAACACTTATGAAAGAAACTAAAGATGACACAAAGAAATGGAAACACATTCTGTGCTCATGGATTACAAGAAAAAATATTGTTAAAATATCTATAATATTCAAAGAAATCTATGCATTTAATGCAGTCCTTACCAAAATACCACCAGCATTCTTCTCAGAGCTAGAATAAACAATCCTAAAATTTGTATAGAACCACAAAAGACTCTATTCAGTCAAAGCAATCTTGAAAAAGAAAAGCAAAGCTGGGGGCATCACAATTCCACACTTAAAGCTATAATACAAAGCTGTAGTCATCAAGACAGTATGGTATTGGCACAAAAACAGACACAGAGATCAATGCAATAGAATAAAAAAACCCAGAAATGGACATACAACTATATAGTCAAATAATCTTCATTAAAGCAGGAAGAATATCCAGTGGGAAAAAAGTCTCTTCAACAAATGGTGTTGGGAAAACTGGACAGCAAAATGCAGAAAAATAAAACTGGATCATTTTCTTACACTATACACAAAAGTCATTTAAAAATGGATGAAAAACCTAAGTGTGAGACAGAAAACCATCAAAATTCTAGAGGAGAATACAAGCAGCAACATCTTTGACCTTGGGTGGAGCAACTTCTTACTAGACACATCTCCAGAGGGAAGGGAAACAAAAGCAAAAATAAATTATTGAGATTTCACCAAGATAGAAAGTTCCTACACAATGAAGGAAACAATCAACAAAACAAAAAGTCAGCCTATGGAATGGGAGAATATATTTGCAAATGAAATATCTGATAAAGGATTAGTGTACAGAATCTGTAAAGAATTTATCAAGCTCAGCACCCAAAAAACAAACAATGCAGTGAAGAAATGTAAAGACATGAATAGACATTTTTCTACAGAAGACAACCAGATGGCCAACAGACACATGAAAAGATGCTCAATATCACTCATCAGGGAAATACAAATCAAAACTGCAATGAGATACCACCTCACACCTGTCAGAATGGCTAAAATTAACAACACAGGAAACAACAGATGCTAGTGAAGATATGGAGAAAGGGAACCCTCTTACAGTGTTGGTTGGTAGGAATCCAAACTGCTGTAGCCACTATGGAAAAGAGTATGGAGATTCTTCAGAAAGTTAAAAATAGAACTACTGCATGACCCAGCAATCAAGCTACTAGGTCTTTACTCAAAGGATACAAAAATACAGATTTAAACGGGCACATGCACATATAGCAGCCTTAACAACAACAGCCAAATTATGGAATGAGCCCAAATGTCCGTTGTCTGATGACTGGATAAAAAAGATGTGGTAAATATAGACACTGGAGTATTACTCAGCTATCAAAAAGAATCACATCTTGCCATTTGCAATAATGTAGGTAGAGTACATTATGCTAAGCAACATAAGTCAGTAGAGAAAGACAAACATCCTATGATTTCACTCATAAGTGGATTTTAAGAAACAAAACAGACAAACATAGGGGAAGGAGGGAGAAAAGAAAAGGAAGCAAAGCATAAGAGACTCTTAACAACGGAGAACAAACTGAGTGTCGAGGCAGGGGAAGTGGTTGGGGGATGGGCTAAATGCTAAATGTATGATGGGTATTAAGAAGGGCACTTGTGATGAACACTGGCTGTTATATGTAAGTGATGAATCATTAATTTTTAAGTTTACTTATTTATTTATTCTAAAAGAGAGAGAGAGAGAGAGAGAGAGAGAGAGAGAGAGAGAGAGAGAGAGGCAGCAGGGAAGGGGCAGAGAGAGGGAGAGAGAAAATCCCAAACAGGTCCACACTGTCAGCACAGAGTGCTACCTGGGTTCGATCTGACCAACTGCAAGATCATTAATCATTCATTCTACTCCTGAAATTAATATTACACAAATTTTAACTAACTAGAATTTAAAACAAATTTGAAAAAAAAAAGTTCAGTTTAATCCCTATGCCAAGAATATTACCACATTCAATAAATATTTTTGAATCAGTTTAAAAAGTTTGCAAACTTAAATATTTTAAAGTATATGGCAGATAGGGCATCCAATATTTCCCCCAAATTCTCAAATCTTGACAAAGCTGATTTATCACAATTGGAAAATTGGAATAAAAACCTGAAACTAAAAAAAAAAAAAAAAAAAAAGATTAAGTTAAAATATATCTAAGTTAAAGTGTGATAAATTCAGGAGCATAATAATACAATTCCTAGAGTCACCTTTAAAAAAGTATACAGTAGGGTGTATACCCTGGGTGGCTCAGTCAGTTGAGTGTCTGACTTCTGGTCAAGTCACGATCTCATGGTTCGTGAGTTTGAGCCCTGCATCAGGCTTACTGCTGTCAGCGTGAGACCTACTTGGAATCCTTTGTACCCCCCTTTCTCTCTCTCTCTCTGTCCCTCCCACACACTTGCTCGCTTGCTCTTTCAAAAATAAATACATTAAAAAAAGAGATAAAATCCAGTTTCCTCAGAAAAGAGAACCATAATTATAAAAAACAATACATAGTAAAAAGAAAAACTGATGGAGAAAATAGAATTGTACACTAAAATATACATTTCAGATATAGGAGGCAGTAAAAAAAGATCAGAGGAACAAAATACACAAAACAAAAAATAGCTAATGACCCATTTTATTCAAATATGTCAATAAGACACAAAATATAGATGGTCTAAACACCTCACTTAAAAATAAGGTATTTTCAGACTGCAAAAATAAGCAAGACCTAACTAAATTAATTACCTTCATTCAAAAACAGAACTACATTTAAAGTAAAAGGATGGGGGAGGGGAACATGGGTTGCTCAGTCAGTTGAGCATCCAACTTGAGCTCAGTTCGTGATCTCAACATTCATGAGTTCAAACACTGCATCAGGCTTGCAGTTGTTAGCCTGTCAGCATGAAGTCTACTTTGGATCCTCTCTCCTCCTCTCTCTCTTCCCTTTACCTGTTGACACACTCTCTCTCAAATATCAAATAAAATATTTTTAAAAATTTAAAGTAAATGGATGGGAAAGATACATCATAAAAACTATAAGCACAAAAATACTGGAATAACTATAATAAATAACAAAATAAATTTAAGAAAGTATTATAGAAAGAAAGACATTTGATAGGGAAATATATGAAGCAAAACCTGACAAGATTTAAAGCTAAGCAACTAAACAGTAACACTTGAATATCTCAATACTCTACTCTCAATAACAGAATAAGTAGATAGACAGTCAGCATTGGTACAGAAGAGTATAAAGCAATATCAACCCATTTGATCTAACATACATAGAATGTTGCACCAACTACTGTAGAAAATTCACTGAAGCACATATGGAACACAATAGACCATATGATAGACCATAATGCAAGTCTTAATATAGTTAAAAGGATTGAAATTATTAAATATATGGTCTAGACCACAATGGGACTAAATTAGAAAACAGGAAAAAATAGAAACCTTAAATTTTCAAATACATGGAAGTTAAACAATGCATGGTTTCTAAATAACTGGGGGCCAGAGAAGAAAGCATAAGGAAAATTCAAAATATTGTGAAGTAAATAACAGTATTTGGAAATTAGAATAATGCTTAAAGAAAAGTTTATAGTATTAAGTGTCTGTATCATACATTTCATATCCATAACTTAAGTTATCCCCTTAAGAAACACAACAGAAAAACAATAAAGCTAAAAGTTGATTCTATGAATAGATCAGCAATGTGATAACCCTTTAACTAGACTAACCTCAAAAAAAGGAGAATCCACAACTTACTAAAATGAAGAATTAAAGGAGGAATATTACATCAACCCTAAAGAAATTTAAAAGGATTAAAATACAGTATTGTGAACAATTCTGTATGCCGCAACAATTTAGAAAACTTAGATAAATGAATAACTTCCTAGACACAATTTATTAAGACTGACTAGAAGAGGAACAGAAACTCTGAATAGACCCGAAACAAATAAAGTGATTGAATTATTAATTCAAAAACTTTCTACAAAAAAAGGTCTACCCATTCCCCAGGGCTTCAAGGGTGATTTCTGCCAAAATTAACAAAATAATGCTATTTGTCCAGGAACTCTTCCAGAAACAGAACAGGTGGAAAGACTTCCCAACTCATTCTACAAGGCTAGCATTATCCTGTTATGAAAACCAGGGCAGACGCTGCCAGGAAACTATAAACTAAAATCTGTCATGAAAATATATACAAAATCCTTAAAAAAAAAAAAAAAAAAAGCAAACTGTGTCCAGTACCATATGAAGAGATGATACACCATAACCAAGCAGGATCCATCTCCAAATCCAAAATTAGTTTAATCATTTAATCAATTAATTATGTAAAACTGATTAATATGCAATATTAATAGTAAAAGACACACACACCAGTATCTGAATGGTTTCATAAAAGCATCTGAAAAAACTCAAACCATTTCATGGTAAAAAGCCTGAAAAAATTGGGAATAGAATGGATCTTTCTTAACCTGATGAAGGACATCTATGAAAAATACATAGCTACCATAATACTTAGTGGTGACATTCTATAGTCTTTCTCTCTAGACTTGGGAATAAGGCAAGGATATGTGTTCTCAATAGTTCTACGCAGCATTGTACCGAAGATTCCAGCCAATGTACTAAGGTAAAAACAAAAGAAAAAAATAATGACGTGCAGATTGGAAACAAAGAAGTAACAGAGTCTTTATTCATAGATGGCATGGCTCACTTTATAGAAAATTTCAGAGACTCCACACTAACAACTAGAATAAACAAGTCTGGTGAGGTCACAGGATATGAGGGAAATATACAAAATTATACTTTTAGATACAGGCAATGAAAAATTTTAAAAATGAAAATAAACATAATTCCATTCACAGCAACTTAAATGCATTTTAAAATTTTAACAAGGACATGCATGCAAGGCATTCAAGACACTGAAATCTGCAAAATACTGCTGAATAAAATTGAAGACATAAATAAAAGGAGAAACATTTTAGGATCATAAACTGAAGGACTCAACATTGTCAAGATGGGAAATATCCCCAATATTTCATTTGTAAGTTAAATGCCATTCCTATCAAAGTCTTTGCAGGCTCTTTTTTGTAGAAACCAATAAGCTAATGCTTAAACTTGCATAGGAATGCAAAGAATCTAAAATAGACAAAATAATTTCAAAGAAAAAAAGGAAGTTGGACGACTTGTAGTACATAATTTTAAAGACAATATAACACCACAGTAATTATCACTGTGTGGTACAGGCACAAGGATAGGCATATAGATTAATGGAATAGAATTGAGAGTACAGGGGGGAAAAAGTGACTTAGATTTGTGGTTGACTGATTTTCAGCAAAGGTGCCAAGACAGTTCCATAAGGACAATCTTTTGAATATGATGCTAAGAAAATTAAATATCCACATATAATAAAATGAATTTAAGACTCTTACCTCATATCATACAAAAAAAAAAAACATCAAAAAGGACCATAGACCATATTGTAAGAGTTAAAACTAAGTCACCCAAAGCACAATTAATAAAGAAAATGAAAGAGGATTTTATTAAATTCTAAAATTTAAGTTATAAAAATATTAGGAAAATGCAAATTCAAACTACAGAAACAGCCCCAGTGTCCATCAACTGATGAATGGATAAAGACAATGCAGTATATATATACATAATGGAATATTACTCAACCATAATAAAGAGAATGAAATCTTCCCATTTGCAATAATGTGAATGGAGCTACTGAGTATTATGCTAAGTGAAATAAGTCAGTCAGTAAGACAAATACCATATGATTTCACCCATATGTGCAAGTTAAGAAACAAAACAAACAAGCATAGAGGATAAAAAAGTAAAGAGGGAGAGAAGCAAATGAAGAAACAGACTCAACTATAAAGAACTGACAGATACCAGAGGAGAGGCAGGTGGAGGGATGGGTAAAATAAGTGATGCGGATTAAGGAGTGCACTTGTTGTGATGAGCACCTGGTGATGTATCAAAGTGGTTAATCACTACTATATTGTATACCTGAAACAAATAACACTGCAAGCTAACTAACTGGAATTTGAATTAAAAAAAAAAAAAAAAGAAAATGCAAACAAAAGCCCCAACCTAGAAGAAAATATTAGTAAATAACTTATCTGAAAAAGGACCTGCATCTAGAACATATAAGAACTCTTACAACTCAAAAATTAGAAGATAACTAAAAAATGGACAATTTAAATACACATTTCACTAAGGAAATATGTAGTAAGTACATGAAAAAAGTCAATTAACATTAGTCATTACAGACGCAAACTGACTGCCCCAATAAAGTACTACATACTCTTTTAGAATGGCAAAAATACCAAGTGCTGGCAAAGATATATTGAAAGTAAAACTCTAATACGTTAATAGTGGTAATGTCAAATGGTACAATCACTTCTGAAATGTTGGGCAATTTCTTGAAATGTTCAATAAAAAGTTACTGTAAAATCCAGTAATTCTACCCCAAAGACTCTATCCATGATAAATAATATTTGTCTATATAAATTCATGTACCCAAATGTTCATAGCAGCATTAATCATAATAGTCAAAAACTGATGACTGCACAATTGAATATTAACTGTAAAATTAATAAACAAAATGTGACATAACCACAGAATTATTACTCATAATTGTCATTATGTACATGGTACATAATGATACATGGTATATCATGAATGAACTTTAAAAATATTACACTAAGTGATGGGGTACCTGGGTGGCTCAGTCGGTTAAGCGTCCGACATTGGCTCAGGTCATGACCTTGTGGTTTGAGTTTGAGCCCTATGTCGGGCTCTGTGCTGACAGCTCAGAGCCTGGAGCCCACTTTGGATTCTGTGTATCCCTGTCTCTCTGCCCTCCCCCCCCACTTGTGCTCTGTCTCTATCAAAAATAAATAAATGTAAAAAAAATTTTTTTAATGAAAATATTATACTAAGTGAAAAAAAGTGTACCCTGGGTACACTGATACATAAATACATAAGGTCTTAAGATGCAAAAAACTACATACTGTATGATTCCCTTTTAATAAGTGTCCAGAAAAGCCAAGTTTATAAAGACAGAAATCAGATCAATAGGGGGTTAGGACTGGAGTGTGGGGAACAGAAATTAATTGCAAAATGGACATAAGGAAAATCTGAGGTGACAGAAATGTTATACAACGGTATTGTAGTGATGGTTGCATATCTTTATACATTTCCTCAAAAATCGCTGAACTGTAGGCATACAATGAGTAAATATTATGAATGTAAATTATATTTCAAAAGAGGTATTTAAAAATATAAGGACAGTGGAAAAGGAAACAGTCAAGCCCAACTTGTCAGTGGGTGAGCAGAGCTACTATTGTTCAAGGTCCTCATTTACATTCCACTCTCTGGCATACTTTGGTCGCTAATGATCACTTCTGAGACTCTTCTATTGATGATTAGAGATCACTGAAACCCCTTCCCTAAGATTTGACTTTCTCTGTTCCTTGTAACCTGAGAAAATATGATTTACAAAGGACAAAGTCCACATACACTAAACCCAAGAGTTAAGGCAGATTTTTTTTGAATCCTCTTACTTTTAGATGGAAATGGTTTCAAAACATGTTATGCCACTGTGAAATGTGCAGAATATAATAAATGGAAAAGAAAGTACTGAAAATTTTATCAGGAGTTATTATCTTAACTGTACATCATGAATATAATCATTTTACAACATGGATACTATATACGTATATGTATGTATATATTTATCAAACAAAATAGAAAAAACAAGCTCTGGGAAGAAATACAAAACTAAATCGTTAACACTGGTTATCACCAAAGTGATTTTTCTCTCTTGTATATTCGTGCTTTAAAAGTTCCTTTATTGAAGACTTATGCTAAGTGAGATAAGTCAGAGAGAGGAAGACAAATACTATATATCACTTGCATATGGAATCTAAACAAGCTGTACTCACAGAGACAGAGAGTAGGATGGTGGTTACCAGGGGCTCAGGGGTGGGAAAATTGGGGGGATGCTGTTAAAGGTTACAAACTTGCAACTAGAAGATGAAAAAGTTCTGGAATCCTAATGTACAACTTACTGATTATAGTCAGTAATACTGTATTACATACTTTAAAGTTGCTAAGAGACTAGGTATTAAATGTTCTCATCACAAAAGAGAAATGATAATTATGTGACCTACAGAAGCGTTAGCTGACACCATGATGATAATCATATTGCAATATATAAATGTAGCAAACTGATATGTTATAGACCTTAAACTTACACAATGCTATGTGTCAATTATATCCCAATTTTTAAAAAATTCCTTTAATGAAACTATGTTACCTTGGTATCATTTCAAAAACCCATTTTTATGATCTTAAGTGAATTTTAAATTATATATATTTTTTTCAACGTTTATTATTTATTTTTGGGACAGAGAGAGACAGAGCATGAACGGGGGAGGGGCAGAGAGAGAGGGAGACACAGAATCGGAAACAGGCTCCAGGCTCCGAGCCATCAGCCCAGAGCCCGACGCGGGGCTCGAACTCACGGACCGCGAGATCGTGACCTGGCTGAAGTCGGACGCTTAACCGACTGCGCCACCCAGGCGCCCCTAAATTATATATTTTAAAGGTAAAATATACACTAGTTCTGCCATTTTTGTTTTTGTTTATAAAATTGATCGCATATGTGTGTGGGGGGCTGTTGGGAAATACAAAATTGACTGACAGGGAAGCAATTAAGTAAGGTTCATTCTCAAGTCTTTGAAAGTCACAGAATCCATGACTAAACAAATGATGGAGCAGGATGGATGTGAGCTATTGAGAAAATAATGATGTATACAGCAATTGTATTAACAACATTTAGGCATTTCAACACCTTAACTTCATTTGTAATACATACATGATGGTATCCAAGAGATTTAACAGCAGCAGCATCGAGAACAAATCTTAAGCTTTTTTCTGAGCTTCTTCTTTTCCCCAAGGTATCTTATTTACATATGGATTAAGGACTACAATTAAAGACATTGAGTAAAACTGGAAAAAATCTAATGTAATAGTACATCTTCTTTCAGAAGAAGTAGAAATTATAATTATCAAATTAAGATATTAAAAAACTCAAGATAGAACAATATAAACCAAAAAGATAAAAAAGAATTACATGGGAAAACTTTCTGTTTTTCATAGATGCTCAACAATTTTAACATCAGTTTCTATGAAAATTCACTAAAGCCAACAATAGCAAAGTTTTAATTTATAAATGATCTCAATATTCCATTTCTGTCAAAATATTTTATTAAAGTTGCAGGCAACTCTTTCAAAGAAGAAAAAACAAACCTCTACTAGGCACAGTGTAGAAACCCATCTGCTCAGAGGTGTGAGATAGATGTAGCAAATTACATCTGCAAGCCTCACTGCAAATGCTTCGTAATGAAACTCAAGATGTTGATTTTGACCCAAACACCCTATACAGATTGGATCTGACCACATTAGAGATCATCTCTCCCTTTCTATGGCAATTGAAATCAGATGACACATTTCAACAAACAGCTCCTCATTATGAACTTTTGAAGTCCAAATTCAGTTATGCCTGAAATCTAGGAGAACCCTCCATGCTCATTCTATTGATCATTTTGTAATTGTTTTTCTTTTTTTTCATGTCATAATGACAAATAATTTTTTTTCAATTATTTATGAACTTGAAGACACATCAGAAATTTACCTTTTCATTCTTTAAGTTCTTTTTTCTCCTTACAGTAACCAAAAATTATTTGCCGAATAGCATACTCTACAACTATTTAGTGAACCCCTATTTCGTGCCATTCATTGTGCTAAATTGTGCTAAATGATAGGAATAGTACCGTGAACAAGACAGATACACTTCTTACACTTTTTACCCTAGGAGGGCAATCAGGAGCTGAACAAAAATAATTAAAATAGGGATAGGAGTATTAAGAGTGATGAGTCAGAAGCAGTAACATCACAGAACAGACGGAGCTGGCAAGTTAAATACATAGAAGCCTAAAAAGTGAGAAGAAAGGCTAGAAAAAAGATCAAGAAGGAGGCAGTCACATATACAGCATATGCTAAGACCCTGCAACAGTAGAGTTGTCCTTGTTTAAACACAGAAAAAGATAGTGAGGCTGAGGGTGGGCAGTAGCAAGCAGTGGGGAGAGCAGCCCTACTTTTCTCTACAGAAACAATGGATTTGAATTTCCTTTGTAAATCAGAGCGGTATGATTAACAACCCATCACTACACACACACACACACACACACACACACACACACACACACACACACCGTGCAATATACTTAAATATTTCCATCAAATAAATGGTTTGAAGCACAAAAATTTAGTTACATAGGAAATATTATTGTTATTCATTCCGTAAGTTTAAATAATTGGTTTCGATAAATTAGTTTCAAGAGAAATCTGTAACTCAGAATAACCAAGCAACACCAAAGACAAAGCAAGAAAAAAGAATTCAAGAGGAGTTGTGAGGACAAGGAAAACAACAAAGAAAGAAATAAGAGAAAGTTTTAATTGAAAGCATGGTGCTCATTATTACCAGAGACAAATAGTGAGATTAGTATCAAAATTTTAACTAAAAGTTAAAGTTGCTTTCTGTAATAGAATATGTGGAGAATGAATCATAAGTTCCATTTTTGTTTAAGTTCTCCTGACTTGATTTCTGTTCCTTGCAACCTAAGAATATCAACGCATACATACACATAAATACCACCCTCTCTCCTTTCTCAAATAAAACACACACACACACACACACACACACACTGTAGGTTTGTTAACATCAATTCTTCATGAGAGAGTTCAAGATGGTGACATAGGAAGACCCTGAACTCACCTCCTCCCATGGACACAACAAATTTATAACTACATATGGCATGCTTTTCCTCTAGGATCCATGAACTAGATGAGTAGCACCTCCACTCAAAAGCCAAGAAAGACACACGTAGAAGAGTGGGAAGGCAGACACACCTTGCCCCAAAAACCACCTCAGAGGAGGCACATGAGGGAGGGTTCCTACAAATACAGAATACACCCTGGAAAAGTTAAGGGATTGTGCCCCAAATCAAGAATCCTGACCTTGGAGGCAGGCATAGTAGAGACAAGGTGTAAAATGTCTGGTTTTGGGGATCCTGGGTGGCTCAGTTGGTTGAGTGTCTGACTTTGGCTCAGGTCATGATCTCAGGGTTCATGGCTTTGAACTCCATGTTAGGCTCTGTGCTGACAGCTCAGAGCCTGGAGCCTGCTTCGAATTCTGTGTGTGTGTGTGTGTGTGTGTCTCTCTCTGTCCCTCCCCAACTCGTGCTCTCTCAAAAATGAATGAACATTAAAACAATTTTAATGTCTAGTTTTGAATACCAATAAAGATTAAGACCAGAAGAATCACAGTACATTAGAGAACAAAGATCTGTTCTTAAAGGGTTTGCCCACAAACTCATTTGCCCTATGATCCAGCACAAAAACAAGAAAAAGCCCCTAGACCATAACACAGGGAGACCCATTTACTAATTTTAAAGAGAGACAGGAATCTGTAATTTTAAATTAAATAATTTAAAAATGTAAAAAAGCAGTCAGCTATGGACGGATGTGCTGTCAACAGCCATTTTTGCATTCTCATCCTACCTTGTTGGTGAAGGAGCCAACAAGTACCATTTTAGGTGGACCCCTTCTAGGCTTCTGGCACCAGTGGGTAGGTGTGGTCTGCCCACCACTCACCTTGAACAGGCTGGGTGAGCCTCCTGCCCCTCCCCACTTCCATGTAGCACCCAAGATGTAAAAAAAGCAGGATAAGTATCCCAAGTCATGCCCAATCCACCAAGAATGCAAGCCACAACCAGAACAGGCAAGCAGCTGGAAGCCCACTCTCCCCATGCAGTAGCCAAGATACATAAGCCAGGTGAGTACCTAGAGCCCCACCTTGCACACAATACCAACTGAAGCCCTATCAAAGCCAGGGGACAAACAGCCCACAGGATGTCTACATCTGTGGGGATGCCCATAGAATGACTAGCTCTGGTAGCCACAGGACACACAAAACACCTGGGCCACACAAAACACCTCCTACACAAGACTATTCCTTCAAGGTTGAGGGAGATAGCCATTTCATCTAATACATACAAACACAGAGAAACAAGCAAAATGAGTAGACAGAAGAATATATTCCAAAGAACAAGGCAAATCCACAGGAAAAGACCTTAATGAAATGGAGAGAGGCAACCTACGAGATAAAGGGTTCAAAGTAATGGTCATAAAGATGCTCACCTATCTAAGCAATGGAGAAGCACCAAGAATTTCCTTCCACAAAGAGAAAATAAGAAAACACGAAATATTAAAACTAAACTTACAAGTATACTAGAGGGATTTAACAGCAGAATGGATGAAACAGAAGCACCATCAATGAATGAAAAACAAAGGAATGGAAAACAAAAAGCATAAAAATTAAAAAAGAATTAAAAGAAGTAAGGATACTTTAAGGGACCTCTGGGAGAATATCAAATGGAATAACATTCTCATTATCCGAGTCCCAGAAGGAGAAAAGAGAGAAAAGTCAAGAAAAATTTATTTGAAGAAACAATGGCTAAAAACATCCATAATCTGGGGGAAGCAAACAGCCATCTATGTCCAGGACGATCAGAGAGGCCCAAATAAGATGAACCCAAAGAGAAACACACCAAGACACATTCTCATTAAAATGATAAAAGGTAAACAGAGAGTAATAAGAAAACAGCAACATATTACATACAGGGAAAACCCCCTAAGGCAATTAGCAGATATTTCAGCAAAAACTTTATAGATCAAAAAAGCGTGGCATGATATATTCAAAAGGCTAAAAGGAAAAAAAATGGCCGACCAAGAATTCTATACCCAGACATTATCATTCAGAAAGATTGAGAATTTTCCAGTTAAGCAAAAGGTAAAGGAGTTCATCTACTTAAAACAGGCTACAAGAAATGTTCAAAAGAATAAACTAAAAATACAATGTACTATTTAATAAGAAAACATACAAAAGTAAAAATTACACTGGAAAAGGTAAATAAATAATAAAAGTAGTAGACATATTACTTATAAACCACGTATAAAGAGTATAAAAGTTGTAAAAATTTAAAAAAATAATAATTAGTTCAGGGATACATAAAAAGATGTAAAATTAATCATCAAAAATATGAAACATAAGGGGCACGTAGGTGGCTCAGTTGGTTAAGTGTCCAACTCTTGATTTTGGCTCAGCTCATGATCTCACAGTTCATGGGCCCAAGCCCCTCGTCAGGCTCTGTGCTGACAGCAAGGATTTCTCTCTCTCTCTCTCTCTCTGCCCCTCCCTCTACCGCACTCTCTCTCTCTCAAAATAAATAAACATTTAAAAAAAATTATGCCTTTAAAAATATGAGATATAAGGTGGGGGAAAGTAAAAATATAAAGCTTTGAAATGTATTAAAAATTAAGTTACTGTGAACTTTAAAATGACTGTTATATACAAAAGATGATATGTGTAAACCTCACAGTAACCACAAAGAAAAAACTTCTAGTAAATGCACAAAAGAAAAAAAAATCTAAATACAACATTAAAGGAAACAATCAAAGCATAAGAGAGAAAAAGAAGAAAAGGAACAGAGAAGAACTGCAAAAAACAGCTGGGAAACAATAAACAAAATGACAATAAATATATACCAATGGATAATTACTTTAAATGCAAATAGACTAAACTCCCCATCAAAAGACACAGAGTGACTGAATGAATGAATTATAAAAAACAAAACCCATATATCTGTTGCCTACAAGAGACTCTCTTCAAATCTAAAGACACACACAGACTCAAAGTAAGAGGATGGAAAAGGATATTCCATGCAAATGGCAATGAAAAGAAAGTTGGGGTAGAAATACTTATGTCAGACAAAATAGACTCTTTTTTTCTTTTCAAATTTTATTTAAATTCCAATTGGTTAACATACAATGCAGTACTGGTTTTAGGAGTAGAATTAGCTAAAGCAATCCTGAAAAAAGCAAAGCAAAGCTGAAGGCATCATGATTCTGGACTTCAAAATAAAGGAGAGCATTAAAATAAAGGACAGCATTATACAATGATGAAAGGATCAATCCAACAATAGGATATACCATTTTTAAACATTTATGCACCCAATAGAAGCACCTAAATACATAAAGCAAATATTAACAGAAGTAAAGGCAAAAATAGATGGCAGGATAAGAATAGTAGGAGACTTTAATACTCCACTTGTATCAATGAGGAGATAACTCAGGACAGAAAATTAATAAGGAAACATTGGCCTTAAAAGACACATTAGATCAGATGGACTAAAGAGATGCATACAGATTATTCTATCCAAAAGCAGAAGCATCACTTCTTTTCAAGGACACATGGAACATTGTCCAGGGCAGATTACATGCTAGGCTACAACACAAGTCTCAATAAATTCAAGAAGAATGAAATCACATCAATTATCTTTTCCAACCACAAAGGTATGAAACTAGAAATCATTTATAAGAAAAAAATCTGGATAAAACAAACATATGGGGATTACAAAACATGGTATTAGACAATGGATGTTCAAATCTCATGAAATAATCTCCTTCCCTCAAGGTAGGTTTGGCCAATGAGAATAACCATGTAGTAAAAAACAAAAAAACAAAAAACTGTTTTTACTTTAGCTTTCAGGGCTGATTATATTGTCACACTATTTTCTCCCAGGGAGTAAGAAAAATAGACTTTAGAAGTTTCTATCTGATTCTTGCCCTCTCCATCTGGTGTGTGATTTTTTTTTTAAATGTTCAAAGCAAACTAAGATGCTATCTAACTCAGTTCTAGGAATAAAATATCAGAATATAACACCTTCTGCTTTAAAGATGGAGACTTCTGTAGTTCCTTAAGTCATTCATAATGTATTTGAAAAACAAGGTGAGAAGAAAGTAATTTATCATACAAGAGGAGAAAAAGAAGCTGGCAGAAGTGCTATAACAGGGATTTTAAAGAGTATTCAAAAGATAAAGAATAGTAGGGCAGTATATATCAGTCCTTTCATAAAATCCATTAGATAAAAGGGGGATATGATATTGTCACATCTTTAAATCACTGAGGGACTGTATTTCCAGCAACCTGCTAGATTTAGTGCCTTGAATGACATTTGTGCTAAAAACAAAAGGGATGAATATATTTATAAAATGTTTATACATCACACTATGAATAAAATTTATATGAACTGGTTTACACATACAGAGACATGCACTCCATATCTTCTTTTTTTTTTTTAATTTTTTAATGTTTTTTTGTTTTGACGGGGGTGGGGGGAATGAGCGGGGAGGGCCAGAGAGATAGGGACACACAGAATCTGAAGCAGGCTCCAGGCTCTGAGCTGTCAGCACAGAGCCTGATGCGGGGCTCGAACTCACAAACCGCAAGATCATGACCTGAGCTGAAGTCGGATGCTCAACCGAATGAGTGTCACAAAGACCCAGGCGCCCCTGCACTCCATATCTTCTTAAATTCATTAGTGAGTTTCCCCAAAAAAGTAAGGCTTTATTAAGGCTTTATTTATTTATAAAGTCGGTTCCTGACTGAGAAAAGTCAGGAACTCAGAGGTAAGCAAAACAAATTGGTTGAGGCATTTCAAACCTGGTGAAATGGAACATCCTTGTTGACACTTGCATTGTAGAACCTAATAGAACATAAGATTTTAATGCATATGGCTACAATATTAATGTTAGAATAAACTAGAAATAAAACTGCCCTGTTTTTACCCTCTGTACATGATCAGAAAGCTGAACCTTGAACAGAGTGGAAAAAAATACATATAACCACAAACCAAGCCTCATAAAAGATTGTAACTTGAATTTTTATTATCTACATGGTATAAAAGCCTCTAGTTTCAAGTGGTTGTAAACTGGTAATGCTCCCAATACATCAGAAATAAATTTGAACTACAAAGGAAGAATCTTTGAGCTCATCTTCAAAAAAATTTCTAGACAAATATTTCCAGGAAAAATAAGTAGACTCTCCCCCACAAAAAGGAGCAACAAAGAAACAAACAAAAAAAACCACAAAGAACAACACTAGGCATACAGGCAAGAATCAGCAGGACTCAGACAATAAAATAAATGATTCATGTATCAAGAAATATAACAAAGCCTTGGAAATTATGAATAAAATGCAAGGATTTTTAAAAAATCAATGAAAATGAAAATATAAGCAAATTTTAAAATTTAATAAAGTATTACAAAGTTGAAAAACAGGAAAAATAATTTATGGTTTTAGACATCCTGATACCATGTACCTCTGAAGTAACAGAGACCGGCAAGGGACTAGAGAAGATCTCCTGGGTTTTGGTAAAATTTTTGATCTTGATTGAGAAGCTAGTAACATGGGCAGATTTATTTTATGAAATGTATCAAGCTGTATACTAATAGTTGATGTATTTCATTTCTGTATGATATATTAGAATTATATAAAGTTTTACCCCCAAAAAACAGCACATTAGATAGAGATGAAAATAAAATTAATAAACTGTAATATCAAAGAAATTACTCAGACTACAGGCCAGAAAGTCAAAGGGAAAAATATTAAAGAGACAAGAACAATACAGTAAAAAAAAAAAAAATGTCTAACATATATGTAGAAAGAATGACACAGAGGCAATATATGAAGAGAAAATGCCAGAAAACTTGAAAAGCTCACAAAGACACCAATACTAATACTTAAAAGAACAAAGATTTAAAAGCCAAAAAAAAAAAAAAATAAAAGATCCTTAAAGCTGCCTGAAAGACACTAAAAAAAACACAAACTGATGGTGAATTTCTCAGAAAGGCAATGAAAAACAAAAGTAAGCACAAAAGGATCTTTAATGGCCAAAACAAAACTATCAGTAAGAAACCATATGTGTATATATATATATATATATATATATACACACACACACATACATATAGATATAAAACTGTATATATATATAAAAAAAATTTCTTTCCAAAAAGAAGGCAAAATACAGTTTCAAACAAAAAAAAAATTGTTTCCTAACAGCACATCATTAAAAAAAAACAAAAGGCAGAAGGAAAATTATCTGAGGTAGAAGAAAGGAATGGGCTGTGACAACAAATGTCTAGTAAGGCATTGGTATAGAGTTAGCATAGGTGGCCCATGACCAAATGTGACTGATTATCAGATTTTGTGAATAAAGTTTTACTGGAGTGTCAATTCATTGACATACTATTTATGGCTGCCTCTGTACTACAAAGCAAAGCTGAGTAGTTGTTACAAAAACCAGATAGTTGATGACACTGGGAATATTTACTATCTGGCCATTTATTGAATAAATTTTCCAAACCCTGCACTAATTGTATACATGTAATATATATGCAATTATTTTTTAAATGATTTAAATTTACAAAATTCAGAAAAATAAGAGATAAATTAAAATATATAACAGTAATAGCCAGTCAATCTGGAGAGAATCGCTGAATTAAAGTACTTTAAAGACCTGTGTGTTGTTCAGGAGGAGAGTAAATACCATAAATTATTGTATGATTTACTAAATTAAAAATGCATCTTAGTATTTCCAGAACCAAATTTTACTTTGTGTAAAGAGTGTTAATTTCTAAGATTGAAAAAAAAAATAGCAAGGGAATAATGTCTAATACAGCAGGGAAGAACAGAATTAAGAATATAAAGGAAATGAAATAATCAAGATAGTAAAAAAGATAATTCATAGAATGAGAGAAGACATTTGTAAATCATATCTAATGAGAATCTAATATCCAGAATATATAAAGAACTGCTCAATTAAAAGGAAAGATAAATAACCCAACTAAAAAGTGGGACAAGTATTTGAAAACAATAAGAAAATAAAAAACAGCTTCTACAAATGGCCAACAAGCACATGAAAAGACGCTCAATATCACTAGTCATTTGGGAACTGCAAATGACAACCAAAATGAGATCCACCACATACCCACCGGGATGGTTAACACCAAAAAGACAATTACAACTTGAATAAATTAGAACCTTCATAAGTTGATGCGGAATTGCAAAATGGCAGAAACACTTTGGAAGACAGACTGTTAATTCCTCAAAACCTTAACCACAGAGCTACCATACGACCCAACAATTCTACTACTAGGTACATAGCTAACAGAAATTAAAATATGTCCATATGAAAAGATGTGCAAAAATTATCACAGCAGTATTGTTCATAATAGCCGAAAGATGTAAACACAAATGTCTACCAGCTATGAGTGGATAAAGAAAACATGGTATATCCATAAAATGGATTACTTTCAGCCATAAAAATGAAGACTGATAAATAAGTCAACCTCAAAAGCATTATGGTGACTTCCCATGAGAAGCCAGTCACAAAAGACCACATATTGTGTGACTCCATTCTTATTAAACACCTAGAACAGGCAAATTCATAGAGACAGGAAGGTCAGCATTTGCCAGGGTTTTGGATGAAGGGAGAAAGAGTAACTGTTAATGGTATATTGATTATTTTTTGAGTGATAAAATTTTTTTTTGAGTGATAAAACTTCTCAATTTGATGGTGGTGATGATGGTATAAACTGTAAATATACTAAAAGTCATCTAATTGTATGCATAAAAGTGTATGTAAATAATGTCTAAAAAGCTGTTAAATGGAATAATATTATGAGTTTGACTTTTTTAAAATTAAGGGACAAACTATTTGAATCTTCCATAAATGATTCCAGAGTTAAAATAAAACAAAAACCCAAAAAACAAAAACAAAACCACCACAACAACAAAAAACAACAACAAAAAAGGGAAGCAATCCCCAGCTCGTTTTCTGAGGCTAGCACGTCCTTGATATGATACACAACAGCTGTTGTGATAATAAAGAACTCCTTACAACCAGAAGCAAATATCAAAGAATGGATATATCCAATATGCTAGAAAAAGAATCCTTGCATCAAGAACAAAATCACACAGGTAAGAGATCTAAAGAAGTTCCATCTAACTGTTAGAATTCTATGATTTTATCATAATGGTATTCATTTTATTAAGTACCAACATTCATTTCTGGCAGTAAAATCATTCCTACTTCTGATAAACCTAAGAAAACTACATTTCAATGGAAACACCAAAACAGAGAAAAGGAAAGAGAAATCAACATCAAGTCAAAGTCAAAAACTGCACAGAAGGGGCACCTGGGTGGCGCAGTCGGTTAAGTGTCCGACTTCAGCCAGGTCACGATCTCGCGGTCCGTGAGTTCGAGCCCCGCATCAGGCTCTGGGCCAATGGCTCGGAGCCTGGAGCCTGTTTCCGATTCTGTGTCTCCCTCTCTCTCTGCCCCTCCCCCGTTCATGCTCTGTCTCTCTCTGTCCCAAAAATAAATAAAAAAGGTTAAAAAAAAAAAAACTGCACAGAATATATCTGCTTTTCAATAATAGTATGTGTAGTGATCTCAATGATATCAGCATTCATATACTTACATGCTAATAATATGAACAAGGTGTGGAACCGTTTACCATTGTAAAACATTTGAACCCTGTTATTAAAATATAGATTCACACTATTTACTTTGTGACTCAAAACTTTTCCAGGTTCACAGATTGTTTGAGATGAATATGTCAAAGTTCAAAAGGGTATGAATTTGCAACTGAAAATTCTATAGTATCACAAATGAAGTATTTACTGAAGAGTCATGTCTCCAATCATCACAATATTATCTACTGTATTTTAACAAATGAGAAGTCTAGAAATATATTATGTTTGATGTAAATAATATATTCATTTGATTATATATGATATCTATTAATAAATCAAGTAGCTTAAATTAAGATCTACTTATCATTCTTAATTCAGCTTAATGCCAACTTCCAAAACCAACTGTCATCTTGATTTGTCTATGCTTCACATTTTAGTGATTATTCTGCATTTCATATGATATTTTGTAGTCTATTTATACATACATGAATTTTATTAAAATGTGTGGATGTCAATAAACAGCACCACTTAATTCACTTTGTGCACCCTTCTTTTTAAATCCACTTTGCAGATCACTGAATCTATTTTCATGTGGATCTTTCAATGAGAAGACTCATTTACATAAGCACTGGCATATTAAAAAACAATAAAACTAAAAATATTATTATCAAATATAACCATAGGAAGAATATTTTTTAATGTACCTTCTTCAAGGATGGGTCGTGGAATGACAAATGGAATCTCCTGCAGAGGTTCCATATACTTGTGGCCAGCACTAATAATCTTTATTTGAGGCATACAGAGGACAAGCATTCCAGGCATGCTGGTTTGTCCATGGTACCAACTTCTTACTGTTCCAGGAATGTCACCAGATACAATTGTACTTGGGGAAGGCAGGCTATCATTTGGAATGAATACACAACAAGACTGTACTTCAAGCTAGGGGGAAGAAAAAAAAAAAAGCAAAATTAAAATATTGGGAACAGACTAAATAAGGAAGTTAATATATCCTCAAATACTTAATATCTTTATCAGAATAAACAGGCAAGCAAAAAAAAAAAAAAAGAAGAAGAAATGTGCCATACTTACCTCTTTATGAGTTACTTTTACTGAAGAACACAATTAACACTTAAAAGGACATTGTTTCTTGCTATGAATTTGATCAAAAAGGCACAGTGAAATGAGATGAAAACATATCTGCCTTTCCACAGTTATTTCCAAGTAACACGACTGAATCAGAAAATGTGCTGGCAAAAAAAGGTGAGAAAATCCTCCTTCTTTTGCAGTTCATTAGATTAACACCAACTAAGGCCTTAGAACCAACTAGTATTGTATTGTACTCACTTAAAACACACACACACACACACACACACACACACACACACACGCAGCTATTACCATGTGAATTTGGCCTTTTGTTTTTACTTTACAAACTAAAATATAAGGAAAGATGTTTCCAATGTTCAGATGATATCTCTAGACAAATATTAAAATATAACAAGTCTGTGTCATGTATTTTCTTTTTTTATTTACACGTATCCCAAGATTCAAGTGTGTGTGTATATCACATTTTATATATATGGATACATGGTAATGAAGGAAATTCAGAAGACTTGAAACTTAGAGCATTATTCCCTGCTTTTATCACACATCAAATTATTATTTAAATTTTGATTTCATGTGAAACTTTTATGCTTTCTTATCCCCAGTGTAGTTTACTTAGGTTGCCTGGCACCTTAGAGAGGTGAAATAATACTAAGCGATCTCAAATCAAAAATTAAATTCATCATGAGTTCTTAATTCAAAAGCAATATAAGCTCAAGTCTATTAGTCTTAGTTGGTTCTTAGAACGTAATATTTTGTACCTGGTTCACAAACTGCTCAAACAGCCTAGCATACTTAAATTATTCTCAAGGAAATACAAAATGTCATCTGTTAATTTTCTACAAAATATATGGCATACAAAGGCATTATCTCAAGATGTAACAAAAACTAAAATTTGTTTGTTTGATAAATACTTGGATATTCTAGCAAATTAAGAGACTATATTTTATAAAAGACAACTAAGAATACATTAATATATGTTCACTTGAGGTTAATATAGCCCTTAGTGACAGCATGATACGTAACAGGTCTGGAATTCCTTGATATGATAAATAATCTGCCAGGCTTATAAATAAGCAAACTTACTCATTTTTGCTTCAACATTTCTGTGCATGGAACAAACTGAATTCAGTGAAGAAAAATATAAGTAAAATTTTATAAAAATAAATATAAGGTTCATGAAGTCTGACCTCATCTAGAATTTTATCTTGCAACCTAATTTAAGTGTTTATATGTTAAGTAGCTCATTGATTGAAGATCACAACATTTTTTATCCTAAAACATACATTGTTTCAGCTGTATTACATTTATATTTTTAAATATTTAACACAATTAATTGCTGAAGTTCAAGTGCACAAAGTATTATGGCATACTGAGAACATATTCTCAGTATACCATTCTCATTATTCAATTATTTATGCTTATAGTGTCAAACTAAAAAGAGTCAGTTTTTAACACTTCATATAGGTATTGATGCTATGTTAAAAAATGTTTTCAACAATGTGAGGTAATTAGTTTAATATGCCACACTATACAAATATAAACATATATATCTTGTGAAATAAATTTAAGTTGTGCCGAAACTTCCAAATAACAATATATTCCAAAATTCCACTAATTCAGAAATAAATTATTTCATCAAATTTAACAACGTGAGCAATATATATTCAAAAATAGATTATTCTGAGATACATAACAACTCTAAAAAATAAACTTTCTAAAATGTGATATGTGTTCTGGAGATTTCTATAATGATAAGAACCAAAACACATACATAATCCAAAATCCTCAAACTTATTATAATGTTACATCTCTAATATATACTACAACTATCACATAAATCTTTTTACACTTTTAAAATAACTGTTAAACTGTACGTCTAAAATTGTGGTTTTAATGTAAAATGTTGAGTGATTTATGTAAGGGAATATAAATCTGCAGCAGTAAATTTTGCATTAATGTAAGGATCTGACAATCCAAGGGAAAGAAAATGAAGTAATCTGCCAGTAAGAAGTCCTCAAACCGGGGGTCAGATCATGTTCATGGAAACCATCTGGTTGGGACCCTCTGAGCCACACCAAACACAAATGATCTTTTAAAAAAAATATCCTATTCATTAATGCATCACAGCTGCACTGAGTGTTACTTCATTTTTCCATGGCAACATCCTTTCTGTTTCAAGGATCTTATTTCAGTTTTGGTAGCAACGTGTTCTTTCGCCAATATTGAACACATTCATGTGTTAAAGTGAAGGGATTATTACAAATTCTTGAAGTCGAACCACCTCTATTTTGATTCCTATTAGGTCAAAGGCTACAAATCTTAAGTATGATACACTGAGAATAAACCAATAAAGCAGAAATTATTTGGTATTTATTTTAATCAATGAAATGACTATCATGAATTTCTTGGAAGTTCCAAGTTTATATGCCATTTGAAAAGATATATGCCTTTGTGTACCCCCAACCCATCTCCCAATATGTAAGGTTTGGTAAACTTAGATTTTTCTAATTTGTACACTCTATAACTGTGCTCACAACTCAGTTTAAAAAAAAAGAGACTGAGATAGGTTTCACTTACACATTAATCTAAACATTTTAATTAGCCCACTGTCTATTATACAGAACATTTTGTAAGTAAATGCTTTAAGTGACTCCTGGGTGGCTCAGTTGGTTAAATGTCTGACTTCGACTCAGGTCACGATCTCGTGGGTAGTGAGTTCGGCCCTGTGTGGGGCTCTGTGCTGACAGCTGGAGCCTGAAGCCTGCTTCAGATTCTGTCTCCCTCTTTCTCTGCCCCTCCCTTGCTTGTGCTCTGTCTCTCTCTCTCTCTCAAAAATAAATAAAAACATTAACAAAATTTTTTAAAAGTAAATGCTTAAAATTGTTATACCATATTTTCTATACAGTTAAATTTTTTTTAAGTTTATTTATTTTTGAGAGACAAACAAGAGAGTGAGCAGGGGAGAGGCAGAGAGAAAGGGGGAGAGAGAATCTCAAGCAGGATCCCCACTGTCAGCATGCAGCCTGATGAGGGGCTCGAACTCACAAACAGAGATCATGACCTGAGCTGAAACCAAGAGTCGGACGCTTAACTGACTGAGCCACCCAAGCACCCCAATCTTCTATACTTTTAAGTAACATTCCTATTTCCTCTTCCCCACTAACATGAATTCTTTCCTTTGAAACTTTAATTTTTTAAATGTTTGTTTAGTTTTGAGAGAGAGAGAGAGAGAGAGAGAGAGAGAGAGAGACAGAGTGCGAGCAGGGGAGGGGCAGACACAAAATCTGAAGCAAACTTCAGGCTCTGAGCTGTCAGCAGAGAGCCTGAATGCAGGACTCGAACTCCCAGACCATGAGATCATGACATAAGCTGAAGTCAATGCTTCACCGACTGAGCCACCTAGGTGCCCCAATATTTAAAACGTCAGTGATAATTATATTTTGCAAAATTTCTGAAGAATGAAATGTTCTCTGTATGAATTGTATTACTCAGAAAATAGTTTCAAATAAAAACATACATGAAGAAACATTTCAGGTTATATTTTCATTCACTTTTTTTTTAATTCATGCATTCTTTAATACCGACCATGAACTGAACTGCAAGTCAGGAATAAAGAGACAAAAGACATAAACACAGCACCCAAAAACTTGAAACAAGAGGGTTTTAAACTACTAATAGTCTTACAGAATTTTCACTAGAACATAGGGTCTGTAATGTCAGATAATCAGCCTATTGTGTTTATAGTCTCAGTACATAGTAGCATGTCTAGCATGTACTAGGCACTAAGTAATTAATAAGTGAACACAATTATTTTTATTAGTATCAGTATCTGATGTTAATTAAAATAACTGCTTAATACCTGTTGTTCATCATTTCATTCTACAGAGACAACTTAGTAATTAATAAAATTGACATGTCAGCCAAATGGGTTCAACTCTAACCGTGGAACTTTTAACAAATTAATCTCTCCGTGACTTCAGTTTACTCATCTGTAATTGTGGGGAGGTGGGAGTCAGCTCTGATATAAAGATACAATGTATTAACTCTCACAAAAAGGTTTGCTAAATAAAGTCAATGAGCATACACTGAATTATCTCCTATATGTCAGATCCATATATTAGCTCTCATGGATTCATAAGAGATGTTCAGTCTTTTTCTTTAAAAACACTGTTGCTTATAAGTATTTATGTATATAGAGGCCACCAATATAAGCAGTATTCCATTTGCACTATAACAAATATATTATTAACTACTGCCCAAATCACCATATTCCTATTTGTTAACTCTCAATACACTTTGAAAATATTTGGGGTAGAATATTTATAGTAGAAATCTTAATGTTCCCAATATAAGGCATTAGGTTAAAAACCTCAATAGTGAACCTTGGTTGTCTTCTTTTCCAGATTAATACAAATCTACATTTCCCCATATTTACCAAGGGACAATATGAAAAAATGCCTACATTTGAATTACCAACTTTGTCCTCTAACAAACTACCGTGCAATTGCTGTCACCTTTTCAATGCCTATAATGAAAGATAGATTCTTTGCAAAATTTTAAGCATAAATGTAAATAATTACTTTTACAAGTAAGGTGGCTGGCATTTGGTCTGTCTAGCCTCAAATGCCTACCCTTGTCTGATCATGGAGATAGGCCAGGAAGTGCGCTGGATATGAGGACATCTGTATCATGCAGTATTATTACTGCATCACTGATCGTATTCAGTATGTAACTTCCTGGAAAGAGAATTCAATTGGTCTAGCTTAACTACCTTATGGGACTTGAGACACTTTGACACATCGAAATCAAGGAATGTGGTATGGAAAATAAAGAGTCCACTACATTACACAGGCCACTTAGAAAGCTTCAGAAACTATAAAAAAAATCTAGAAAATGCCATATAACAGAAACGTGATCTTCAATGTAAAAGACAAGACTGAGTTTGGCAAAAAACAAGAAAATGTACTCCTTTATTAGTGAATTCCAGGCCAGAGTATTTCTATTTTGTCAACTGCATGCCATTGCCAATTATGTGCTCTGGAATGAAAATGTAGCTTTTTGCAGTATAATAGATAGGATCTCTACTGATCAACTGATAAAGAAAAATTGCAAAGCACTGAGTTTGTGCTAATCTTTTGTGAAAAAGGCCCCTGAACTAAGTTCCCATGTTAAAAAATGGTTCAAGACTACATATAGTACTGTAATATAATCCATTAAGATGAAATGTGGAAGTTACTTTTCTCACTAAAAACAAATAGGTTATAGAAAATATTGTTTACATCTTAATGCAATATAAGTCTATTACAAGAAAGAAGAACATGGACTTAGCAAATATCAACTTTGGCTCCAAAATCAATTTTCCAGAAATCCTGATTCCGAACACATTTGCTTGCTCAAACTTCCATTAAGAGAATAATCCTTTGATGGCTTCAAGTTATGATGTTCTATTTTATCTGATGACAACTTCAGAGTTTTCTGGTTTATATTTTGGTTCATAAAACATCTTGGAAAAAGGACACTACTATTTTAAAAACTAGAATTTTAGGGCCTAGATTTTAATCATTTAATCAGAATCAAGTTTTACCTTTAAACTTTTCCAGAACACATTAACATCTGGAAATGTCTAAATATACAGCATGTATAATACAGTGCCGAGACTAGAAATGAAGCAAGCAAGTGCCTGGGTCATATTCAAAATAACATATACAAAGATATAATCATTAGAACTCCTGTAATTATATGTTAATTTACACTCAATAAGCTTAGTCAAATGAGGAACATGAGTCTAAACCGCAGACATAAAAACGGTTAACGTGGCAAATTTTATGTTAAGTGTATCTTACCACAAAAATTTTTTAAAAGAAAAAAGTGAGGAAAATCAGTATCTCTACTTATAACTAATCCATAATGATAGCTAAGATTTAGTTTATTGCTGGTGATAAAGCTAATGAAGGCAATGTATCATGATAAAACAAGCAAAATAACCAGAATTTCACAAGAATGTCAGAATTGGAAATAACCTTAAACTTTATTTAATTTAACCATTTCATATTGCAGATAAGCAAAGTAGAGTCCATAGTTAAGATATAGAATTTGATACCGCTAACGCCTGGCTCCTTGAAATTCTATACACCCTTTCCTTTCATGAACTATCTGGCTTTTCCTCCTACATTTCTGATCTCTCTACTACAATTTCCTTCAAGGACACTTTCTCTTCCACTGTCTGCTTTAGAAATGGCATCCCCTTGGCCCACTGCTCTTTCAACTTCACATATTTTTTGGATGACCAATTCTCCTGGTTTTATCCATCTATAGATGATTTCCAAAATATATCTCTAGTGTGAAATCTCTTCCTGAAGCTCCAGATATGAATATCCTACAGTCCGATAGAAGCCCGGAGATCTCACAGGTGTTTCAAATGTATGTATAAACTCTCTATTTGCCCCTGATTCTGCATAGCTGCTTCTTTTACCATTTCATGGCATCATTATGCACCCAAATGCCAAAACTGGAATGTGAAACACCACTTAGACAGCCTCCTTCTTCTCATTCCCCCAAAGTCCCCTCACCATTAGTCACTAAGCCATGCTGACTTTATCTTAGGTCCCTCAGGACCACTGGCCAAAGTGGCCTATTGTCTAGTGTTTTCTGATTTGTATACTAAACATTTAGAATCTTTTAAATAAGTTTAAAATAAAGAAAATGTATAATGGAATTTGTAATTTGAGAAACATCTCAAAATTTGCATAATTTGTAACTTTATCAAGAATAGCAGGGGCGCCTGGGTGGATCAGTCGGTTGAGTGTCCGACTTCAGCTCAGGTCACGATCTCATGGTCCGTGAGTTCGAGCCCCGCGTCGGGCTCTGGGCTGATGGCTCAGAGCCTGGAGCCTGCTTCTGATTCTGTGTCTCCTTCTCTCTCTGCCCCTCCCCCATTCATGCTCTGTCTCTCTCTGTCTCAAAAATAAATAAAAATGTTTAAAAAAAATTAAAAAAAAAAAAAGAATAGCATATAAGATGTATTTCATATAATTTGCTAATAATATGTAAAGTGCACCAACAGTTTTCATCTAAGTTATACAAATGAGATGGTATACACAAGTGTTACAAGGGAGATTATTTTTTAACGATATTAAGTGTTACCAGTGAGATTATTTCTTTACCAATATCAAAGGTGCTAAAAGTTAAAAAGGATCATAGAAATTAAAACCATGACATTTCTTTTATTTTACCTGCAGTGTGAGACTCTTTACTGCATTCCATACTACTCCAATAAATTCTTTCATTCTTTCTTCAGGACTTCTACAGCCTTCAGATATATTCAGCATGGCTTTCACAGGAACTGACAATGGTCGAGATTCTAAGTATAAGAACAGTTAATTAATTAACACACATTTACTTTACTGTTTTAGAAAAATATACAGAAACTACTTCCAAGATTATTTGTTTCTTTATTAGTTCTGAATGAGATTACAAAATAACACATCAGATCACTTTAGACTATAGAATTACTGATTTTTGCAACTATTCAAACATAAGCACAACTTATCTGTTAAAAGTCAGGAGAGTGTTGGTTACTCCTGTTGGGTTGGTGACTGGGAGATGGCACTGTGGAACAATGTTATAATCTAATATTCTATTTAATGAATACATGGATATATACACACTTTACTAAAATTAAGTTGTAACCTAACAATTTACCCATTTCTGAGTATAAAGATACCTCAATAAAAACTTTACTTGAAAACAAAAAAGGAACAACAAAGCATTTTATTTATCCAAAATAGATAAGAAACAGGTCTTCCCAAATGTGAATTCTCCTGATGACAAAATCTTATCCATAGACTCTCTAAACTTTTTTTTAAAGTTTATTTATTTTGACAGAGAGACCGACCATATGCACGCACATGTGAGCAATCAAGGGAAGGGGACAGAGCAAGAGGGAGAGAGAATCCCAAGTGGGCTCCACTCTTCATTTGATCCCATACACCTGAAGATCATAACCTGGCTGAAATCAAGAGTCAGACACTTAAGTGACGGAGACAACCAGGCTCCAACTTTATTTTTTTAATATGAAATTTATTGTCAAATTGGCTTCCATACAACAGCCAGTGCTCATCCCAACAGGTGCCCTCCTCAATGCCCATCACCCACTTTCCCCTCCCTCCCACCCCCCGATCAACCCTCAGTTTATTCTGTTTTTAAGAGTCTCTTATGGTTTGCCTCCTTCCCTCTCTGTAACTTTTTCCCCCCTTCACCACCCCCATGGTCTTCTGTTAAGTTTCTCAAGATCTACATAAGAGTGAAAACATATGGTATCTGTCTTGCTCTGTATGACTTATCTCATTTAGCATGACACTCTCCAATTCCATCCACATTGCTACAAAAGGCCATATGTCATCCTTTCTCATTGCCAAGTAGTATTCCATTGTATATATAAACCACAACTTCTTTATCCATTCATCAGTTGATGGACATTTAGGCTCTTTCCATAATTTGCCTATTGTTGAAAGTGCTGCTATAAACATTGGGGTACAAGTGCCCCTATGAATCAGTATTCCTGTAGCCCTTGGGTAAATTCCTAGCAGTGCTATTGCTGGGTCATAAGGTAGATGTATTTTTAATTTTTTGAGGAACCTCCACATTGTTGTCCAGAGTGGCTGCACCAGTTCACATTCTCACCAACAGTGCAAGAGGGTTCCCGTTTCTCCATATCCTTGCCAGCATCTATAGTCTCCTAACTTGTTCATGTTAGCCACTCTGACTGGCGTGAGCTGATATCTCAGTGTGGTTTTGATTTGTATTTCCCTGATGAGGAGCGACGTTGAGCATCTTTTCATGTGCCTGTTGGCCATCTGGATGTCTTCTTTAGAGAAGTGTCTACTCATGCCTTCTGCCCATTCCTTCACTGGATTATTTGTTTTTCGGGTGTGGAGTTTGGTGAGTTCTTTATCAATTTTGGATACTAGCCCTTGGTCCAATATGTCATTTGCAAAGATCTTTCCCATTCCATTGGTTGCCTTTTAGTTTTGTTAATTGTTTCCTTTGCTGTGCAGAAGCTTTTTATCTTCATGAGGTCCCAATAGTTCATTCTTGCTTTTAATTCCCCTTTCCTTTGGAGCTGTGTCAAGTAAGAAATTGCTGCAGCTGAGGTCAGAGAGGTTTTTTCCTGCTTTCTCCTCTAGGGTTATGATGGTTTCCTGTCTCACATTCAGGTCCTTCATCCATTTTGAGTTTGTTTTTGTGAATGGTGTAACAAAGTGGTCTAGTTTCATCCTTCTGCAGTTCTCCCAGCACCATTTGTTGAAGAGACTGTCTTTTTTTCCATTGGATATTCTAAATTTTATTTTTCAACGTTTTTTAATTTATTTTTGGGACAGAGAGAGACAGAGCATGAACGGGGGAGGGGCAGAGAGAGAGGGAGACACAGAATCGGAAACAGGCTCCAGGCTCCGAGCCATCAGCCCAGAGCCCGACGCGGGGCTCGAACTCACGGACCGCGAGATCGTGACCTGGCTGAAGTCGGCCGCTTAACCGACTGCGCCACCCAGGCGCCCCTCCATTGGATATTCTATCCTGCTTTGTCAAAGATTAGTTGGCCACACTTTTGTGGGTCCACTTCTGCAGTCTCTATTCTATTCCATTGGTCTATGTGTCTGTTTTTGTGCCAATACCATGCTGTCTTGATGATTACAGCTTTGTAGTAGAGGCTAAAGTCTGGGATTGTGATGCCTCCCACTTTGGTCTTCTTCTTCAATATTACTTTGGCTTTTGGGGTCTTTGTGGTTCCATACAAATTTTGGATTGCTTGTTCTAGCTTTGAGAAGAATGCTGGTGCAATTTTGATTGGGATTGCACTGAATGTGTAGATAGCTTTGGGTAGTACTGACATTTTAACAATATTTATTTTTCCAATCCATGAGCATGGAATGTTTTTCCATTTCTTTGTATCTTTTTCAATTTCCTTCATAAGCTTTCTATAGTTTTCAGCATACAGAACTTTTACATCTTTGGTTAGGTTTATTCCCAGGTATTTTATGATTCTTGGTGCAATTGTAAATGGGATCAGTTTCTTTATTTGTCTTTGTGTTGCTTCACTATTAGTGAGTTGCTACACTATTAGTGTATAAGAATGCAACTGATTTCTGTACATTGATTTTGTACCCTGTGACTTTGCTCAATTCATGTATCAGTTCTAGAAGACTTTTGATGGGTTCTATCAGGTTTTCCATGTATAATATCATGTCATCTGCAAAAAGTGAAAGCCTGACTTCATCTTTGCCAATTTTGATGCCTTTGATTTCCTTTTGTTGTCTGATTGCTGATGCTAGCACTTCCAACACTATGTTAAACCACAGTGGTGTTCCTGATCTCAGGGGAAAAGCTCTGTTTTTCCCCACTAGGATGATATTAGCTGTGGGCTTTTCATAAATGGCTTTTATGATGTTTAAGTATGTTCCTTCTATCCCAACTTTCTCAAGGATTTTTATTAAGGATAATGAATTTTGTCAAATGCTTTTTCTGCATCAATTGACAGGATCATATCGTTCTTTTCTTTTATTAATGTGATGTATCACATTGATTGATTTGCAAATATTGAACCAGCCCTGCAGCCCAGGAATGAATCCCACTTGACCATGGTGAATAATTCTTTTTACATGCTGTTGAATTCAATTTGCTAGTATCTTGTTGAGAATTTCTGCATCCATATTTATTAGGGACAATGGCCTGTAGTTCTCTTTTTTTGCTGGGTCTCTGTCTGGTTTGGGAGTCAAAGTAATATTGGCTTCATAGAATGAGTCTGGAAGTTTTCCTTCCCTTTTTATTTTTTGGAACAGCTTGAGAAGGATAGGTATTATTTCTGCCTTAAATGTCTGGTACAATTCCCCATGGAAGCCACCTAGTCCTGGAATCTTATTTGTTGGGAGATTGTTGATAACTGATTCAATTTCTCACTGGTTATGGGTCTGTTCAAATTTTCTATTTCTTCCTGTTTGAGTTTTGGAATTGTGTGGGTGCTTAGAAATTTGTCCATTTCTTCCAGGTTGTCCGGTCTGTTGGCATATAATTTTTTACAGTATTCCCCTATAATTGCTTGTATTTCTGAGGGATTGGTTGTAATAATTCCATTTTCATTCATGATTTTATCTATTTGGGTCATCTCCCTTTTCTTTTTGAGAAGCCTGGCTAGAGGTTTATCAATTTTATTTTTTTCAAAAAACCAACTCTTGGTTTCACTGATCTGCTCTACAGATTTTTTAGATTCTATATTGTTTATTTCTGCTCCAATCTTTATTATTTCTCTTCTTCTGCTAGGTTTGGGGTGACATTGCTGTTCTGCTTCTAGTTCCTTTAGGTGTGCTGTTAGGTATTTTTCTTGTTTCTTGAGATAGGCCTGGATTGCAATGTATTTTCCTCTCAGGACTGCGTTCGCTGCATCCCAAAGCGTTTGGATTGTTGTATTTTCATCTTCATTTGTTTCCATATATTTTTAAATTTCTTCTCTAATTGCCTGGTTGACCATTCATTCTTTAGTAGAGTGTTTTTTAACTTCCATGCTTCTGGAGGTTTTCCAGACTTTTTCTTGTGGTTGATATCAAGTTTCATAGCATTGTGGTCTGAAAGTGTGCATGGTATGATCAATTCTTTTATACTTATGAAGGGCTGTCTTGTGACCCAATATGTGTATCTATCTATCTTGGAGAATGTTCCATGTGCACTCAAAAAGAAAGTATATTCTGTTGCTTTGGGATGCAGGGTTCTAAATAGATCTGTCAAGTCCATCTGATCCAATGTATCATTCAGGGCCCTTGTTTCTTTATTGATCCTGTGTCTAGATGATCTATCCATTGCCGTAAGTGGGGTATTAAAGTCCCCTGCAATTACCATATTCTTATCAATAAGGTTGCTCATGTTTGTGATTGTTTTATATATTTGGGGGCTCCCTTATTTGGCACATAGACATTTATAATTGTTAGCTCTTCCTGATGGATAGACCCTGTAATTATTATATAATGCCCTTCTTCATCTCCTGTTACAGCCTTTAATTTAAAGTCTAGTTTGTCTGATATAAGTATGGCTACTCCAGCTTTCTTTTCATTTCCAGTAGCATGATAGATAGTTCTCCATCCCCTCACTTTCAATCTGAAGGTGTCCTCAGGTCTAAAATGAGTCTTTTGTAGACAGCAAATAGATGGGTCTTGTTTTTTTATCCATTCTGATACCCTATGTCTTTTGGTTGGAGTATTTAGTCCATTTATATTCAGTGTTATTACTGAAAGATATGGGTTTAGAGTCATTGTGATATCTGTAGGTTTCATGCTTGTAGTGGTGTCTCTGGTCCTTTGTGGTCCTTGCAACATTTCACTCACAAAGTTCCCCTTAGGCTCTCTTGTAGGCTTGGTTTAGTGGTGATGAATTCCTTCAGTGTTTGTTTGGAAGACCTTTATCTTTCCATCTTTCCTTCTATTCTGCATGACAGACTTGCTGGATGAAGGATTCTTTTTTTTTTTTTTTTCAACGTTTATTTATTTTTGGGACAGAGAGAGACAGAGCATGTACAGGGGAGGGGCAGAGAGAGAGGGAGATACAGAATCGGAAACAGGCTCCAGGCTCTGAGCCATCAGCCCAGAGCCTGACGCGGGGCTCGAACTCACGGACCGCGAGATCGTGACCTGGCTGAAGTCGGACGCTTAACCGACTGCGCCACCCAGGCGCCCCTGGATAAAGGATTCTTGGCTGCATATTTTTTTCTGTTCATCACATTGAAGATTTCCTGCCATTCCTTTCTGGCCTGCCAAGTTTCAGTAGATAGGTCTGCTACTACACTTATGTGTCTACCTTTGTATGTTATGCCCGTTTATCCCTAGCTGCTTTCAGAAATCTCTCTTTATCCTTGTATTTTGCCCGTTTCACTATACATATCCTGCAGAAGATTGATTCAAGTTACGTCTGAAGGGAGTTTGCTGTCCATTGGAGTCCTCCTGGATTTCAATGCCTGTTTCCTTCCCCAGATCAGGGAAGTTCTCAGCTATTTTGTTCAAGTACACCTTCAGCCCCTTTCTCTCTCTCTTCCTCCTCTGGAATTCCTATGATACAGATGTTCCGTTTGATTGCATCACTTAGTTCTCTAATTTTCCCCTCATACTCCTGGATTTTTTTTATCTCTCTTTTTCTCAGCTTCCTCTTTTTCCATAATTTTATCTTCTAATTCACCTATTCTCTCCTCCACCTCTTCAATCTGTGTTATGGCCAGCTCCATTTTATTTTGCACCTCATTTATAGCATTTTTTAATTCCTCATGACTATTTTTTAGTCCCTTGATTTCTGTAGCAATAGATTCTCTGCTGTCCTCAATGCTTTTTTTAAGCCCAGCGATTAATTTTATGACTATTATTCTAAACTCTTGTTCTATTATATTGCTTAAATCAGTTTTGATCAATTCATTAGCTGTTACTACTTCCTGGAGTTTCATTTGAGAAGAATTCTTCCATTTTATCATTTTGGCTAGGCCCTCTGGTAGCCCCAAACTGCAGGGCACTTCCCCTGTGTTGTCCCAAGGAACTTGGGTTGGTGGGTGGGGCCGCAGTCAGACCCGATGTCTGCCCCCAGCCCAAAGCTGGGGCCACAGTCAGACTGGTGTGTACCTTATCTTTCCCTCTCGCAAGGGCAGGACTTACTGTGGAGTGGTGTGGCCCTTGTCCAGGCTGCTTGCACACTGCCAGGCTTGTGGTGCTCCTTTGACAGGATCTGGCCAAGGGCGTATTAGCTGGGGTGGATCTGCAAGGTGCTCAGGGGCAGGAGGGGCAGGCTTAGCTAGCTTTACTGTTGGTGGTCCTCTGCGGGAGGTGCCCTGCAGCACAGGGAGGGAGGGAGGCCCGTTGGAGGGATGGATCCACAGCTGCACAGCGTTGGGCATTTGCACAGTGCAAGCAAGTTGGATGATGGGAACTGGTTCCCTTTGGAATTTCAGCCGAGGGATGGGAGAGGGAAATGGTGCTTACCAAAGCCTTTGTTCCCCCACTGAGCTGTGTCCTTCCAAGACTTAAGAACTCTCCCTCCCAGCCTCCCTGCTCTCTGAGAGCAGAGCTGTTGACTTTTAACATTCCAGATGTTAAGTACCGCTGGCTGTCAGAACTCACGCAGTCCGGCCCCTCTGCTTTTGCAAGCCACACTTCAGGGTCTCTGCCTTGCCCAGCGGTGTGCTCTTCCACCACCCCAGCTCCCTCCCGCCAGTCCATCTAGCACGCACCACCTCTCTGCTCTTCCTTCCCTCTTCTGTAGGCCTCTTGTCTATGCTTGGCTCCGCAGAGTCCATTCTGCTAGTCTTCTGGTGGTTTTCTGGGTTATTTAGGCCGATGTGGGTGGAATCTAAGTGATCAGTGGGATGAGGAGAGCCCAGCATCCTCCTGTGCCACCATCTTCCTTCAGTCGAATGATCCTAGTGCAAGCAGAGGGTCTTTGTAGGCTACAGGACTCTGACAAGCTTAACACAGGGTTCTTCATCCAGGTGCCTAACAGTCAAAGGTCATTTCCTGAGGTCAAATGAGAGAGGCCCTAAACCATGAAAATTTATTTCCAATGTCCAGCTGGGAGATCTGAGAGGTGTGGGCATGGGCTCCTATTGCTCCAACTTTACAAACTGATTTTGAAAGTAACCAAAAAAGTATGTGCTTACATAAAAGGCAAATTTCTATATTAAGAAAACAAAAGGTGATATTCCACTCTGTATAGTATGTTATTAAAATTTTTGTCCATCTAAATTACAGAAATCAGAGAATTTCAACAATTTTAAAGCAAAATTTCAGAAATTACTCTTAACTTAATAATCTATAACAACATATATTATTTCTAAACATATCCATATATTTTTATACATTATATATTAATACAAACATTAATTTGTATGTACCACTTTATGTACTTAAGAAACATAAAATAAGTTAGATCTTGGTTTTTAAGACTTTGAGGGGCGCCTGGGTGGCGCAGTCGGTTAAGCGTCCGACTTCAGCCAGGTCACGACCTCACCGTCCGTGAGTTCGAGCTCCGCGTCAGGCTCTGGGCTGATGGCTCGGAGCCTGAAGCCTGTTTCCGATTCTGTGTCTCCCTCTCTCTCTGCCCCTCCCCCGTTCATGCTCTGTCTCTCTCTGTCCCCCAAATAAATAAAAAACGTTGAAAAAAAATTAAAAAAAAATCTTAAAAAAAAAAAAGACTGATTAAATTAAGTTTGATGGTCCTAAAATGCTCTCCAAAGTAAATGCTGCCATATTACCATTATGTGAACTACAGTTGCTATATTTCAACTCAGTTTCCTTATCTTCCCAACTTGGCTCATTTGCATTTATACTAGATTAATAACATCTTTTTAAAAATTTTTAATATTTATGAGAGAGAGAGACAGAGAGAGCAAGCAGGAGAGGGGTAGAGAGAGAGAGAGGGGGACACAGAATATGAAGCAGGCTCCAGGCTCTGAGTTGTCAGCATGGAGCCTGATGCAGGGCTTGAACTCACAAACTGTGAGATCATGACCTGAGCCAAAGTCGGATGCTCAACCAAATGAGCCACCCAGGCGCCCCATAGATTAAAATCTTAAGGGCATGGATCATAGACCCTTTTCCCTCATATTTATAAACCCACAATCTACCACAATATGGATATTATAAATTCAAAGAATGTTTACTTAAAACAAGAGTTTGGGAGAGATCCATAAAGAGATTTGGGAACCGAGCATTCTAGGTAAATAATAATGCAAAAGTCCTGGGTTAGAGGTATACTTCGGATTTTCAAGAAATAATATGGAAGAAATGATGGCCAAAACAAAGTAAAGAGTGAGTGAAGTAGGAAATGAGTCAGAGCTATAAATAAGGACCAGTCATACAGAGCTTATATAGGCCATGGTAAGAAGGTTGGCTTTTGCTTTGGAGAAGCTGGGACATGATCATGGAGTCTAAATACAGTCATAAAATTATTGGATGGACATATTTTAAAAGAATTTCTCTGGTTACTCTGCAGAAAATCAGCTGTAAGTATTAAAACAGGGAGACAGTATGTGAAAAATGGTGGTTGCAATAGAGGTATTAAGAAGTGATGAAATTCTGTATCCACTTAAAAAGATAAAGCCTCCAGGCTTTACTGATGGACTACACATACAGTAAGAGAGAAAAGTGAAGAACAGATGACTCCAAGGCTTTAGGTCTCAGCAGATGGAAGAATGGAGCTGCAGGAGGAGGAGAACTCAGGGGGAAAAACACCTTAGTTTTTTAGACCTATCAAGTTGCAATTTCCATCAGTTCATATGAAGATATCAAGGTTACAAACAGCTCAACAACTATACAAAATGGAAAAGAATACCAACAGATAATTAAGAGAAAAATATACTATGGCCAAAAAACTTAATAACACCCTTGCCAAGAAACAAATAAAACTTAAGACAAAAATCAGGTATCCTCTTCCGTGGTCACATTGGCAACATTTTAAAGCATCAATTTGCATATTTACAAAATCTGTCATTATTGAAGGCTCTTTTGAGAATTTTTCATATACTGGGAATATGATTAAGTATGGCCTTTTTAGTAGAATTGCAACAGACGACAATTTGTAGCTATCAAAATTTAAACACGCAATATTTTTCTACAATAATCCCATTTCCAAAAACTTATGCTACAGAGATACTTTAACATTTGAGAGTGCATGCATACAAACAACTTATAAAGAATGGTCAGTGGCAGTAGTATTATTTGAAATAGTTAAAAAAGAAAAGAGGTGAGAAGGGAGCGGAAATGGAGAAGGAAAATGTTAAGCAATTTATCTGTCCATCAAAAAATACATGGTTGGGGTGCCTGGATGGCTCAGTCGGTTAAGCGTCCGACTTCAGCTCAGGTCATGATCTCGCGGTCTGTGGGTCAAGCCCTGCGTCAGGCTCTGTGCTGACAGCTCAGAGCCTGGAGCCTGTTTCAGATTCTATGTCTCCCTCTTCCTCTAACCCTCCCCTGTTCATGCTCTCTCTCTCTCTCTCTGTCTCAAAAGTAAATAAATGTTAAAAAAAATTTTTTTGAAAAAAAAATAAATGGTTAAATTAACTTCACAATACCTCCAAAGAAGATTATAATCCATTCACTTAAAATGAGTAACAGTTACAGGTATGATAGAAAGCACATTTTTGATATCTTGTGAAATGAGAAAAATACATATGTGTAGTATAATCCAAATATGTTTTTACAACAATGTGTAAGTTTGAGTGTGATATGTCTACTCCATACACAGAAAAAGTTACAGAAGAGTAAAAAAGCAAATCCATGACAGAGGTTTCCTCTGAGGAGAGCAAAATGGAATTGGTGAGTGTAAGAGCGACGGGGTATTTAACACTTTATTCCATATATTTCAGAATTAATTAAATGATTTACAATGGGTTTTCTATTATAATTTTCTTAATAAAACACCATTAGTTTGCTTTCTATTGACTTGGATTGCATCACTTCTCTTTTGTCCATTAGTAGTTATGAGAACAAAATGGTTACCTAAGCCTATGGTAAAATTCTGCCAATTTAAATAACTGACTTAAATCTAGACCAACCACACAAAACCTGCACAGAGAACTTTATAGGATCTTTATTCCTAAGTGCCAAAATTTGGAAGGACTAAGATGTCCTTCAGTAGGTGAGTCAATAAGCTGTGGCCATGAAAACACACAGAAGCAATTTAAATGCATATTAGTAAGTGAAAGAAGCCAATCTGAAAAAGCTACATACTAATTCAAACTATATGACATTCTGGAAAAGGCAAAACTATGGAAACAGTAAAAAAGATCAGTAGTTACTAGGAGATAAGGAGAAGAGAGTAATAAAACTACTATATTGGTTACTATAATGGTAGATAAAGGTCAATACAAATTTGTCCAAACGCACAGAATATACAATACTAGGAATGAACCCTAATGTAAACTATGGGCTTTGGGTGATAATCATAGAAATTCATCAATTATAACAATGTAACACTTTGGTAGAGGATGTTGGTAACAGGGGGAGAATCTATGCATGTGAGGGGAAGGGGATACATGGGCAATCTCTGTACCTTCTCCTCAATTTCACCGTACACCTAAAACTTCTTTAAAAAATAAATTCTATGGAAATAAATTTTTAGATGCAGTCAAAATTTTAAACTCTTAACAATGAATACAAAAGGTTTCCAAAGAAATTTCTATGATCAAATTTCAAAAATCTAGTACAGAATATCAGTTTCATATAAACACCATTATTTCAATTTCAAAATAAACCCATCTAATAAATGCTAACAGTACCAAACAGTTTGAACACTATCACATGACTGTGAAGCAATATTTCAAGTAATCACTAATCAAAAAGCCATACAGTTACTGTAAATATACTGATATAATGACCTAATAAAAATATTAAAGGAGGCCCTGAAATTTATATGTGATTCAAAAAGCTTTGAAAAACATAAGCAGTTAAAACTTCTCATTAAATATCATAATCTGGCTATTGGAGGTATAAAATCACATTATTTTGGATACACTCATATTGAGTATTTATTTCCTACAAGATATGAGGAAGACAGTTTTAAAAAAGGGCATTTATTTTCCCTGTAGTTATGTATATTTCACAGGTAGGATATGAAAACTTCCTATAATTCTGTCAATCTTGATATGTATTTTATTTAATCAAAAACCTCTGTAACGCCTGCTATATGCCAGATATTGCCATAAGAGCTTTACAAATATTACTTGGTTTAAACCTTATAGCCACCCCATAAGGAACAACACACTATTATTTAGACTCTTATTCTCACCATTTTAGGATAAGAAAACTGATCACACAGAGGTTTAGTAACTTATTCCATGTCACCCAACTGGTAAATCACAAAATGAGGATGTGAATCTACGAAGTCTGACTCCAAAGTCCATGCTTTTAACTATGCTATAGCAACTCTTCTGTTTTTCCAATCCTGTATCATGGTAACTTCTAGTTCCAGCAAATATGTACTAACTGTACCATATTTTTATTCAAGATGATGGTACCACCGATTGTTTAGAAATCATCAGATGTGTTCATTCTCACTAGAGCTACTCAAAAACCTACAGTTAACACAGTAGTCTGATATCCATTATACTTCCTGTTTTTAACAAATAACTAAGGTACTGTTTGCAACAATAAGGTACTTTTGAGACACAAAATTTACTGGTTAAAGTAATATAATAGTAATAAAATAATATCAACAATCAGTTCTTAGATATGTACTATCCAGCCTGGTGCAATATTAATCCTTCATTTCTTCATCATGAAAAATGTACTGCATTGGATGTCTGGGAAGATGGCGGAGTAGGAGGACCCTAAGCTTACCTCCACCCACGGGTACAAGTATATAACATTTACATAAGTGTAAATAACCCAGAAAACAACCTAAAAGCTGACAGTAAAAACTATACAACTACATGTAAAGAAGAAGCTGAATCTAAGAGGACAGAAATGGGCAGTAACATGGCCAGGAGCTAAATGGACCCTCAGGTGGGGCCACAGAAGGCAGGTACCCTGCAGGCTTAGAGAGGAGAGAGAAACAGACCCTCACACAGGAGAATGACACACACATAGGAATGACAAATGACCCTCACACATAGGAATGACAAATTCCTTTAACATTTGGCTTTGAAAACCAGAGAGGCCAAATTTTGTATGTTCTTACAACCAGTGGGACTTAAAACCTGGAGCTTTAAAAATCAGCACACCAGGCTCTGGGAGAACCTGAAGAGCAGGAGGAGGCTGAGTCCCCACCTTTAAAGAGACAGCACAACCAAAGTCCACAGAGATACAGCACAGAAACAGCAGTCTTAAAAGAGCATGGGTCACATAGGAGGGAGAGTAGTTTACTTATCTCAGAGTCTACTCCTGAGCAACAGAGATTCCGAGGAGAGTCATTCACAAACAAAGAAGCTGACAGACACCATTCCCTTCCTCCACCCCCCAACCCCCAGCATAAACACATGGCCACCTAGAGGAACCAGAGTGGTGCCCACACTCACCACCTAACTTGCTAAACCCTCCGTTCTCTCCCTCCTACAGACCTTGCAGATCCACTCCTCTGATGCACTCATGGACAGAGCTCACCCCAGAGTGGGACCACAGGCCTAGCAAGGTGCAAACAGCCCTGACAGGGGACAGCTCCACTTGAAAATAACTACTACTTGAGAAACTGGGAAAGATAACCACACATACCAGTTTGTATGTGGCCCTAGCAGTGGGCTAATGGCAGACAGCTGGTCAGATTTCTGGCCCTGGCCACCAATGAAAGCTTCTTAGGGGACAACGCAGGGAAAGAGCTCTGCAGTTTGGTGCTACTGCATCATGGGCAAATCCCTGGCCCGACTCAACTTAAGCCCATGCGGCCCTACCACATGGACCAAAAAACTGCGCACAATAGGCAGAAAAAGCCACTGCAGACAACTGCACTGAAGGAAACAGTGGCTCAGCCACAAAAGCAGGATGTACACAACACACATAAGAGACACACTGGAAATCTGAGGTTCTGGGGAACAAGGAATGCTGCACTGCAGGGCACTACAGGACCTATTCATAAAGCCATTACTTCAAGAGTAAGAGATGTAGTTGACTTTCGTAACACAAAGGAACAGACAGAGAGAGTTAGACAAAATGAGGAAACAAAAGACTATGTCCCAAATGAAAGAACAGGACAAAGTCACAGCAAGAGACCAAAGCAAAAAGGAGAACAAGTGTAATAACATTCACAGTATAGGAACCCAGAAGGCGAAGAGAGAGAAAAAAGGGCAGAAATGTATTTGAAAAAATACTAGTTAAAAATATCCCAAATATGGGGAAGGACACAGAAATCCAGATCAAGGATGCACAGTGAATCCCCAACAAAATAAACACAAGGAGAACCACACCAAGACATATAGTATTTCATATGGTAAAAAGTAGTGATAGGGAATTTTAAAAGAAGCAAGAGAAACACAGTTATGTACCAGGGAAATCCCATAAGGCTATCAGCTGATTTTTTAGGAGAAAATGCAGGCCAGAAGGGAATGGCATGATATATTCAAAGTGCTGAAATGAAAAATTCTATTTAGCATGGCTATCGTTAAGAACAGAAGGAGAAATAGAGTTTCCCAGACAAAGAAAAGATAAGGAATTCCTCACCACTAAACCAGTCCTACAAGACATGTTAAAGGGGATGCTCTGAGTAGAAAGGAAAGACCATAGGTAAAAGCAAGAGTAGAAGGAAACAAAAAAGCAGTAAAAATTAATATACCTGTAAAAATTAGTCAAGGAACTCACAAAATAAAAGAATATCAAGTATGACACCAAATACCTAAAATGCAAGAGACATGAAGACAGGGCTCAAACTTAAGTGACCATCAACTGGATTGCTACAGGCAGAAGACTTTACATACAAACCTAATGGTAATCACAAATCAAACACCAGTAATAGACATGCAAACAATAAACAGAAAGGAACCCAAGTATACCACCAAAGAAATCCAACTAATCATGAAAGAAGAGAGGAAGGGAAGGAACAGAGAAGAACTACAAAAACAATAATAAAAAAGTAACAAAAATGACAATATATACATAATTACTTTGATTGTAAATAGACTAATTGCTCCCTCAAAAGACAGAGTGCAGGAATAGATAAAAAAAAACAAGACCCATCTACACGCTGCCTACAAAAGACTAATTTCAGACCTAAAGCAACATTCAGACTGAAAGTGAAGGGAATGAAAAGCATTTAGCATGCAAATGGATATGAAAAGAAAGCCAGGGTAGCAATATTTATATAGGACAAAAGAGACTTTAAAACAAAGACTGTAACAAGAGACAAAGCACGCTATATAATCATAAAGGAACATACCAAGAAGAACATACAGTATTAAATATTTATGCACCTAACATAGAAATACATAAAGCAGTTAATAACAAACTTAATGGAAATAATCCATGGTAAAATAATAATAGTAGGGGACTTTAACACCCCACTTACATTAATGGACAGGTCATCCAAACAAAATCTACAAGAAAAAGGTAGCTCTGAATGACACACTGAATCAGATAAATTTAACAGATATATTCACAAATTTCCACACTAAAACAGCAGAATACACATTCTTTTCAAGTGGAAATGGAACATACTCTAAAATAAATCATATATGAGGCGAGAAAACAAGTCTCAACAAATTCAAAAAGACTGCAGTCATACCATGCATCTTTTCTGTCTACAACTATATGAAACTAGAAACCAACATAAGAAAAAATCTGGAACGAACACAAATACATGGAGATTAAATAACATGTTACTAAACAGTGAAATGGCCAAGAAATCAAAGAGGAAATAAAAAAATACACGGAGAGAAAGGAAAACGAAAACACAGTCCAAAATCTTTGAGAGGCAGCAAAAGCTATTCTAAGAAGGAAGATTATAGCAATATAAACTTACCTCAAGAAAACAAGAAAAACTCTTAAACTGCCTAACTTTACACCTAAGGGAACTACAAAAAGAGAAACAAACAAAACCCAACACCAGAAGGAAGGAAATAATACAGTTTGAACAGAAATAAATGAAATAAAAATTTTTAAAAAGTCAGATCAATGAAACCAACAGCTGTCCTTTGAAAAGATCAAAATTAATAAACTTTTAGCCAGACTTTCAAAATGAAGAGAGAGAGAGAGAGAGAGAGAGAGAGAGAGAGACTCCAATAAACAAAATTAGAAATAAAACAGGAAAAATACCAACAGAGTAACACGAAGAACTGTAAAAGAATATTGTGAAAAATTATATGCCAACAAATTGGACAACCTAGAACAAATAGATCAATTCCTAGAAACATACATTTCTCAAAACTGAATCAGGAAGAAATAGAAAATATGAACAGACCAATTATCAGCAATGAAATTGAATCCATAATCAAAATACTCCCAATAAACAAAAGTCCAAGACCAGATGGCTTCACAGATGAATTCTACCAAACACTTAAAAAAAGAGTTAATACCTATTCGTCTCAAACTATTCCAGAAAACAGAAGAGGAGAGAAAACTTCCCACTTCACTCTTTGAAACTAGAAAAAAGAAAGCCCTACAGGCCAATATCTCTGATGAACATATATGCAAAAATCCTCAACAAAATGCCAGCAAAACTGAATCTAACAATACATTAAAAAAAATAACACATTGATCAAGTGAGATTTATTCCCAGGAAGCAAGGATGGTACAATAATTGCAAATCAATCAACGTAATGTATCACATCAATAAGCCAAAAATAAAACTGTATTATTATTTCAACAAATGCAGAAAAAGCATTTGACAAAGTACAACATCCATTCATGATAAAAACCCTCAACAAATGAGGCTTAAAAGCAACATACCTCAACCTAATACAGCACATATATAAAAACAGCTAACATCATACACAATGGTGAAATACTGAGAGCTTTTTCCCTAAGGTCAAGACCAAGACAAGGAGGTCCATTCTCACCACTCTTATTCAAAACAGTACCGTAAGTCCTAGTCACAGCAATGAGACAACAAAAAGGAATAAAAGGCATCCAAATTGGTAAGGAGACTCCCACCAAAAAACTACTAAAACTGATCAATGAATTCAATAAAGCCACAGGATACAAAATCAATGTGCAGAAATCTACTGCATTTCTATACACTAACAATGAAGCAGCAGAAAATGAAATTAAGAAAACAATCCCATTTATCACTGCACCAAAAATAATAACACACTTAGAAACAAACTTAACCAAGGAGGTCAAAGACCTACATTCTGAAAACTGTAAAACATCAGTGTAAAACACTGATGAAAGAAATTGAAGATGACAAAGACATTCCACCCTCATGGACTAGGAGAACAAATATTGTTATTTGCTATATTGTTATTGTTATTTGTACATACTACCAAAAACAATCCACGAATTTAATGCAACCCCTATCAAAATACCAATAGCATTTTTCACAGAACTAGAATAATCCTAAAATTTGTATGGAACCAAAAAAGACTCCAAAGAGCCAAAGCAATCTTGAATTATAATAATAAAGCCAGACGTATCACAATTTCAGATTTCAAGTTATACTATAAAGCGGTAGTAATCAAAACAGTATGGTACTGATACAAAAACATACAAAGAGATCAAAAGAAAGAAGAGAAAATCCGGGAATAAACCCACAATTACATGGTCAATTAATGTTTAACAGAGCAGGAAAGAATATCCAATGGGAAAAAGACAGTCTCCTCAACAAATGATGCTGGGAAAACTGGATAGCAACATGCAGAAGAATAAAACTGGTCCACTTTCTTACACCATACACAAAAATAAATTCAAAATGGATGAAAGACCTAAATGTGAGACCGGAGACCATAAAAATCCTACAAGAAAGCATAGGCGGTAATTTCTCTGACATAAGCCATAACAACATTTTTCTAGATAGGTCTCCTGAGGTAAGGGACAGAAAAGCAAAAATAAGTTACTGGAACTAAATATAAAAAGCTTCTACACAGCAGAGGGATCAATCCACAAAACCAAAAGGCACCCTACTGAGTGGGAGAAGATATTTGCAAATGACATATTCAATAAAAGGGTTAATACCTAAAATACATAAAGAACTGGGGCACCTGGGTGGCTTAGTCAGTTAAGTGTCCGACTTTGGCTCAGGTCATGATCTCAGGGTTCATGGGTTCGAGCCCTGCATCAGGCTCTGTGCTGACAGCTCAGAGCCTGGAGCCTGCTTCGGATTCTGAGTCTCCCTCTCTTTCTGCTCTCGTGCTCTCTCTCTCTCAAAAATAAGTAAACTTTAAAAAAAATAATGAAAATAAAATACATAAAGAACTTATCCAACTCAATACCCAAAGAAACAAATCATCCACTTTAAGTGGGAAGAAGATAGGAACAGACATTTCTCCAAAGAAAACACCTAGATGACCAACAGACCTATGCAAAGATGCTCCATGTTATTCATTATTAGGGAAATACAAATAAAACCTATAATGAGATTATCACCTCACACCTGTCAGAATGGTGAAGATCAAAAACACAAGAAACAAGAAGTGTTGGCAAGGATGTGGAGAAAAAGAAACCCCAGTGCACCACTGATATGAATGCAAACTGGTGCATGCACTGTAGAAAACAGTAGGAAGCTTCCTCAAAAATTTAAAAATGGAACTCCCCTATGATCCGGTAATTATACTACTGGGTATTTACCCAAAGAATATGAAAATAAAGATATCTGTATGCCTGCCTGTTTAATGAAGCAATATTTACAATAGCCAAATTATGTAAGCAACCCAAGTGTCCATCAGTAAATGAATGGGTAAAGATGTGGTGTGTGTGTATACAAAAAAAAGAAAAAAAGAAAAAGTAATACACTTGGAGTTAACTTATGTGTTTCAGTTGTGTCACTTGCCATAATACTTAAGGAAAGCAAGTTAATCTAAGTGTCAGAAATTGAAAATACTATTATCGAATGGCAACAATACTATTCATGTTAAATGTTTTAGTGTATATGAAAACAGTTCATGAAAGTACCATAAATATAGGAAAATGATGATAAAAAAAACTGTAAAGTGTAGAAAAGAACTTTAAAGTTACCAGATATAAAACACAAGTTCCCACCTCTTCTATCACAATCAGGCTGTTGTTTTAGTTCTACCTTAAATACCATTTCCTCTGGGAAATGGTCAGTGATTTCCCCAAATTAGACTTGGTCCTTCCTCTATAATCTCTCAGAATTCTGACACAACTCTGTATAACATATTTAATTCTCAATGGTATTGTATTAAACATCTAAATATTTATCTTTCCAAAAGGAGCAGTAAAGCCTTATGATATGGTATAGTAATAAATGGTAGCAGTTAATGCTTGAACTTTGAAGATATATTCTGAACTCTGCCCACCAATCATCCTACTCTTTCAATAAGAAATAATCTTATGTCCATATTAATCTAACACCAATTAGATAAACTGGCTGAAAAATAAAGCTAGAAATTCCAGGCCTAATAGTTAAATGATACTATTTTTTGCTTCTACCTCTCAATCAATGATTTACATCAGAACATTCCTTTTCCTTCTTGAGGTTGAACTGGAATCTGGTAACAATTACTCAAAGTCAGTATGTCAAAACCCTCTGTTCTTATTTTGAGGATTTGAGTAATGATGTCAATGGTTAAATGTAACTCTAAGCACTCTATAGTATATATAAACTAATGGCACCAAATATTGCATTTGATACCAAATGGCTTACAATATTCAGTTCAAGATGCTCACAATAGAAAGGTTATTTCATGATATTAAATAGTCAAATACGGTTCAGCCAGAACAATATAATTCATTTTTCATAGTAAGTGTTTCTCAGAATTAAGCCTTGTTTTGGGATTTTATCATCACCTGTGTAAAACCCTTAACAAGGTGCTATCAAAAAAAAGTAGGTCAAGTTTAGTACCTGGTCAATTGGAGAGAATGATTTCTAATAGGAGAGTAACAACAACAAAAACTTCCTATAGCATTTTTTCCTTTAAACTTGAGACATTTAACCATCAATTTGTATGTTTAGGCACTTGATTCATTATAACACTGATGCCAAGACATACTCATTTCTCTGAAAAGGCAATCCATGTTTCTTCTGTTTCATGCAGCACCCTACAGTAGTATAGTGACTTGCTCAGTAAATATTGGCTGATTCAATCAATTGATATAATTTTAATTGAAGTTGACATACAATATTAGTTTCAGGTGTATAACATAATGATTCACCAATGATATACATTATATCTTTTTTGAAAGATAAAACATCCTATGTGTACTTTCTTAAAATCTTTCCCTAAGAGCATATTATTAAACACTTTTATTAAAAAAAAGTAACTTTGTGTGAGGTATATATTTATGATTTATGGCTTCATGTTTATTTCAAATTTTATTTTTTTATTTCAGATTTTACATAATCACCAAGATGCAAAGTGTGCCAATTTTTATTTCTCCTTTATGTTCAAAAGAAACCACGCTGTTCAGACATGTACTCATAGCCAAGACATTATGCCAAGGGGTAGCAGCCTTAAGCAGAGTTGAATTACCTAAAAGGAAACTTAAGATAAAAATAAAAAACCTCCTGAAAAAAGCCTTGCAAACTCAGGTTGTAGATCATCCTGGAGAGGCAACATAAAGCATCTTAAGCAAAACAAGAAGATGACTACCAAAAAGAACTTCCTAATAAAAAAGGGGAGAGTTGCAAGCTTAAGGGATACACTTTTCTTCATTACAAGTTCAGAAAGCTAAAGGCCAAATGGAGAACACGGGCTATCTAGAATGGCATACTTTTTAGGTTTCTGTGGAGAGATTTGAAAGAGAAAGAGGGTAAATGCTTCAGAAGAGAAACCAGACGTTGATACAACAGTGACATGTAGTATCACATTTCATTATCTTGTTCACAAAGACATCATAAAAGACGAGGATAAAAGATTGTGTTAGCTTTTCACATGCTTAAGGTGTTCTCTTGCTGATAAATGGTCTACTTTTGGAGATACTTTTATTACAGAATATATGTTGATATTTGATAAAAAAAAAATCAGAAAGTGCAACTAACTTAAAAATAAGGAAAGGAAAGGGAAAGGGAAAGGGAAAGGGAAAGGAAAAGGAAAAGGAAAAGGAAAAGGAAAAGGAAAAGGAAAAGGAAAAGGAAAAGGAAAAGGAAAAGGAAAAGGAGGGAAGGAAAACATATTCCATAATTTCAATATGCTAAAACGTCATTCAACAGTGCTTAAGGAGCACCTGCTATGTATTAGGGACTAAGTTGGAAACTGGAAATACCATAGTGAATAAAATAGACATGGTCTCAGTTCTCAAGGAGTTTATACATACATGTGGTAGGCTTTAAGATTTTTTTAAAAAACAAAACAAAAAACTCCTCAGTCGTGAAATTGCAGACACTAATCGGATAAATATATTTACATACAAGCTTCCTCAAAGCATAAAACTGCAGTCAGGAAACCTAGGTGCCACGTTTCCTTCCACCATTCAAGATACGAGATCTTAGAATACCTCCAGCTATTTAGGTTTCAGTTCTTATCTATAACTCTCAAGAGAGAAGCATTAAAGGCTGCCTATATCTCACAGGAAAACCATGGTGTGAGACAGGCATTCTGTTATCTGTAAAGAAAGAAGAAAAAAAATCAAGGGCAAGGAAAGAAAGGGGAGGGAAGAGGAGGAGAGGAGAGAAAAAGCACTCAGAAACACCATCATGTCGTAAGTATTAAAGATACAAATGTCTCTAGAATCTGCCCTTCAAGTTATATACTGATTACTACACTGATCTATCAAGACTATTAACATTCTTTCACCCTGGCCTTAATTGCAAAATAAAATAAGTAACAACAAGAAGTTTAAACTTCCATGACTCTTCATGTGTGTGTACCCACAATACAACCAACACTACCACCACCAGAAACAACAGAACAGGGTAGAAAATGAGGAAATGGAGCTTTTGGAGTTAACATCGTGAGACCTTAGAGGAGCATGAAGAATTTTTAAGTTGGAAGAGACAGTCCCCTATTTATAGCTACAACTTTTGACAAGGCTAGTGTTGGTTTTTTTACATGTTTTATACTCAGAACTAAGTTTCAATGATGATTACATTATTCAAAGTGCAACTCTAAAATAATGAGGCTGGTTTTCCTGTAGTTCTATAAAATTGGTGTTGTTACTTAGTATTTGTCCTTCATGAATACTTCACAATGCTTCTCCTTCTGCAGTAGTCTTAACTGAACACTGATCTTTATAGTTGTAAGAGTTCAGAGGGAAACTAAGAAGCTAACCAGGGAATTATAGAAAAATAAATGAGAAAACTTTGGTTAATCAGATCACTACTAGAATTTGAATGTTCACATCTATGCTGTAAAAAGCAAAAGGAGAAAAAAGGGGGGGAAAGGTGTGGAAGGAAGGCAGAAAGGAATCTCATTAATCATAAGCAAAAACGTTATTAAAGGTGGAGAGAGGGAAGATGGCGGCGTAGGAGGACGCTGGGCTCACCGCGCGTCCTGCTGATAACTTAGATTCCACCTACACCTGCCTAAATAACCCAGAAAACCGCCAGAGGATTAGCAGAACGGAGTCGCCGGAGCCAAGCACAGACGAGAGGCCCAAGAAAGAGGGTAGGAAGGGCGGCGAGGCGGTGCGCACTCCACAGACTGGCGGGAGGGAGCCGGGGCGGAGGGGCGGCTCGCCGGCCAAGCAGAGCCCCCGAGTCTGGCTTGCAAAAAGCGGAGGGGCCTGATGGACTGTGTTCCCACAGCAAGCGCGACTTAGCGTCTGGGAGGTCATAAGTTAACAGCTCTGCTCAGAAAGCGGGAAGGCTGGAGGACAAAGGGAAGGAGAGCTACTGAGCCCCCGGACGACAGAGCTCAGTTTGGTGGGGAACAAAGGCGCTCGCCAGCGCCATCTCCCCTGCCCATCCCCCAGCGAAAATCCCAAAGAGAACCAGTTCCTGCCAGGGAACTTGCTCGCTCCTCGCAAACACCCAACTCTGCGCTTCTGCAGAGCCAAACCTCTGGCAGCGGATCTGACTCCCTCCTGCTGCCACAGGGCCCCTCCTGAAGTGGATGACCTAAGGAGAAGCAAGCTAAGCCTGCCCCTCCTGCCCCTGGGCACCTTGCCTACCCACCCCAGCTAAGACGCCAGATCCCCAGCATCACAAGCCTGGCAGTGTGCAAGTAGCCCAGACAGGCCAAGCCACCCCACAGTGAATCCCGCCCCTAGGAGAGGGGAAGAGAAGGCACACACCAGTCTGACTGTGGCCCCAGCAGTGGGCTGGGGGCAGACATCAGGTCTGACTGCGGCTCCGCCCACCAACTCCAGTTATACACCACAGCACAGGGGAAGTGCCCTGCAGGTCCTCACCACGCCAGGGACTATCCAAAATGACCAAGCGGAAGAATTCCCCTCAGAAGAATCTCCAGGAAATAACAACAGCTAATGAGCTGATCAAAAAGAATTTAAATAATATAACAGAAAGTGAATTTAGAATAATAGTCATAAAATTAATCGCTGGGCTTGAAAACAGTATAGCTGACAACAGAGAATCTCTTGCTACAGAGATCAAGGGACTAAGGAACAGTCACGAGGAGCTGAAAAACGCTTTAAACGAAATGCATAACAAAATGGAAACCACCACGGCTCGGATTGAAGAGGCAGAGGAGAGAATAGGTGAACTAGAAGATAAAGTTATGGAAAGAGAGGAAGCTGAGAAAAAGAGAGATAAAAAAATCCAGGAGTATGAGGGGAAAATTAGAGAACTAAGTGATACACTAAAAAGAAATAATATACGCATAATTGGTATCCCAGAGGAGGAAGAGAGAGGGAAAGGTGCTGAAGGGGTACTTGAAGAAATAATAGCTGAGAACTTCCCTGAAGTGGGGAAGGAAAAAGGCATTGAAATCCAAGAGGCACAGAGAACTCCCTTCAGACGTAACTTGAATCGATCTTCTGCACGACATATCATAGTGAAACTGGCAAAATACAAGGATAAAGAGAAAATTCTGAAAGCAGCAAGGGGTAAACGTGCCCTCACATATAAAGGGAGACCTATAAGACTCGTGACTGATCTCTCTTTTGAAACTTGGCAGGCCAGAAAGAATTGGCACGAGATTTTCAGTGTGCTAGACAGAAAAAATATGCAGCCGAGAATCCTTTATCCAGCAAGTCTGTCATTTAGAATAGAAGGAGAGATAAAGGTCTTCCCAAACAAACAAAAACTGAAGGAATTTGTCACCACTAAACCAGCCCTACAAGAGATCCTAAGGGGGACCCTGTGAGACAAAGTACCAGAGACATCACTACAAGCATAAAACATACAGACATCATAATGACTCTAAACCCATATCTTTCTATAATAACACTGAATGTAAATGGATTAAATGCGCCAACCAAAAGACATAGGGTATCAGAATGGATAAAAAAACAAGACCCATCTATTTGCTGTCTACAAGAGACTCATTTTAGACCTGAGGACACCTTTAGATTGAGAGTGAGGGGATGGAGAACTGTTTATCATGCTACTGGAAGCCAAAAGAAAGCTGGAGTAGCCATACTTATATCAGACAAACTAGATTTTAAATTAAAGGCTGTAACAAGAGATGAAGAAGGACATTATATAATAGTGACAGGGTCTATCCATCAGGAAGAGCTAACAATTATAAATGTCTATGCGCCGAATACCGGAGCGCCCAAATATATAAAACAATTACTCATAAACATAAGCAACCTTATTGAGAAGAATGTGGTAATTGCAGGGGACTTTAACACCCCACTTACAGAAATGGATAGATCATCTAGACGCACGGTCAATAAAGAAACAAGGGCCCTGAATGAGACATTGGATCAGATGGACTTGACAGATCTATTTAGAACTCTGCATCCCAAAGCAACAGAATATACTTTCTTCTCGAGTGCACATGGAACATTCTCCAAGATAGATCATATACTGGGTCACAAAACAGCCCTTCATAAGTTTACAAGAATTGAAATCATACCATGCATACTTTCAGACCACAATGCTATGAAGCTTGAAATCAACCACAGAAAAAAGTCTGGAAACCTCCAAAAGCATGGAGGTTAAAGAATACCCTACTAACGAATGAGTGGGTCAACCAGGCAATTAGAGAAGAAATTAAAAAATGGGGGCGCCTGGGTGGCACAGTTGGTTAAGCGTCCGACTTCAGCCAGGTCACGATCTCGCGGTCCGTGAGTTCGAGCCCCGCGTCAGGCTCTGGGCTGATGGCTCAGAGCCTGGAGCCTGTTTCCGATTATGTGTCTCCCTCTCTCTCTGCCCCTCCCCCGTTCATGCTCTGTCTCTCTCTGTCCCAAAAATAAATAAATGTTGAAAAAAAAATTAAAAAAAATAAATAAATAAAAAATATATGGAAACAAACGAAAATGAAAATACAACAATCCAAACGCTTTGGGACGCAGCGAAGGCAGTCCTGAGAGGAAAATACATTGCAATCCAGGCCTATCTCAAGAAACAAGAAAAATCCCAAATACAAAATCTAACAGCACACCTAAAGGAAATAGAAGCAGAACAGCAAAGGCAGCCTAAACCCAGCAGAAGAAGAGAAACAATAAAGATCAGAGCAGAAATAAACAATATAGAATCTAAAAAAACTGTAGAGCACATCAACGAAACCAAGAGTTGGTTTTTTGAAAAAAGAAACAAAATTGACAAACCTCTAGCCAGGCTTCTCAAAAAGAAAAGGGAGATGACCCAAATAGATAAAATCATGAATGAAAATGGAATGATTACAACCAATCCCTCAGAGATACAAACAATTATCAGGGAATACTATGAAAAATTATATGCCAACAAATTGGACAACCTGGAAGAAATGGACAAATTCCTGAACACCCACACTCTTCCAAAACTCAATCAGGAGGAAATAGAAAGCTTGAACAGACCCATCACCAGCGAAGAAATTGAATCGGTTATCAAAAATCTCCCAACAAATAAGAGTCCAGGACCAGATGGCTTCCCAGGGGAGTTCTACCAGACGTTTAAAGCAGAGATAATACCTATCCTTCTCAAGCTATTCCAAGAAATAGAAAGGGAAGGAAAACTTCCAGACTCATTCTATGAAGCCAGTATTACTTTGATTCCTAAACCAGACAGAGACCCAGTAAAAAAAGAGAACTACAGGCCAATATCCCTGATGAATATGGATGCAAAAATTCTCAATAAGATACTAGCAAATCGAATTCAACGGCATATAAAAAGAATTATTCACCATGATCAAGTGGGATTCATTCCTGGGATGCAGGGCTGGTTCAACATTCACAAATCAATCAACGTGATACATCACATTAACAAAAAAAAAGAGAAAAACCATATGATCCTGTCAATCGATGCAGAAAAGGCCTTTGACAAAATCCAGCACCCTTTCTTAATAAAAACCCTTGAGAAAGTCGGGATAGAAGGAACATACTTAAAGATCATAAAAGCCATTTATGAAAAGCCCACAGCTAACATCATCCTCAACGGGGAAAAACTGAGAGCTTTTTCCCTGAGATCAGGAACACGACAGGGATGCCCACTCTCACCGCTGTTGTTTAACATAGTGCTGGAAGTTCTAGCATCAGCAATCAGACAACAAAAGGAAATCAAAGGCATCCAAATTGGCAAAGATGAAGTCAAGCTTTCGCTTTTTGCAGATGACATGATATTATACATGGAAAATCCGATAGACTCCACCAAAAGTCTGCTAGAACTGATACATGAATTCAGCAAAGTTGCAGGATACAAAATCAATGTACAGAAATCAGTTGCATTCTTATACACTAACAATGAAGCAACAGAAAGACAAAGAAACTGATCCCATTCACAATTGCGCCAAGAAGCATAAAATACCTAGGAATAAATCTAACCAAAGATGTAAAGGATCTGTATGCTGAAAACTACAGAAAGCTTATGAAGGTAATTGAAGAAGATTTAAAGAAATGGAAGGACATTCCCTGCTCATGGATTGGAAGAATAAATATTGTCAAAATGTCAATACTACCCAAAGCTATCTACACATTCAATGCAATCCCAATCAAAATGGCACCAGCATTCTTCTCGAAACTAGAACAAGCAATCCTAAAATTCATATGGAACCACAAAAGGCCCCGAATAGCCAAAGTTATTTTGAAGAAGAAGAAGACCAAAGCAGGAGGCATCACAATCCCAGACTTTAGCCTCTACTACAAAGCTGTCATCATCAAGACAGCATGGTATTGGCACAAAAACAGACACATAGACCAATGGAATAGAATAGAAACCCCAGAACTAGACCCACAAACGTATGGCCAACTCATCTTTGACAAAGCAGGAAAGAACATCCAATGGAAAAAAGACAGTCTCTTTAACAAATGGTGCTGGGAGAACTGGACAGCAACATGCAGAAGGTTGAAACTAGACCACTTTCTCACACCATTCACAAAAATAAACTCAAAATGGATAAAGGACCTGAATGTGAGACAGGAAACCATCAAAACCTTAGAGGAGAAAGCAGGAAAAGACCTCTCTGACCTCAGCCGTAGCAATCTCTTACTCGACACATCCCCAAAGGCAAGGGAATTAAAAGCAAAAGTGAATTACTGGGACCTTGTGAAGATAAAAAGCTTCTGCACAGCAAAGGAAACAACCAACAAAACTAAAAGGCAACCAACGGAATGGGAAAAGATAGTTGCAAATGACATATCGGACAAAGGGCTAGTATCCAAAATCTATAAAGAGCTCACCAAACTCCACACCCGAAAACCAAATAACCCAGTGAAGAAATGGGCAGAAAACATGAATAGACACTTCTCTAAAGAAGACATCCGGACGGCCAACAGGCACATGAAAAGATGTTCAGCGTCGCTCCTTATCAGGGAAATACAAATCAAAACCACACTCAGGTATCACCTCACGCCAGTCAGAGTGGCCAAAATGAGCAAATCAGGAGACTCTAGATGCTGGAGAGGATGTGGAGAAACGGGAACCCTCTTGCACTGTTGGTGGGAATGCAAATTGGTGCAGCCGCTCTGGAAAGCAGTGTGGAGGTTCCTCAGAAAATTAAAAATAGACCTACCCTATGACCCAGCAATAGCACTGCTAGGAATTTATCCAAGGGACACAGGAGTACTGATGCATAGGGGCACTTGTACCCCAATGTTCATAGCAGCACTCTCAACAATAGCCAAATCATGGAAAGAGCCTAAATGTCCATCAACTGATGAATGGATAAAGAAATTGTGGTTTATATACACAATGGAATACTACGTGGCAAGTGGAAAAAATGAAATATGGCCTTTTGTAGCAACGTCATGGAACTGGAGAGTGTGATGCTAAGTGAAATAAGCCATACAGAGAAAAACAGATACCATATGGATTCACTCTTATGTGGATCCTGAGAAACTTAACAGGAACCCATGGGGGAGGGGAAGGAAAAAAAAAAAAGAGGTTAGAGTGGGAGAGAGCCAAAGCATAAGAGACTGTTGAGAACTGAGAACAAACTAAGGGTTGATGGGGGGTGGGAGGGAGGAGAGGGTGGGTGATGGGTATTGAGGAGGGCACCTTTTGGGATGAGCACTGGGTGTTGTATGGAAATCAATCTGACAATAAATTTCATATATAAATTAAAAAAAAAAGAATATTTAACCTTCAAAAAAAAATGTTATTAAACATCCATTTACTATATTCCAGGACACTGCAGTAAGGGCTGAAAAATATGACACAATCCTTATCCTCCAAGTGCTTACAATCTAGATAGGAGATATTAATCTAATTACATACAACTGTCAAAGAGCATGATGAATGCTACACTTTAAAATATTCTGCAAATTACAGACTGTCTAATTCAATCAAGCACTGGCAAAGTCTTCACAGGGGAGGTAACATAGTTTGGGTTCAGGACAAATTCTTAAGAAAGAAGGAGTTGTAGGCAGAACATGAACAGAGGCACAGGGGCACAAAGTACACAGTGAAGAGTTTAGTGTGAAGTATACTGCACAGCAATTGAAACTGATAAACTGGAGACAGGGCTGGAAAGGTTTAGTTTAAGCCCTAATTGTGAACTGCCTTGACTATCATGTTGAGAAACATGAAATTTATCCTGAAGGTATTAAGAAGATGGTGAAAACTTCTATGGAAGGAAATGTAATAAAATTTGGGTTTTAGAAGTGAAAATTCTGATATTCACACAGAATATTTATCATTGTAATATACAGCTATATCATTGGGAGAGAGAGTGAAAAGAGAAGACCAATTAGTTGTTTTGCTTACCCTCAATGGTGCTCATTTTATTTGATTGTTGCTACAGTAGTTAGAAATTGATCTATTATGACCCCATACCATACTCTGGATATTAACCAAAATAAATTCATGAACTGTGTTTATTTGACCTGCATTTGATCCTTTTGCTTTTAAGTGGACAGCAGGAAAAAGAAGTTCTGATCTTTGACTAATTTGAGGGTCCTGCACTCCAAAGGAAACCTCCAGGCCTAAAAATTTCATTATTCTTTTGTCTAATGATGTAAGTTGGGACATATAATTGCAATCATTTTTAAGTATCCACTACGTATATTATTTTACGTATTTGCTGAAAGTATCATTTAAGTTTCATTTCCTCAAACTTTTTTAAATTTGAGAGAGAAGAGCGCATGCATGTGAGTGGAGGAGAGGAACAGAAGGGAGAGGGGGAGGTGGAGGGGGGAGGGGGAGAGGGGGAGAGGGGGAGAGGGAGAGGGGAAATCTCAAGCAGGCTCCATGCTCAGCACTGAGCTGGACACGAAGCTTGATCCTGTGACCTTGGGATCATGACCTGAGCTGGAATGAAGAGTTCCTCAACCGACTGAGCCACCCAGGTGCCCCCAAATTTGTTTTAAATACTCAAAGAGAAAGAAAGAAAAATTGGTTGATTAAGTGGTTTCTACTTCTAAAGATACCTCCAAGCATTCCACTTATATTGCCCCAGAGAGAGGAGGATGCCCCAGAACCCAGTCAAGAGTCGATTCTTTCGTTAATATTATCCCCATAAAACTCTGACACAACTCTGAGTGACCCTGAATTGACTTTACATTACTTACTTCTTTAGCCCAGTATAACTGAAGATCATAGATAAGTTCTCTCTCTGCTAGAGAAAAATAAAGTTATATTTTGCACACTTGATTAGAAAACTGAGAACTGTGCCTAATACATACACATATATTACAAAATTAGAATAACCAATAACCAACCAACCTGAGTGATCCTAAAAGACCATATCCCTCCAACCCCCAATACTTGCCACATAACACTGCCTTAATATTCTGGGGTTAATTCTTTCATGTCCTTAATCTCCATTCATCTCCCTTTACATCAGCCAACAGGAGAAGCCCAAAACTCTAAACATCCCTTATGACCCAGGCTCATCACCAAAGAGCTCTGTGTAACCCTAAGTGATGCCATCTCTCATTCGACAACACTGAAATCTCTTCTGTTCTGCCCTCTAAAACTCAGATCACTAGTAAAATCTCCCGTATCTTCCTAAAACTTTTCTCTGAACTTACTCTCCAATTTTTTTTCTAACAAAGCAGAGGACACTGCTTTCTGGGAAGTCCTCTTAACTAGCTGTTTTCTCTGCCATATCCTGCAAAGAACTGGGCCTGGGAATAGGCTCAACGGCTTCCCTGATCCTCACTGCCACTATTTTTTTTTTTTATCTCCTCCCTAAAAAAAAAACAAAAAACCTCACTTTGGATTTCATGTCTTCCAACCATACACCCATCACTACTTCTTACTGCAATAATCTATATGATCCAGAGGTCAACACCCTCACCCACATTCTTTGAAGATTTTAGCTCCAGGATCACTGTCACTCTCTGCGTCAGAGACAAGAGTCCTCATTAAACATTCTACCTGCTCCCCTACATTACTCAGTCTGCAGCAAGGCAAGCCTATGTGAATGATTCTCACCAATAACATATGACCTAAAGCTAGATAGTACCTCTCTAAGCTTTAGAGGCAATCAAGAGCAAGTGTGCTTTCCTTATTTCTTTCTCTTTGCTTATCTGCTGGCTGAATGCAGAACATCCACAGGATCAGCAGTGTGACTAAATAGCAGATGCCCAAGTGACTGCTTGCAAAAGAGTTAAACTGTGACCACAGCAATGTACTTTCCCTGAATAAGAAATCAATTCTCTTGTGTCAAGAGACTGAGATTTTTGTGGTTGCTTTTTAGAACCGGTGGACAGCACTGACTAATTGGACCTATTAGAGGAAACTGAAACATTTGACCATTGCCACCTTCTTGACACACTTTCTTAAATCCTTCTGGACACTGCTGTCTCTGTGTTCCCTTCCTACCTCACTACCAGCTTTATTGGTTTTCTTGCTACTTCATTTTCCCTAACTCTAAATGTTGCAGTGTCCAAAGATTCAGTCTTTGGGCTATTACAAATCTCTACAAACGCTCTCTTCTTAGATGATCTCACTTAGTGTCATGACTTTAAGTATCTTCTACATGGTGACAATTCCCAGGAAACACTCTTGATCTAGCCTCTAAACACCAGACTATTTATCTGTCCATTCAACATCTCCATTTAGATGTTTAATAGAATTTCAAATTTAACATGGCCAAAGCAAAACTCTTATGTCTTCCTCTGTCCCCACACCTTTCCTTTTATATTCTTTAAAGTCTCAGAAAACAGCAAATCTACCCTTCCAGTTGCTCAGTGAAAATAACTGATCCCCTCTCTCACACACACCACACATCTAGACAGCTGGCGCAATTCTCTTGGCTCCATCTCAAAATATATCATAAATTTGACCTTATTTCCTCTAGTGATACTTCACTCAGCCAAGTCACCATGATTATAGGCAGATACTACCTCAATAAGCTACAGGTCAACAGGTCCGCTTGCTGCTATACTTTCTTCCCTATGGTCTAGTCTCAACACAACACCCAAAGTGACACTATTAACATAGCCAAAAAGAGTTCTATCATTTCCCTAACCAATATCCTTCTCTGGCATCCTGTATTACTCACTTTTACTAGTCCAAATCCTTACAATGACTTATTAGTCCCTACAGGATGTTTCTTCCCCGTTGCCTTTTTACTTCCTCTTCCATGCCTCTTCCCAGTGATCTCTGCTCCAGCCTGGCTGACCTCCTTGCTTTTCCCTGAAAGCAAAAATACTAGCGAAATACTGGGTTAGAGAACACAGTAGAAGAGGAACCACATCCCCACCACCTTTCTCCCAATCCATTTCCTCAAGTCTGTGGGACATTTCAGAAGGATTTGGAGAATTTTAGCAAAGCAGGAATAAAGGCAGACCGATACCAGTCTGTGAATCTTATTATAGACCTATTCTTCCATTCTGTTGCTGTGGCTTGGAAAGCACTTAAAAATGAGAAAGAGGAAAATGTTGGCCTCTTCCAAAATTTATGAGCTATGGAAAAGTAAGACTTCAATTCAGTAAGCATGGTTGAGTGCCTACTTGTAACTAGGACCTAAGGGTAAGAAAGATGTGTAAGACTGAGACTGTGCTTTTGAAAAGCACATTTTGAAAAAGGGAAATAGGTGGGTAACAGACTTACTAAATGGACAGGTAGTGCAATAATTGTAGCATCACTGTCTTATAATGACCCTTTACCCTGTTCTAAATCACGTACATACAGTAATGGAAAAGAAGCTATTACTCATTCCTAATCCTAATAATGATTTTGGTGTCACCAGAAAGAAATATAAACATGCCTCTTGCAAAAGAAAAAAAAGTCAATTTTCAGGTTCATAAGTAACCTAACTCTGTACTTTTTTCTCCATTTCCGTGGCTACAATCTGCTGAAAATGTTCATTTCTATAAAGAAGGATAACTCACATTTCTGGAAGGGTCTTTCTCCTTCTGCTCCATCCTACAAACTGTTCTCAACCACAGGATACTATTCAAGAATTAATTGCACCATACATAAAAAAAATCAAAGTTCTCTATCTGGTTTTCGAAGCCTTGTATAAGCTGGTCTTGCCTCTCTGAATCTGTTCAACTTTATTTTCCACTATTTCCACTGAAGAATCTCCACTCCAATCAATGTCTTCCCCGCCCCCCGTTATTCCCATCCAAGCGACCTGCCCCCTCTTGATTATTGCAAATCTTATCTACTTAAGACCTACCACAAGTTGTACTTCTCTAATGAAAATTTTTCCAGTTCTTAAAGTATATAATAATGGCACCTTTCCCCTAAATTTTCCTCAGTTTTATAAATCCGGCCACATTGTACATGACTTTTTTTTTTTTTTTTTTTTTTTTACCTGTTAGAACCTAAAGTTCATAAGAACAAGAGCCATGTCATCTACTGCTTTCAATTTCCCAAAGTACTTAACACAGAGTTAAGAACACTGTAGGAACTAAAAATTCTATTTACTGACTATCTGACTAAAGATAAAATCTAACATCAATATCTTGGGTTACATATGGACTACTCTTGTCAGTATTCAACACTATAAAACATAAGTAAATGTGTGATGCAGCAGGAATATCCTGAAAGATTATGTGTACCAATTTAAAATGTACTACAAGATGCTACTTCTCCTCAATAATTGATAAATATCCCTGGGAAATCTGGGAACAGACATCAAAAGGTATAGGACATCAATACAAATCAATTAAAGAAATGGGAGCAAAAAAGTTTGAGGAATGTGATATTTAAGCCCCTAAATAAAAAATAAAAAGAGAGAAAAAGGTTTTATTGAGTCGTATAGTTATTTACTGAATACCTGCTCAATGCCAGAAATCGGTGTTAGATTCTGGGAAGAAAGTAAATAAGTCTTGGGGAAAAACAGTTTATTCAATAAATGGTGCTGGGAAAACTGGACAGCCATATACGAAAGAATGAAACTGGAGCCCTATCTTACACCAGACACAAAAACTAACTCAAATGGATTAAGGACTTAACAAAATGTCACACCTGAACCATAACACACAGGCAGTAAGCTCTGTGACATTGATCCTGGCAATCATTTTTTGAATCTGACACCAAGAGCAAAGGCAACATAAGCAAAAATAAACTAGTGGGACTATATCAAACTAAAAGGCTTCCGCACAGCAAAGGAAACCAGCAACAAAATGAAAAGACAAACTACTGAATACGAGAAACTATCTGCAAATCATATATCTGGCAAGGGGTTAATATCCAAAATATGTAAAGAACTCATACAACTCAACAGCAAAAACAAACAAAAAATCTAATTAAAAATTGGGCAGAAGATCTAAATAAACATTTTCCAAAGAAGGCATACAGATGGCCCATAGGTACATAAAAGATGCTCAAAATCATTAATTGTCAAGGAAATGTAAGTCAAAACCAAACTAATATATTACTTCACACCTGTGAGAATGGCTATTATCAAAAAGACAAAATATAACAAGTGCTGGTGAGGATGCAGAAAAACGGGAATTCTTGTGCACTATTGGTTGAAATGTAAATTCGTGAAGCCATTATGAAAAACAGTATAGAAAGTTCCTTCAAAAATTAAAAACAGAACTATTATATGATCTAACAATTCCACCTTTGGGTATTCATCTAAAGAAAATGAAAATACTAACTAGAAAAGATATACGCACCTCCATGTTCACTGTTGTATTACTTACACTAGCCAAGATATAGAAACAACCTAAGTGTCTGCTTATATATGAATGGAAAAAGAAAATGAGGTTAATACACATATATGTATCTACATATGTATAGGCATGTGTGTGTATATATAATATATGGAAACATATAATGAAATATTATTCAGCCATAAAAAAATGAAAATCTTGCCATTTGTAATAACAGAGATGGGTTGCAAGGACAGTGAAATAAGTCAGACAAAGAAAGACAAATACCATATGATCTCATTTCTATGTGGAACTTAAAAACAAAACAAAACAAAAACCAAACTCATAGATACAAAGAACAGGCTGGTGGTTTCCAGAGAAAAGGGGTGGACGAAATGGGTGAAGGGTGTGTCTGAAATGGGTTAAGGGGGTGAAAAGGTACATACTTCCAGCATAAAAGAAATAAGTCATGGGGATGTAATGTACAGCATGGTGACTATGGGCAATAACACTGTATTGCATATTTGATGGTCTCTCACAGAGTAAACACTAAAAAATTTTTCATCACAAGAAAAAATATTTTTGGTAACTATGTATAGGGATGGATATTAACTAGCCCACTTATGACCATTTCACAGTGTACATGTGTATTGTATCACTATGCTGTAAACCTGAGATAAATGTAACATATGTCAATTATACCTCAACTTTTAAAAAGTGAACAAGTCAGATATGGTTCTTGATACACATATTCTAGACTAAGAGAAAGAAAAGAAAGAATGAAACACTCTGGTAGGTGTTACAAGGGCAGAAAAGAGGTGCTAAGGTAGGGAATCCTGGCAGAGTGGCACAGACCTACTTGAGAAAGACTGAATAGAGGTTTCTTTACTGAAAGCATAACATTTAAACTAAGACTAGGAGTATGAAGAGTACATAGCTACAAAAAGAGCAATGAACTTTTGCCTTGTTCCATCTGAGAGAGCAAGATGGGTCACCAGGAGCTCTACTGTGGCCACCCAAGGAAATTTGGCCTGGGTTGTCATTCCTGCCCCATCTGCACAAACCGGCAAGGTCTGATGTGGAAATACTTGTCACTATGTGCCTCCAGGGTCTCCTTCAGTATGGGAAGAATATGGGCTTCGTTAAATTGGATTATGTGAGCCACCTTGAATGGGTCCTCCAAGATACCTACTGTAATGCCTATTCATTGTACATAAAATAAAAATACTTCCATTTTGAGTGTTTTAGTGTGTATGTGGGGGGTGCAGGAGCAATGAGAACAGTAGAAACAGCACATGCAAAAGATCCCAGGCAAGAAAAAGCATGGAGTGTTTGAAGAAAGAGGATCATTGTAAGAAAAAAAAGAAAAATGACAAATGATGAATGGAAGAACAGGACAGAGGCTAAATCAGGTCAAACTTTGTAGGCCAAGGTAAGGAGTTTGGATTTTATCTCAAATGCAATAAGAAGTTACTGAAGTGTTTTAAGCAGGGAATAAAATCATCCAATTTAGATTTATAATAGGATGATTCTTGCTGTCATCTGGACAATGGATTAGGGTAACTGAGAACAGATGATGAGATAATTTGGAAATGACACAAGTAAAACTATTTAGGACATCCTTACATTATTCTGTACAAGAAATTGTGTGGCTCTGATTTGGGATGCAGCATATGAACAGAATGGACAGGGGAAAAAAGCCACTGAATTCAAAGTTTCATCCTTGAATAACATGGTCAATGGTGGTGGTGGGGGTGGGGTACATAGTTGTACAGATCTGACACATTAGGCTTGAGTGGTTGAGTAGCCTGTAAGATACCTAAACAGAAATGTAGACAACTGGATGTGAGACAGGAAGGAAGGGTGGAAGGAAGGAAAGGAGGGAGGGAGGGAGGGAGGGAGGAAGGGGAGACTGGTATAACAAAACAACTCAGTCAAGACAAATGTAGCATAGATCATCAGTGTGAAAGAAGTGTTATTATGTAAACATGAATGGAAATACTGGCCTTTAAGGCAACTTTAAGATGATTAATATCAAACAGAGAAAAGAAAATATAAAATTACCCTGGAAGGAACTAGGTAAAACAATAAGCTTCACTTTGCTTAGAGCCTATACTTTTCCTTTTAAAATGTAAACATAAAAAAATGTGAAATTTACTTTCTATCTGAATGTGTTATCATTTTCTAGAACTTCCACATACCTTCCTTTTAAAAAAATGTTCATTTTTAAAATTTTTAAAAATGTTTTATTATCTATTTTTGAGAAAAGAGAGACAGAGCATGAGTGGGGGAGGGGCAGAGATAGAGGGAGACAGAATCTGAAGCAGGCTCCAGGCTCTGAGCTGTCAGCACAGAGCCCGATGCAGGGCTTGAACCCATGGACCGCGAGATCATGACCTGAGCAAAAGTCAAACACTTGACCAACTGAGCCACCCAGGTTCCTCTAAAATGTTTATTTTTTAAATTTATTTTTGAAGAGAGAAGAAGAAAAAGAACACAGGCAGGGGAAGGACAGGGAGAGGGAGACAGAGAATCCCAAGCAGGCTCCGTGCTGTCAGAGCAGAGCCTGATGCGGGGCTTAAACTCACAAACCATGAGATCATGACCTGAGCTGAAATCTAGAGTCCAACACTTAACCAACTGAGCACCCAGGTGCCACTTTATTTAAGTCTTATAATAATACTTAAATCTGTGAGCTTTTGTTTGAATACTTATTACCATATTCTAAATGAAGAAAATCCAGGTGTATGAGGTTAGCTTGACATGGGAGTAGGAATAGGATCAAAAGCTAGATTTTTTTGGTCTCTAATCTACTGGTTTTTCCACCATACCTTCTTAACTTGATCCGTATCTTACACTGATCATTATTTTTGGCAACTTAATTTGGCAACATAAATTTAAATAACTTGAAGAAAAAGTGATTTTTACATAGTAAGACTATTTTTAAATTTCTAGAGTTTAGAGAGTATATAAAGCTTTAAGCAACTTGCCATAGAAACTGCAATAATGCCTGAGACTTTTCATCAAAATACAAACTACATTCGATACTATCACTCTTGAAAGCCCCTTGGGAAATAATGGCTTTTGGATTCTGCAAGTCAGCGTGACATGGCATGCAAAATTGCATCTCATGCTGAGCCAACCAGGAAAATATATGTCATCACCATGTGACATTCAGAATTTCATCTGGAAACTATAATCTTGTTCTGACTGCTAAAAAAAAGGGGGGGGGGAGGAAGACTGCATACAAAACAATTTGGTTGAATTTTAGCTGAATTCCTGCCAGTTCATGTAAAAACTAACTTATTTCCAAAGAACTCTGTATTCAAAAACTTTTCAATGTACTTATTAACATCACAACGTTTTCTCAAAGAACTTCAAAATTAACTGACATACTTTTGAAATCTTATGATAACTCAAATTAATGAATCACTAGAAAAAGTTCTTTATAATGAAACAAAGTTGTAAAATTAATAAACTGTCTGAAGTAGAACATCAAAAACACTTCCTAATTCCTTTACCCCAAATGAATAAACTCTAGATAAAGAAACATGAAGCCTGCTGTAGGCAGCCATCTGTCTTATGCATCCTGTAGCTTTCAAGTTTAGATTTTCTCCTGGGCTCCTAATTCATATGTGCAATACCTTCATAAACCATTTACCTCATCCTATCAAAACACAAATCTGTGAATGTGATTTAGTCTAAGTGTTATATAATCAACATTTTGTGTTTTAAACCTGTTGTGACTAATTGGAAAATGAAAAATTAGTGGACATAAACTAGAATGCCTGCCTGTCTCACAAATTATTCCCAGGAGCCATGTTTCTGCTACTCTTCCATCTTCTGGTGTAACATCTCATGCTCCTAAACACAGAAAAGGATATATGACCTAACTTGGGCTGCGACTGGGCCAATCATAGTACCTAACCTCCCGGGCCACAGTGATTAAGATGTATGCACATGATCTATGAGAGGCCAAACAAAATCCTCCTCAGGTAGGTTTTCAACAGATACTAGACCAGATCTTTCTCTTTGATCACAGAGAATTAAGTATGTGAGTCCACAGGAACCACAGCCATGTACACTGCTAAGCCAAGAAACCTATGTTCAGTTAAAAAAAAAAAAAAAAAAAAAAGTTAAACCAACAAAAAAGGCAGAATCCTGATGGTATGAAGTCTCTGTTTTGAAGTCACTCCAAAGGAAAGATCTTTGCTTTTCTTACCATTTTGGTTATGCGAATCAACAAAATATTCCTGCTTTTTAAAATTTAAAATAAATTTTAAAAGTTTCAGTCTCTCGCAACCAGAATCCTAATTTAAAAATGTGTTCTTCCCTATTAAAAGAGTCACCTATCTATTAAAAGGAAAACCAAGCAATTCTTAATAGGTGTACCTGCCCAGCCCTCACAATATCATTACACAGCCTACATCCAAAATGCCCAAGCATATCATGGAGCTTACTTCCCCATTTCACAACCTTACTTCTTCAACAACTATCCAACCTTACTGCCTGCCTTCCTTAACTGGCTCTCACTCCTTCCATTATCATATCCACTGGTCATTGTCTCTATGACACTGCCTGAACTTGCATATTTGGAGATGCTATTGATTTTATCTCCATCTCCAGAAGATTTCTTCAACTATGTTAGTCAATACTTTTCCCAGTTTAACTAGGCTCCTTGGCACTCTCCCACCTAAGCCTTACAAGGAACTTCCTTCAGATAACCCTAAACTTACATGTAACAACATCCTAATATAGCAGTGAGCTCCAATAATGTAGTGTGCAAAACTGTAAGACCATCCATTGAGCTCTGGGGAAAAAATATGAGAATGTCTGTTCATATTTACTTTTATCTAAAAATGAGAAAGACACATAGTTTGTTAATATTTAGTAAATTAGGATTACATTGAGGTCCATCCCTATGTCAGAAGGCTACAGATAACAAAATGCTAAATATACTGGAGGAAAATTAGACATTCAATAACAAGAAGAAATTGGCACGGGCCCTTCAATCTTTCATTGACTTTAAATTAATTGTGGCATATTACCTACATACACAAAGTTCATCAGATTCCTAAATTTTGTTCTCTACCTTTAACTAATCCTCATAATTTGTATACACATTTTCAAAAGATTCCTATATAACAGACATATCTAAACCTATGGATTAAACATATCACTAATTTATTTAAAAGAAAAAGGCAACACTTTCCCATTAAGTTGGAAAACTATCTTACTGATATAAGGAAGATGGAAATCTACCACCCTTATTTCAACAAAGGCCTTTGACAAGATGGGTAGGACTGAAAAAATAAGTGTCCTCAGTGCACTAATGATGGTCTTTTCCCTCTAGGATATAATGTATCTCAGTGAGGTGGCGTTTCAATGATGTCAGCCACTAAAATCAACTATTAAAATAAGCTGAATTAGGAACTAAACCTTAAGTTTTTACAACACAGTATTAAATTTTATTTTAAGAAGTGAAGCACAATATTAGTCTCACTGAAATATTACTGATATATTGATATATTATTGATATATTAAAACTCTATCAGAATAAAAACATTTAAATGTTAATGAAATTATCTTTCGTGTTTTATAGTATACTAGTATAGTGATACACATATTTAATGTATATATCAATAAATGGTACACTCCAGATGCTTGCCCAAAGATTTTTGCCAAATAGGAATGCACTAAGAAAAAAAGGTGAAGGCTAGTAAAGATGAACTATTTGCAACCAGGCTGTGTTCTCTGTACTTGTTTTAATTTAATCACTTACTGTTTAGTAATGCTTTTTACAAAACATGAGCCTGCTTCAGATGTGTTCATGGAAACCAAAAACAGTGCTTTTCTGGGTTTTTTTCTCCTTTGTAGTCTAAATAAAATAATTCCAATAGAATGTAGAAATTAAAAAATAATTTCTCAGCATTAAAATACGTTACCTTCTAAAGTCATCTCCATTGAGAAAATTTAGTAGAGTTTATATTCTACTTTCAAAGTAAAAAATGAGAGTAAAATTGGACATATTAAAAGAAATCATACCTAAATAAGTCATCTGCTATACAAGACCTAGAGAAATTAAAAATAAGCCAAGAAGGTACAAATATGAATAATAATTACATATACTTTTCAAGAATCAAAGTTCCAAGAGGGAAAGAATTATGTGCATGCTACATAAATTGTAATATAATTTTTTTAAAAAATCAATAAACCTAGTATGCTTAAAAAACTTAACACGTTTTTGGAATTAATGAACAAACACTAACTATAAAACTTTCTGCCACACACACCAAGAGACACACTAAAAAAGTATAAATTACATTTTTTTATGAACTGATGATTTACTTGAGGAGTCCTCATATCAAAACTAGCAATGCAAGAAATTCAGGTATGTTGTAGTACCAAGTGAGTAGTGTAATTACCAGATATGTCTATAAAAGAAGACCATCAAATGATGCATAGATATGTTATGAAACATTAAAAAAACAAAATGTTAAAAATACTCCATAGCTACAACCATCTAGACTATTATGGCTGATATAACATTATAATATGGCATCTGTTGAAATTCTTTAGGAAGATAAGCTTAGAAATAAACATATAATTCAAATACTCAATTTTATGTCAAGTTCTACAGACCGTTAATGCTTTACCTCATAAATTCTAGATTTAGAAATAAAAAATAATGGTTCTTCAAAATACAAATGGAAAAAGGCAGTTTAGTAAATGTATTTTTCCTTAAGTTCTCTGATTACTTTCTGGATGGTTTTTCCAATTTTGTTTTTTTTGAAGTACTTCATTAGATATACTTCATTTTATTCTAAACCTTATTCTATTCCAAAAGGGGAAAATATACTTTAAACCACATTTTATCCCTGAGAGAATAAAATCAATTGTATAATATGCAATGTTTTCCAATGCTTTAATATTTTCCAATGAAATTAAATACCTAATTAATCACAAAGGAATGGAATTTTATGCTAAACTACATGATTAAAGTGAGCAACTTCTAATATACATAAGTCCACAAAAAATTTATTTTGCATACATTAATACTAACTTCACCCTATAACTAGGAACATACCTACTGAACATTCAAGTTTAATCAAATTAAGGATGACTTAAACACTTTTAGATGAATAACTATATTGTGTTTATTTACAATGCACAATTCTTAAAATTAGAATCCAAAATACATCAGTGCCTTCAGGAGCAATTCTTACTAGCAAAACTTGGAAATCTCACCACTTAAAGCCATCCTACAAGTTACATTGCCTGTGGACAAAATGATTTAAAAAAAAATTTTTTAACTCTTTTTTTAAAAATTTTTTTAAAAAATTTTATATATTTTTTGAGAGACAGAGAAAGAGTAAGCACAAGCAGGGGAGGGGCAGAGAAAGAGGGGATCAAGGATGCAAAGGTGACTTTGCTGACAGCTGTGAGCTGGATGTGGGGCCCAAACCCACGAACCAGGAGACCACAACCCAAGACATAACAGTGTCTGTATACTCAAATTTCTTGACAGAGTGGGGTACACCGTGGCTGTTTCAAATCCCATCCATTTCCAAATAAGTGAAGCTCCTCAAGCCAAGTAAAATTTTTCTGCCTCTTTGTTCTTAACGAGTCTACTGCGTACCAGGCAGTTGCCCACCCTCATCCTGAAGTGCTGTTCAGTTATGTCATATATATGTCATATGTACACAGGTATACATGCATATGCATACACCATTACTGCCTACTTCTCAGAATAATGCTTCTCAATCTCTCTATTGGCTCATTATCCTTAATCTTTAAAGAAATAGTTGCTCAGAATTTAATTTGGGGCTTTCTTCCTCATTTTTCTGTGTATGCTTTCCCCGGGAGATGATACACTCTGTGGTTTTGATTGTGTATGATCCATATGTCAATGACTCATAAGCCTCTATCACTCACTGTGAAAAATCTAAGCAACATCTCAGACATGACAACACTTTCACTGACACTGTCTTCTGATACTCTCATTTAAAGTAAAATATTTTCTACTTTCTCCCAAAGCTCCAGCTTATGGTATTCCATTTTAAGTTCTGTGGCAGAGGCTGCTAAATAACCTGCAGTATCTATTCTCTTTTTTTCTTAGTTAGAGCCCAGTGTTTTGGTCATGCATATGGGCCTTTAAAAATACAGACTACACTCCTGAGACCCTATACAGTTCTAGATATGATCACACGAGTAGTTTCTGGCCAAGAGTATAGTAGCAAAATTGAAGTGTAGAACATCTGTATACTTTTCAAAGAGGTAAGGCAACTTATTGTTTCTCATTTCTGCTCACTAAAATACAGATACGATACACTGTTGAAGCATCCATTGTGGACAGTTAGTCAAGTCTGGTAACAAAGGCCACCCGTAATGGAATAAAAATGTACCTGACCCTGGAGAGCCTTAACACCTTGCGATGTCTACCATTAAGCTTTCACATGACAGACAAAACTCAATCTTGTTTAAACTACTGTTACCGAGAGTTTTCTGATATTTTCAGCCAAAAGTAACTCAACCTTAATTATTATAACTACATTGTTTAACCCTTGCTTAGTTTAAAAATACTATATTTTCAGGGGCACTTGGGTGGTTCAGTCAGTTAAGCAACCAGCTCTTGGTTTCTGCTCAGGTCATGATCTCATAGTTCATGGGTTCGAGCCCTGTGTCAGGCTCTGTGCCGACACTGTGGAGCCTGCTTGGGATTCTCTCTCTCTCCCTCTCTCTCTCTCTGCCCCTCCCCTGTTCTCTCTCTCTCAAAATAAATAAATAAACTTTAAAAAGCAATTAAATAAACATACTGTATTTTGAAATGAGGTCAGAAAAAATGTAATTAGGGATATTTTACCTGATAACCTAAGTTCCTTGTCAAACATTCTCAAAAAAATTCTGCAGTTTTTCTTGATTTGTAATATACACAAAGTGTTTTTAAAATTTCACAATTTTCATATTTAATTCTCTTTGAGAACTAAATAAGATTAAATTTCCATATTCCTGACAAAAAATGTAAACATCTGAAACATCATAAATTTTTTATTTTTTGAAACACATCAATGGTTGTGAGATATACTTAAAAATATGTATTAAGAAAGAAAAAATATGTCAGCAGTAGCACTTCACTTCTGAGTGTCATCCAGGAACTTAACACTGAATTAACACCCAATTAAAGAGTGGCAGAATCTTCCATGCTCATCACAGAGGTATAGGTGTTTCCCATCATATCCTTATCGGTAGCTCGGATGTAAAATTCTTCACTATTTTCATCCTATGGGACTGGGCTGAAAATTTAGAGTAATCTCTTGACAAAAAGAATGCCCTGAAGTTAGCCAGGTATATATTGCGTATTAGAGGTAAAAGGGTAGATGACTAAATTTGCACAGACCTGATTTTTAGGGCTTCTTTTGCCTCTAAGAAATGAAAGAAGGCAACTAATATTCACAGAATGACTACGATAATCTGGAAATTTGTGTGTGTGTGTGTGTGTGTGTGTGTGTGTGTGTGTGTGTGTGAGAGAGAGAGAGAGAGAGAGAAAGAGAGAGAAAGAGAGAGAAAGACAGAGAGAGTGTGTGTGAATTTCCTACAGGTTCATTATTACACTGAAAAAATATGCTAGCTACTGAAAGTCACCAGGGTGCTACATACTTTTCAAGTGTTATTTTCCATAATCTGCTAAATAGCTTCATCAAAGCACCTCACACAGCACTGAAAAAAAATTTCCCAACTGGAATGTGAAGCACAGAGTAAAACAGTGATCAAATTTAGAAAGAGTTTTCAAAAAGGATTAAATAGTTTAACCTATTATTCTTCCTCTATAAATCAAGAAGCAATACAAATATTCATATTGAGATTTATTTTAAGTTTTTATTTAAATTCCAGTTAACATAGAGTGTAATATTTGTTTCAGATGATAATATAGTGATTCAGTACTTCCATGAAACACCAGGTGCTTATCACAGCAAGTCCTCTCCTTAATCCCCATCACCTATTCCATCCACTGATGAATAAAGATGAGGTATGTGTATATATGTGTGTATACACACACACACATACACACACACACACACACACACACACACACACACACACACAGAGGAATATTACTCAGCCATCAAAAAGAATGAAATCTTGCCATTTGCAGTGACATGGATGGAGGTATGGAGTGTAATGCTAGGCAAAATAAATCAGTCAGAGAAAGACATATACCATATGATTTCACTCATATGTGAAATCTAGAAAACAAAATAAATGAGCAAAAAACCCCCTAAGAAATAGACTCTTAACTATAGAAAACTGACAGTTACCCCCGCCCCCCCCCCCCCCCGTGGGAATTAAATACATAATCTGGAAAAAATCTCACTAAACCATTTTTAACCTTGGATAAGTTGCCTGACCTCTTTATTAATCAATCTCCATAATTATAAAGTGAAGGGGTTAGATTGGATAATTTATTCCAAGATACATATACAATCCTGTATGATTTTTTCTAAAGACACATGCATGGCTCCCTCCTTTACCTTTACCTGCTTCAAGTATGTGGTCAAACTTTCAGTGAGACCTACTCTATCCAAATTATCATCCCCCATCAACTAAAGTTCTGAACACTTTTTTTTCCATTTTATGCTCTTCATTTGGCTTCATTTTGGCAAGTTTCTATTGCTATGTCTTCAAGGTTGATTTCTTTTTCAGTAATGTATACTCTACTGCTAATTCTACCCAGTTTCTCCATTCACATATATTTTTCAACTCTAGACCTGGGCTTGATTCTTTATTATATCTTCCATTTCCCTACAAAATGTACTCATCTCTCCTTAAATACTTTAACATAGTTACAATATGTGTTTGAATGTACAAGTATTTAATATACCTACTAATTCCATCATCTATGCCATCTCTTTATTTATTTTGGCTTCTTTTTCTGGTCAAAGTTTCCTACTTCTTTGCATCTCCTTTGGCTTTTGATTGAATATGTTACACTGTGATTTTAACTTGTTACATGTCTGGATCTTCTTATATTCCTCATAATAGTGTTTGGCTTCATTTTGCCAGCACTTATTCACTGTTTTTGTTGCTTCAGAGCCTTTTAAAAACTGTTTAAAGTGAGTCGAGGGTAGCCTTCATATTTTTGATACTTTATGCCCACTATGAACACTATGGAGGCATGGCTTTTCTGGAATCCCTATTGAATGTCCTGAATAATCAGTGGGATTGCATTTTATGGACAGTAGGACCTGAATGCCTTCTAGCCCTGTGTGAGCTCTGGGAATCATTCAGACCACAGTTCCTTGGTCATCTTTCACCCAAATGTGTAGAGTCTCATCCCAAGCATGCATGTTTTACTATTTATTTAGCAAATATTCAATGAGAACACTACTTTCTCTTTCTCTAGAATTGTATTCCATGATTTGCAGTCATCTCCACCTCCTAATGCTTCAGTCACTCTACCTCCCTAAACTTCAATTCAGCAAGACAGCTGAGCTCAGCTTAATATATTGCACCCTGCTCTATGGTCTGGAGCATGCCGTTAGCAAGAAAGCCAGGGCAATTCTAGGGCTTGACTGTTTTGTTTCTCTTTTACGATGAATCACAGTTCTGTACTACATATTCTCTAATGTGTAGAAACCTTTTTTTTTTCTCCCACGTATTTAGAAAAGTTTCTTATTTATAGCAGAAATATAAATCTAGTCCCTGTTATACCATCATGGTCAGAAGCTAAAGGTCCATACTTATAAATTGTGGCATGATCTACTAAAATTTACATCATTAATTAACAGATCTCTTAATGTATTATTATCTTGGTGGTATTCAAGAAGTCAAATTAAAAGACCTTCTATTATTTTAACAGTGCACTTATAGTACTTTGAACTGGAGAAGTAATATATAAACATGTAAGATAAAAATAGCTAGTATTTTTTTAAAAGCTATCACTTATGGAGCATCCTGCTTTTTCAATTTTTCGTCTCCCTTACAGACATTGTCATCAACAGTTCCAAATTAATTTTCATAACATTTCCAAAACATAGGATAAACACGTGTCATACCTTTTAGGGGGTTCCTAGTTTTCAAAATAGATTCTCTAGAATATTATTTAGATTTTTGTGATAATATATTGTCTTCATGTGAGACATACTTTTATCATGGCTTGGCCTGCCCTATGTGCCTATAGCACTGAAATAGTATTGTTCTGCTGTCAACACATTTCCAACCATCAAACATATGTTCTCCCTGTAGCCAACTATTTAATACTGGTTAATTGAGACTGGAGGGGGAAGATGTCTGCTTCCTGTTGAATAATCACAACGTGAAATCAAGCCCAGTGCAGGATCACCAAGCTTTGTTGGCCTTCATGTGCGAAAAATACTACATAAGCGTTGGGAATGAACTTAAGACCAAGACTAACTTAGGCTGAAACTACAAAAATAAAAACTCATTTTAACAAGAATTCAGGCATAATAAGTTAACTCTCACATTTCTCCACTGTAAAATCCAGCTGAAAAATTAAAATGTGCATTTCATAATGATGTGAATATACTTAACACTAACTGAACTATATAATTTAAAGGTTAAGATAGTAAGAGTAAAAAGAAGATGTGTAAAAGGCTATGAATTCATTTACCGAATTCATTACAGTTTATGATGCAATATAAATAATAAGTGAAACAGTGGTAACTTCATTTAGAAGTGGATACAAAGGATCATAGCACTTTTTTCAAGAAAGCACACACACACAAGCGGAGGACGGGCAGAGAGAGAGGGAAAGAAAGAATCCCATAGGCTCCATCCTACCATCAAAGAGCCAAACACAGGGCTCGATCTCACGAATCATGAGATCATGATCTCAGCTGAAATCAAAAATAATCAACTGAGCCACCCAGGGACCCCTCATAAAACATTTTTTAAATTAAAACTCAAACAGGAACAGTGTACTCTAATTAAAAATAGAACAGAAACTTTTGAAACTTAATTCTAAGCAAAGAAAATGGTTACCACACAGCATTCTCAAGACAGCACTATCACCAAGGTTTCCAGAGAAGTAAAAATGGTGGGCATTCAAGAAGGAAGATACATAAACAATCTATGATCATAGTTCATATATAGTCTGTGTCATGTAATTTAATATAAATTATAAATGCAATGATAAAGTGTTTTGTTACACAAATGGAAATCTACAATTGTCTTATGGAAGAATATTTATGTTCTGTATTTGCATAGATGATCTAGCTGAGAAAATGAAAGAAGGGAGAGGTAGAAAATTGAGATATATTGTGTTTTGCAAGAATTCACTTTAAGAAAGAACATACTATCAGGAGACAATTCTCTATTGGTCTCTAGTGTTTTTGAATGTCTTGAAAGTGGAAACAGTGAGTGCCTTTGTTCCCAAATGTCCTTTCAAGGATATTTGCATAGCATTCAGCCTCAAAAGGCAGAGATACTGTCCTTTTGAGCAAAGGGCAAGTTTGCTTACACCCTTGCAAGATACAAATAGTGTCTCCCTCTAGAGAAAATGGCAGACATGCTTTCTACCCATTATAAAAGATGCAGGTTCCCTAAATTGAGGGTTCCTCTTCTGTAACATAATCCATTGAATATAGGTATCCTCTGAACTTCTTGGTGCCACCCTGTGGTAATTAGACTTAGGACAGTGACACAAGAAAAAGGTAATACTCTAGTTACTGCTAATACTGTAAGATAATAGTCTTTTGTCTCCATTCTAGGAGTCTCATGTCCAGAATTCATGAAACTGTGGCCCAGATAACTTGATATCTTATTAGCTCAGAGATAGGGTAAAATCACAGACCTTTTAGAATTTGTGACACATACCTGTTATTGTTTTTGTTTTTATAGGGCTGCTGGCATATTCAGAGGCCTGATAAGACTGTTGCTTTGCCAGGGGTGCACTTCCAACTGACACCTCATCCTCTTTCCTTCTGCTAATTGGCACAACAAGAGGAACAGCTACCACAGGCTGCTGGAGAGAGGCAAAAAAACACACTGAAATTATTTGCTATTTCTGAAGCAGTGAAGGTTAAACATGGTAACACTGAGTAAAGTCTTTCATAAATGGTGTTGAAGCTTTGCTATTTTAAATCAATCAATGTGTCCCTCCCTCAGTTCCTCCCTCTCTCTTCATATCTGTCTCTCTTATACACACAAAATCACACAGGGACACTTAACAATTTCAATGTAAAATTACAATTCTATGTGAAAAAATAAGATAGCTTGGAAATAAATGGAAGCTAAAATAAATTTCGGTAAAAAGCATAAAGATAATATGTCAAAGGCAAATCAAAACTATAACTTTGAGAATTACAATTAGTAGGGGAAAAAGGTTACCCTCATCAAATATTTTTAGGATATCTATAAAGTGATTAATTATATGTTACAGTTCAACCTAATAAAGAATTGCTGAAAATTTCTACGTTTTATCTGACAAAGTGATACCCACAGCATATTTAGAAAACACAGAAAAGTATCTGTAGCTAGAGAAAGCTGGAAAACATTATGATCCTATATTGAATGCATGAGTGCTGAATTGGACAATAAAGCAGCTGTTTCATCTTTATTCAGTGAAATAAAGTCTGATGTTACTGCTGATGACGCCCAATACAATCTTGTCAGATTTTTGGCAAAAAAGAAAAAAAAGGTATTTTTTAAGTTTGCTGCAGGATCAAAGATCAATGTTGGACTGGGTGGAAAACAATCATCCAATGTTGGGTTTTAGCCACAAATTGAGAAGGAAATTGCAGCTTGGGAAACAACAGATGATAACTGTAATACAGCTGCATCAGACGGTAAATCTGGAGGGGCTGGTCAAGCTGCAGTGCAGTCTAGTGTTACTCTCAACAGCACAACAATCATACTTTTAAAAGATCCAACTTTATGTCTCACCCAACCTATATTACTTATTTAATATTACTCTGAATGTGAGTAAATATTCCAATCAGAACACAAGTACATTATCTATATATTACAATCAATCAAGTTATGAAATATAGGGAAAAGGCAAATTATTTTAACAGTTGCTACTTAAGCTAAGTAAAAGGACAAGAAAGGTGAAAATGAGAAAATGGAAAGATAAATATATTGTGGGAAACATTACAATGTACAGTAGCTGCTTTCATATTATTTAGTAAAACTGACAATATTTGTACAAACCTAATTAGGAAATAGTATCTTAAGACCAAGATGAGAAAAGTTCAACATACCCTTAAGTTTTGATGCATTTAAAATTACTCAACTATAAAATATGGGAGTTCCTTTTAGGTGGTAGTATTTACTGATTCCATAATCCCTTGAATATCTTGGCCATCATTTATACACCTGGAATATGACTAAGTATTCCAAAAAATTACACCCATGTTCAGATTCAAATTAATATATTAGAGAAAAATTATGTTAAGCATAGGGTGATATTTAATTCAAGCTAAAATAGCTGAAAGATGAGATTCATGAAAGCCATAATATTGGTAATATCCAACAACAAACAAAAAAATCATTCTTTTGGGTGACTCAAACTGGGTCATTTTCACATAGGCAAAGAGACATTAAAAGCCCTAAGAAAAACCCTTTCTAACAAGACAGCAAGACTCTGATATGTCCTCTATGCAACTGTATTCCAAATATCTACAATGATATCCAAAAGACCCTCCATAAATATTTCCTGAATGATTGCTAATGTACGCACCATATGTCAGGCAAGAAATATTTTAATATTTCTTTAATATTTTAATATTTCAAAATATCAAAATAAACTATTTTTAGCAAACTCCCAATGTTCTACTAATATTCTTCTACCTTTTGGTACTGGATATTTCCTCAAATATTAGTTGTATCCCAGCCCCAGATTTATCCTACCCTTGCAGCATCAATATTCCATGATCCGAAAATACCTAAAGTCTTCTGTTGTTGTTCCTGTAAAATTCTCCATATTAATTTAATAAATGTAAAAAAAAAAAACCACCCAGGAAATTATAAAGAATAAGATAACACACACATTCCATTATATCCAATAATTACTGTCTGTTAAAATTTTTATATTTCCTTGTTTTTTAGAGACGAGCAAAATATTGCAGGTAAAGCTAAAATACCCTCCAATTGTGAACCAACTACCCATTCCTCCCAGAATCAACCACTATTATGATCCTCATATAAACCTTGAAATGTTTTACACCTATCCCTATTCACACCCACTCATATGTATACACCATTTACTTACTTATTTACTTATTTATTTATTTATTTATTTATTTGGGTAGTTTTGGGGAAATATACATTAATGCTTTCATATTGCATATTTCCTTTGAAATTTGGTTTTTGCATTAAATACAATTTTGAGACATCCATATTAAGACCTATTGTATAATTTCTACTAATAAATTATCATATTGTGTGAATATGTTGTGTTTTATTTATCCACTTCCTTAGAGACAGTCATTCAGGTTGTCTCCAGTCTTGTACTACTGCAATGAATACTGCAAGAACAGGCTTATACACAACTCTTCAGGGTCCTTAGGATCTTTTGTTAAGACCACAGTTTTATCCAAAAGTGCAATTTGGGGGTTACAGGCTATGTTTATTTTCAATTTACTAGATACTGCCAATTCATCAATTTTCACTCATAACATTACTATGTGAGTTTATCCATTTTCTCTATTTTCCTCACTACTAAATATTGGCATTTTTTCACCCAACAGAGTTTTAAAAGTGAAGATGAGTAGCCATGAGTTGGTAATTATTAAACCTAGCTGATAAGGTCATAGGGATCAATTACACTATTCTTTCAATTTCCTATGTTAAAAAAAATGTAGGACTAAAATAGTAGCTAAGAATATGATGAATTGTAGTAAAGTATTAATACTATGAAGTACTAGTGAAAATGTAAACTGTAATTCTGGAAGCTATGTGACAATATAACAAAGGTTTCAAAATATGCTGATATACATGGCTTTAAACACTAATTACTTCCCCAGAATATATTCTAAGTGAATACTTAAAGAAAAACATAAAGATTTACTATGAACATATTTATACCAATATTCTTCATAACTCTGAATGAACAGGATTATGGGTATTTATTAGTTTTTCTTTTAAATAAAACTAGTATTTTTGAACTTTCAAAAACATATTTTTAAATGTATATTTATATTTTATTTCAAACTGTTATGAAACAGTATAATCAAAATAAAATTATATGAAAATCTTAAGGTGCTTGGTATCTGGAGTGCCTGGGTGGCTCAGTCAGTTTAGCATCCGACTTCAGTTCTGGCAACGATCTCAGAGTTTGTGAGTTGGAGCCCTGCATCAGGCTCTGTGCTGACAGCTCTGGAGCCTAGAGCCTGCTTCATATTCTATGTCTCCATCTAGCTCTTCCCCTTTCCCACTCATGCTCTGTCTCTCTCTCTCTCTCTCAAAAATAAACATTAAAAAAAATTAAAAATAAATAAAGGTGCTTGGTATCAATCAAATGAATTTTTAATTTACCTCAGTTGCTAGAACATTATCTGACCTTCAGGTATAGCTCTAGTGAACTGGACCTAATTACCATCACTTATAAAGTAACCAACGAAGAATTTACAATGGGATGTTATTCAGTCATAAAAAAGAAGGACGTCTTGTCATTTGTGACAACACGGATGGACCTAATAAGGCAATTAGGCTAAGTGAAATAATTAAGAGAAAGAAAAATACCATATGATTTCACTTATATTATGTGGTATCTAAAACAAACAAACAAACAAACAAACAAACAACAACAACAAAAAACTCATGGGGGCAGTGGGGATGAATGAGTGACAGGGATCAAAAGGTACAAACTTCCACTTATGAAAGAAATAGGTCATGAGATGTAATGTACAACAATGTGACTATAGTTAATAGTACCATATTGTGTATTTAAAAGTTGCTAAAAGAGTAATCTTGAAAGTTCTCATAACAAGGAAAAAAATTTGCAACTGTGTGTTGTGATGGATGTTAGCCAAACTTATGGTGATAATTTCACAGTATATACAAATATCAAATCATTACCAGTAACTATCATCAACAATCATCACCTGAAAACTAATATGTCAACTGTATCACAAAAAGAATTTACAATTAAAGTATTTCTCACATTCTCCCTGACATTAGTTTCATTGACTACTGAGGTGAATTTCTAGGCAATTGCTGGTTAAAGCAGATACATTAGAGGCTAGCTTAGATAGTTCTATTTTACTTGCCTATTTTCCCTCATAGTGCCTAGATGTTTGTTCTGAGTGTCTAATACTAAGAATTGCGTAGTAATTTTTATTACCTCTGTATTTCTTCTTTAGTTTAATTCAACATTCTGTTAGAGTAAACTTTCTAAAATTCAAAACTCTTTTTTTCTAATGTTTCTTTATTTTTCAGAGAGAGAAAGGCAGAGAGAGAATGAGCTGGGGAGGGGCAGAGAGAGGGGGAGAGAGAATCCCAAGCAGGCTCCGTGTTGTCAGCACAGAGCTCGATGTGGAGTTCAATTTCATGAACTGTGATATCATGACCTAAGATGAAATCAAGAGTCAGACGCTTAACTGACTGAGCCACCCAGATGTTTCTCAAATTTCTTTATATCAGTTTCCTATAGTTTCTCTTTACCCTTCAGGATAAAGTCTCAAACACTTCGCATTACAAAAAAAAAAAAATCTTTTATGAACTGGGTGCCAATTCTTAACAGTCTCTTATACTTGCCTCTATGATAAAACCACTAAAGGTCACTTTTTTATCAAGTTAATCGCCCCCCACCCAACCTCTGGTTACTCTCACAGCTAGTGGGTTTGATCCCCACATCCGGCTCTGTGCTGACAGCACAGACCCTGCTTGGGATTCTCTCTCTTTTTCCCTCTCTCTCTGCCCCTCTCCTGCACTCTCGCTCTCTCTCTCTCTCTCTCTCTCTCAAAAATAAATAAACACTAAAAACAAAAAAGATGCTCCTTGAGCCATGGATTGTACTATTCAGGTAATTTTTTTGTTGTTGTATTGTGTAATTATAAAATTGTGTATTTTTCTATCAACTGGTTTTAAGTTTGAAAAAAAGGGACAGTGCTCACTTTGGCAGCACATATACTAAAACTGGAACAATACAGAGAGTAGAATGGCCCTTGCACAAGGATAACAGGCAAATTCATGAAGTGTTCCATATTTTAAAAAAAAGATAAAAAGCTATTCCAGGGGCGCCTGGGTGGCGTAGTCGGTTAAGCGTCCGACTTCAGCCAGGTCACGATCTCGCGGTCTGTGAGTTCGAGCCCTGCGTCAGGCTCTGGGCTGATGGCTCGGAGCCTGGAGCCTGTTTCCGATTCTGTGTCTCCCTCTCTCGCTGCCCCTCCCCCGTTCATGCTCTGTCTCTCTCTGTCCCGAAAATAAATAAACGTTGAAAAAAAAATTTTTTTTTAAAAAAAGCTATTCCAATTACAATATTACAAAATTACAATTAAGTCTAATGGGAAAATGCAATATAGCATAAATTTGGCCTGAAAAAATATTTAGTTCTGCCATTTACTATGTGTGACAATAGGGAAATAAATCTCAATTAGCATCAATTTCTTCATCTTTAAAATGGGAATAAACTCTGTCAGAATTACATTTAAGAATCATAACACAGAAAATATATTTAAGCATTTCAGAAAATACAATTAGCTGTTTTATACTTTGTAATTTATACTCTTCTAAACAAGTGCATATCCCAACTCTTTTGCACCAACCATCCCAATCCAAGGGTTGGGCACCCAATGAATGCTTGTTGAATAAACCTAAAAATGTAGAAGAAATACAGTGATAATGAAAATTAAAGCTATTAATATGCAATTCTTATGTATCAGACACACGGAACAAACATCTAGGCACTATGAGAGAAAACAGGCCACTAAAGCAGGACTACCTGAACTATTCTCTAACGTATCTGCTTTATAAGCAATTGCATAGAAATCCACCTCAGTAATCAACGAAACTCCACTTTGAGCTGGAGTTTCCAGTCTAGAAGTGAAGGAGTAAAACTGCTTGAAAGGGGAAGAATGGAAGACAGAGGAATTAAAAAAAATCAATACAGACAATATAGACCTTTAACAAATGACTGAGAAAACAGGAAACAATTTATTCATTAAGAGAATAAATTACAAAAATTTCTCACCTGCTGCATATGTCTACTGGTTCGTTTCTGAGGCTGATAAATGAGCCAGGTATATAAGACTGGGTCAATATTAACTGCTAGTCCTTGTACACTACAAAGGAGTACAGCACCTACAAATCAAGATTTTAAAATTATTTTAATTCCTCATAAAAATAATAAGCTTTATATCACTTCACACCAAGTAGGATAGCTAACAAAATTAACAGGTGCATACAAAGATGTGGAGGATTCAAGACGTCATATACCGCTGGTTGGAACATAAAATGGTGCAAATACATTCAAAAACACTTTGGCATTTCTTCAGGAAGCAAATATACCGTCACAATATGACCTAACAATTTTATTCCTGCGTATGTACAAAGAGAACTAAAATCATATGTTCACTCAAAAATTTGTAGCTAAATTTCCAAAACAGTAATCATAATAGCCAAAAAGTGGGAATGACACAAATGTCCATGAATTGCTAAATGGATATACAAAATGTCGTATAGCCATATAACGGAAAATTATTTTTGCACAACAAGCAATAAATCACTGATTCATGCTACACTACCTTGAAAACGTGCTAAGAAGTCAGTCACAGAAAACCACATACTGTAGGATTCTACTTACATGAAATGGCTAAAACAGGCAAAACCATAGAGAAAAAAGGTAATTTGTGTACGCCAGTGCCTAGGAGGAGGAAAGAATGGAAAAGAACTGCTAATAGATATGTGGTTCTTTGGGGAGTGATGAAAATGTTCCAGAATTAGAAAATGGTGATTGTTGCACAACTTTGCAAATATACTAAAAACCACTAAATTATGTACTTTAACATAGTGATTTTTATGAAATATGAATTGTATCTCATTAAAAGTGAATCTGTCTTTAATAAGAAGACGCTTTATTTTTTAGCAAAGAGCAATTTCTATATTGGTCATGAGAACAGAATATTATCTCCCTTTTTGTTTATATCACAAATTTAATTCATGATGTTAAAGTAAGGATTATTATAACCACTCAATAAATCACGGCAAATTACAAAGTTAAACGTTGAGAAGCAAGAGAGAGATCTGCCTAGATGAAACACAGGCTAACATTCTGACATAAAACACAAAGCTGAAGTGTAACAAGTTGCAATTCCATCCTAGTCAAGTATTTTACTAAAATACTCAAGTATTTTAGTCTCTCTGATAAAAAGAAACACATGGATTTAACTAAAGTATAACATCCCATTCTTATGTGCAGATTATGTGCATCCATAAATACATTTTTGTATTTGCAAATGGAGTTTTTGATAAAATATTATTAGCTCCACTGAAATATATGGAATATCAAGTAAGGAGTATTTGTCACATTTGCTCTCAACTACACTCCAGTATCTAGAAAAGTAATTGCCACATGGTAGGGGTAAAGAGTCATAGTACATGATACATGAGTTCTCAACTTAGGTGCAACTTGTTCTATAATTTTGCAGGTTATCTAAACCACACAGTAACTATTATTACCAAGGTCTATGAAAAGTGAGCCACACAGACACAGAGATAGAATGATGGAGGAGAGCACGCAAGAGAAATATCCTTCCTTTTTAAACATTTACACAGGGGCGTCTGAGTGCCTCAGTCAATTGAGCATCCGACTTCAGCTCATGTCATGTCATCACAGTTTGTGGGTTTGAGCCCCATGTCGGGCTCCAGCTCAGAGCCTGGAGTTGCTTCGGATTCTGTGCCTCCCTCTCCTCTGCCCCACCACCCCCCCACTCACGCCCGCTCTCTCTCTCTTTCTCTCTCTCTCAAAAATAAATAAATGTTAAAAAAAAAAAGCAAATGTTTTAAAAAATATTTTTTTTAATAAAACTTTTACACAGAATTTTCAAACAAGCAAAAATTGCCAGGTGTTCTCCCAGGGACCCAGATCAGTGTAGATTCCAAAGCAGCATTCTGAGACCACAGCAATTCCATCCACTTCCATGTACAAATGCATGTGCTGCTGAGCAATAATTTGCTTAAATACACATCAGGAAGGAATGATGATGTGAAACTAAATACAAAATGATTGCAAAATGTAAGTCATAAATGAAGTCAAATAGAAAATATAATTTAACATGTATTTTTCCTTTAATACAATGCATAAAAATTGTTTATTAAAACCTTTTAAAGAAATTAACTGTATACATTTCAATAGAGTTTTAAAATTTTAATTCAAGAATTCAAGAATATTTAAATTCAAGAATATATCATTCAATCTTAAAAGTTAAAAGACGTTTCTAAATTCCAAATAAAGAAATGAAATTAGTTAGATTTGAATTATATGGACTATTTCCTATCACATAAGGCCACTGTAATTTGTTTTAGAATTAAAATCATATAAATATTAAAGACACCACAAATAATATATGCTTAACAATAAAGAAATGTGTTCCACACACAGACACACAGACACACAGCACTTGCAACAATAAAGAAAAATATGGGATCCAGGAGACAAAAGGATCCAACGCAGGAGAAAAGTGACAGGAATCCCCAAAATGACAACAGTGAAGTAGTAACAGGTACATGGAAAATGTAGTAACAATAAAACACAGTATTAAATACAGGGAAAACAAATGTTATAAAGGAAAGTCAGTATACAATAAAGTGCACCACGAATTATATTTATAGACAGAAGTATGTAAATTCTAAAAAAACCCAGATGCATTAATTAATCAAACTTGATATAACAATATTGAGAGTATGATAGGAGGAGAGAGTGAAAGTTGGCCAAATATAATTTTCAACTGTAAGGCATTAATAAATTATACTCTTAAGTAAACAATCAAGAAAGAGCAAGAAAAGTTATGTTACTTAAAAAATATGGATGGGCGCCTGGGTGGCTCAGTCAGTTGGGCGTCTGACTTCGGCTCAGGTCATGATCTCACGGTTTGTGAATTCAAGCCCTGCGTCGGGCTCTGTGCTGACAGCTCAGAGCCTGGAGCCTGCTTCGGATTCTATGTCTCTATGTCTCTATGTCTGTCTGTCTGTCTCTCTCTCTCTCTCTCTCTCTCTCTCTCTCTCTGCCCCTCCCCTGCTTGTGCTCTCTGTCTTTCTAAAATGAATAAATGTAAAATAAATAAACAAAAATAAAATAAACAAAATAAAATAAAACTAAAATATATGGAAACACCAAAACAATTATTGAAAAGATCTGAGATGTGTTACCTCTTGAAAAGGGAACATTTAAAAAAAAAAAAAAAAGCAGTTGCCATGAGGGAGGATATAAATGGGATTCTCAAACTGGGGTCAAGAGAAAAGAGAGGTAGATGAGCCTTAGATTTTCTTGCTAAGAAATGTCCCTCTAGCGATTAATTAGCCATTAACAGAATCAAGTATTCTGTCTGAAAAGTCTCCAATTCACTGTCATATAACTGCCACAAATTACGATCTGGGAATGGTTTTCTTAACAAAAAATCACAACTGACTGTGAGACAGAGTCAGAAAAATCAACAAACAACTAATTTAGACTTTCAAGCACTGGAGATATCAGAATATAGAGAAAAAAAAAGCACCTCTGTATAAAATGTTTAAAATGCAAAAGTATGGTATCATACAGAGTATCAGGAAAGAACATATTTAAAGAAAAAATGGAAACTATGAAAGTGACATATTTAATTGTTGATGTAAAAAACTCATTAGGCAGGTTCAACAGCCGATTAGATATAGTTGAAGAGAAAAACAGTGAAGTGGAAGAAGTACCTGAAATCATTAGAATGCATCTGAAAGACAAAAATGAAAGATTATTAAAATGAGGTGAAGAGATATGAGGACTTAAGAAGACCAAATATATGTCTAATCAGATTCCATGTGGAGATACTAAAAAGTGGGGAAGAGGCAATATTGTTAAAAAGATGATGCCTGAGAATTTTACAGAATTGATGAAAGATAGTTAAGCCTAAAACCCAAGAAGAAGCCCAAGAAAACCAAAATGTATAATTAAAACAAAATGTAATTTAAGACTACAATGAGGTATCACCTCACGCTTGTCAGAATGACTAAAATCAACAACACAAGAAATAACAGGTGTTGGCAAGGATGTGGAGAAAGAGGAATCCTCTTGCACTACTGGTGGAAATGTAAACTGGTGCAGGCACTCTGGAAAACAGTATGGAAGTTCCTCAAAAAGTTAAAAATAGAAGTACCAGGCAACAGGGTGCCTGAGTGGCTCAGTCAGTTAAGAGTCTGACTTCAGCTCAAGTTATTATCTTGCAGTTGGTGAGATGCAGCCCCACATCAGGCTCTGTGCTGACAGCTTGGAGCCTGGAGCGTATTCAGATTCTGCATCTTCTCTCTCTCTGCCCTTCTTCTGCTCTCTCTCTCTCTCTCTCTCTCTCAAAATTAAATAAACATTAAAAAAATTTTTTTGAATACAAGTACCCTACAATCCAGCAATTACACTAGGTATTTACCCTAAGAATACAAAAATACTAATTCGAAGGGATATATGCACCCTGATGCTATCTACAATAGCCAAATTACGGAAACAACCCAAGTGTCCATGGACTGATAAACGGATATAGAAGATGTGGTATATACATATATAATGCAATATTACTCAGCCATAAAAGGAATGAAATCTTACCATTTGCAATGACACAGGTGCAGCTAGAGAGCATTATGCTAAGGGAAACACATCAGAGAAAGACAAATACCATATGATTTCACTCACGTAAGAAATTTAAGAAGCAAAACAAGCATAGGAAAAAAGAGAGAGAGAGAAAGAGAAAGAGAGAGAGAGAGAGAGAGAGAGAGAGAGAGAGAGACAAGCCAAGAAACAGACTCTTAACTATACAGAACAAACTGATGGCCACCAGAGGTGGGTGGGGAATGGGTGATATAAGTGATCAGGAATAAGGAGTGCACTTGTCATGAGCACCAGGTGTTGTATGGAAGTGTTGAAACACTAAAGTGTACACCTGAAACCAATATTACACTGTATGTTAGCTGGAAATTAAATAAAAACTTAAAAAAATGAAAATAAACACATTTAATTAAGCAAATTGGAAAGAAGTTGCCAACACTGAAGGGAAAAGAAGATTAAAAATATTGCAAACAGGGGCGCCTGGGTGGCGCAGTCGGTTAAGCGTCCGACTTCAGCCAGGTCACGATCTTGCGGTCCGTGAGTTCGAGCCCCGCGTCAGGCTCTGGGCTGATGGCTCGGAGCCTGCAGCCTGTTTCCGATTCTGTGTCTCCCTCTCTCTCTGCCCCTCCCCCGTTCATGCTCTGTCTCTCTCTGTCCCAAAAATAAATAAAAAACGTTGAAAAAAAAATTAAAAAAAAAATATTCCAAACAACAAGAATGATCACCTGGGGAATAAAAACACAAACAAATTGGTGCCCCTGGGAGGCTCAGACAGTTAAGTATCTGACTTTGGCTCAGGTCATGATCTCACAGTTAGTGAGTTCGAACCCCATGTGGGGCTCTGTGCTGACAGCTAAGAGCCTGGAGCCTGCTTCGGATTTGTCTCCCTCTCTTTGCCCCTCCCCGGCTAACTCGTGCTTGCTCGCTCGCTCTCTCTCTTTCCTTCAAAAATACATAGACATTTAAAAAAGTTTTTTTAAACACAAATAAATTGACAACTTCTTAGCAAAACAATCTATGGTATTCATTATATGATTGTACCTCAAATTTACATATACATAACATGTATTCTTTTCTAGGTAGAAAGTGTTATATTTATAAGAATATAAAGGAAGAAAATTTAAAATTACATGTATTTTTTTAAAAAGAATGTATCATGGGGTGCCTGGGTGGCTCAGTCGGTTAAGCGTCCGACTTCAGCTCAGGTCATGATCTCACAACTTGTGAGTTCGAGCCCCACATTGGGGTCTGTGCCGACAGCTCGGAGCCTGGAGCCGGCTTCGGATTCTGTGTCTCTCTCTCTCTCTGCTTCTCCTCTGCTCATGCTCTGTCTCTCTCTCCTTCCCAAATAAATAAACATTAAAAAAAAAGAAGAAGTAGTAAAAGAAAATTTAAAAAAAATAAAAAAATAAAAAGAATCTATCAGGATAATTTTTCTCTCCCTAATATTATGCATCTGAAGTACAAGGCACAAACTTTTTTTTTTGAAATTATGAAAAGTATACCCCAACGCCCTATATAAAGCAGTTTATAAATTTAATACTATGCTAACTACAAAAGGTAAAAGTAAATTTAAAAACTGCAGACATTCTCCATATTGGGCAAGTTATTTAAAAATCTTTTCCTATGTATTGAAAAGTAAATGTGTTAAGTAAAATTTTTTAAAACTTTCTCAGTAAGTTAGAATTCCTTTTTAATCAAGATTTTAGAGAGAGGAGGAGGAAAACCAATGCAATAAATATTTTCATGTGAAAACTAATCTTGAAAGTTTTATTTTATTATAATGAAGAAGTTAAAAACTATTTCACCAACTAATGTTCATAAAAGTCATGTGATTACATTAAATCAGAGATAACTAAATGACACACAGGCTGGAACTATGGGAATGTTAAATGGGTGATAAAAGAGAATAATCTATCAATTTAGTTGAAATTATAGAGATAATGTTCTTTTAAATTTAAAAGGATATTTTCATATTAAACTCAATTTACAAGACAGAACCTTTAAAAATAACACACAAGTTCTGACATGTAAGTGTGTAGACAACTAGTCTGATACTGAATTTACTTAGAACAGATCCCCCATAAATCATTAAATTTGGCAATATACTACTCTGTTTAATTTTAGCCTGGAAAACAACTAATGAGAAAAGTGTGCTTTATTTCTCTGCTCGTTGCCAAAATGGCTCATTTATCCACATTCCACTCCGGCTTCACAAATTAGTTAAACCAAGCCACCACCATCATTTTCAGTTACATCCTAAGCTGTAGAATGAGAATGAAATAAGAGTGAGAAACCAAAGGTGCACAGCATTTAAATATATATGCTTCTTATCACCTATAGAAACTATGTCAACCAATGAGATGACCCTGTAAAATATCAAGTTCTAAAAAGTGACAAGTACCCTGCATTTTATCTTAAACTAATGAATGAGACAAAAGACATACTCATCTTCATCTAAGTTTCAGTGGCTAAAACTCACTATTTTTCTATTACGCAGCTATAGTAAAGTACGGACTTTTTAGATTTGTGTAGTTCTTAAGAAATTAATAGCTACTCTTATTTTTAAGAATAATTTCAAGAATTTTGGCCTGTAAACAAAGAATCAAAAATATGGGTGGAGAATAAAGAGAAGATAAAGTAATCAGAGGCTAAGAAATGACAGAGCAGGGATGAGCCGCCAACTAGTGGCAAATTTATCCAAGGTAATTGTCAGGTTTAGTATAATGCAATAAGCCTTTTAGGTATGTGCATATGGTAGCTCATGTTACTTAATTAACAATTACCATGTCTTCCCATAGGATTCAGAAAATCACAGGAGAACTCTATCCATCGTAACAATAACAAGCCATGTAACCAACATATAAAGCTTTTCAACCTTCATCAGACAGCAGAATTTGCAAAGAAACCTAATGAACAAAAATCATAAACGTGAAAGGCCCTTCGTAGGCAGGAAGGAATGAATGGTAGGTTTTATTCTTGGCATAGCAGTAGGAAGAAAAACAAGTTGTTAAGAAAAAAACAAAAGAACTTTCAACAAATGTTTAAACACAAGTATGGGGACTAGCATGACAATTTAGAATCCCTGAGAACTCTAGACACAAGAGGAGTGCCATTTCTTTTCAACACACCTCCACCAAATACCCAGGAGAGTGGCAGGGGACTGGCCTGGAGAAATGAGGAAGACCCTTCTAACACACAGGCATGTGGAGGCTGATGATGTCTGAGCCCAAGGAGAAATGAAAGAAATCCCACAGTCATTCTCAACTTTTCAGTGAGCACCAAACAGGGCTATCTGTGACTGGAAGAAAGAAAGAGGGAATAAGATCCCGCGATACAGACAAGTGAACAAGGCATCTTAGGTCTCAGTACAGGCAAAGAGAACTAAGAGAAAATCACAAACCATACTGAAATAAAGATTCCAATGCTATTCTCAAGAACTGTGAAGCCTATGGTGAACTTAATACAAATAAATCAAGAACCAGACCCAGCACAACTGCAGACTAGAAAGCAAAGAACATATAGCATTAAGAATATAGTCAATATTATCTAAGTAATGTTATATGGCAATAGACGGTAACTACACTAAACATGGTAAGCATTGCATAATGTATGCAATTGTTGAATCACTATGTTGTACACCTGTAACTAATATAACAATGTACGTCAACTAGACTTCAGTAATAAAAATTTAAAAATAAAGTGAAAGAGAGGGAAAAAAAGAAAGCCAAAACTAGATCCAATTCAACTACACCTTTTACATGACAAAAGAAGAGGCATGTTCTTTTATGGGCATAAACGTTTTTCTGTCATACGTACTTTTATTATTCTTTTTACACACAACATTGAACATTCATTAGAAAAATTATGAAAACACATAATTCTTTTTTTTTTTTACCAAAAAAGAAAATAGTTATTAGCATAAGTTCAAAAGGTGCCAAAAATATTGGAATTATCAACAACTTTAAAACAACTCTGATAAATATGTTAAAGAATATAGTGAAAAAGGTAGACAGTGTGCATGAACTAAAGAGAAAGGAGGTGAAAAATTATTTGAATTTTTCAAAACTGATAAACAATACCAACTGACAGATTAAAAAAAATAAGAATTTTTAAAAGAATAATTAAAAAGAAATACAAAAAGAATTATTCTCAAAAAGAATAATTAAAAAGAAAAACAGATCTAGATGCATCACAATCAAACTGCAGGAAATCCAAAACAGAAAAAAATTTAAAATCACTCAAAAAAAAACCCCACATACGTATAAGGGAATCATGATAAGGACAACTCCTCAGAAATAATGGTGATGCAAAAATGGAATGGTATCTTTAAAGTGCTAAAACAAGAAAAGACAACCTAGATTGATATATCTGCTGAAAATATGCTTTAAAAATGAAGCCAAAACAAAACAAAAACACTTTGCCTCCCAAAGACTTGAGCTACTGGAAAATATGAGAAGTGCTTTAGAGTGAAAGGAACTTGTACAAGATGGAATTTCAATTATAGAAAAGGAATGAAAAACACCAGAAAGACTAAGTATGTTGGTAAACAAAAAGGACCTCTTAAAAAATATACTATATACATACATATACATGTATATATGTACATATATATACATACACATACATATATATACACATATATATACTTACACATATATACGTACATATACATATGTATATATATCTTTAAATCTCTTTTAAAACACTTATGACTACTTAAAGTAGGAGTAACAACAATGCTATGGGGGGTTCGAATTGCACAAAGAACTAAAATATATGCCCACAGAACAGAAAGAACAGGATGGTGGTAACTGGAAGTAAAATAGTGTAACAATACATTTGTCTTATTTTCCAGTTTATTGTAGAGTCCATTACTGTCCTCTAAACTTACTAGTTTTACTGATAAGTCCAATTCATATCATATAAAAATACTTATTAAGCACTTATTTATGTCCATACGTACTTTCTTCTTTCCATCTATCCAAATTTTGTGCATCCTTTGATTCAAATTAGCCTTCACCATTCAGACTTTCTACCACCACTGATTTTACCATTCTTTAGCCAAGTATAACACTGAGAATATAGAGCTCATTTCAGCTAAGGATGGCAGGGAAGATTATGAGTATTTTAGGAAACTGCCTAATGTGTGAAATTGTGACACGTTTTATCGCTTTACAGCATTAAGGAGCCATTGTGTCCCTTGGTCATAAATTCAAAGTGAGTCAACTCATTGTGGTTTCATGTTTTTCTTCAGTCCAATTCAGGCACAGAGAAGGTGTAAGAATTGGATTTCATCAAGACTGTGTGTGTGTGTTTATTTTTCCTACTGTTGTTTTTCATTCTCTCCAGATCAAATGTTAATCAATTTTATCAGACATTAAGTTAATAATTGGTCTCCTTCTATCTGATTCATGTATCTTCTCAATTAGCAAAGAATGCACAAATGAAATTTTCATCTCAAACTTTGTCAGCAATTATTACTTTGTGATGTTTCAAAGTTTTCATGTGCAAGACATAAAAATCTAAAACCATAAAGATAGAGACCACTATCACAATGAAAAGCTTAGAACTTCCAAATGATGAACTATAAACAAAATTGAAGGCAAAAATCAAACCACAAGAAAATACTAGAAAAATACATAACACAGATAATATTCATGATACAGGAAAACATCCTAAAATTTCAAAAAAAAAAAAAAATGCTATACAACCGAACAGAAAAAATAGGCCAAACACATAAATAGACAAATCACAGAATAACTACAAGCAGCCTTCACTAATGCTCAACATCAATAACAGCAAAGAAATGCAAGGTAAAACTCCCCCCAAAAATAATTTTCCAATGACAGATTAACAAAACCTTTAGTGAATGAAATTCTATTACAGATAAGGCCACGGAAGATAAAGCACTTTCATGTACGCTTAAAAAAAAAAAAAAAAGGAAATTGCCACAGGCATTTTGAAGGCCATTTTGCAATTTATTACCCGTCAAAATTTTAAATGTACATATTCACTGACCCAGCAATTTCAGCTTTTGGAATCCTACAGTAACACTTGTAAATATTCTTAAAAATACATGCACAAATATGTTCATTTGTAATAGTCTCTACAATAATAAATATGTAAATGACATCAACATCTACAAAGTATGGTAATTTCTTTAATGGAACACCATTCAGATATTAAATTATGTGCTTACTTATATGTAAGTACACGTACATATAATAACAAATAATGGAAAATAGTATTAAGTGAAAAAAGCATTTTGCAAAAAATAGAAAAGGAAGGAAAACTTACAAATTCATTCTATGAGGCCAGCTTACCCTGATATACTGGAAAAAACACCACAGAAAAAGAGAACTACAGGCCAATTTCTCTGAAATTTCTCCAAAATCCTCAACAAAACACTAGCAAAACGAATCCAACAATACCTTAAAAAAATCATCCACCACAATCAAATGGGATTTATTCCTGGGGGACAAAGGTGGTTCAATATTTGCAAAGCAATCAATGTAATACATCACATCAATAAAAGACAGGACAAGAACCATATAAGATTATTTCAACAGATGCAGAAAAAGCAAGCAAAAAAGTACAACATCGATTCATGATAAAAACCTTCTTTAGAGGGAACATACTTCAACATAATAAAGGCCGTATATGGAAAACCCACAGATGGCATCATCCTCAATGGGGAAAAACTGAGAGCCTCTCCCCTAAGGTCAGAAACAAAACAAGGATGTCCACTCTCACCGCTTTTATTCTACATAGTACTGGAAGTCATAGCCACAGCAATCAGACAACAAAAAGAAATACAAAGCATCAAAATCAGCAAAGTAGAAGTCAAACTTTCACTACTTACAGATGACATGATACTATGTGTAGAAAACCCAAAAGAGTCCACCATAAAAACTACTAGAACTGATAAATGAATTCAATAAAGTCACAGGATACAAAATCAACATACAGGTATCTGTTGCATTCCTATACTAATAACGAAGCAGCAGAAAGTAAAATTAAGAAAATAATCCCATTTACAATTGCACCAAAAACAATAAACTACCTAGGAATCAACTTAACCAAAGAGGTGAAAGACCTGTACTCTGAAAGCTACACACACCAAACAAGGATGAAACTGAACACAAAGAAATGGAAAGACATTCCATGTTCATGGATTAGGAGAACAAATTTTGTCAAAATGTTCATACTGCCCAAGGCAATCTACACATTTAATACAATCCCTATAAAAATACCAAAGCATTTTTCACAGAACAAGAATAATCCTGAAATTTGTATGGAACCACAAAAGACCCTGAATAGCCAAAGCAATCTTCAAAGAGAAAAGCAAATCTGGAGGCATCACAATTCCCACTTTCAAGTTATATTACAAAGCTGTAACAATAAAAACAGTATGGTAATGGCACAAAAAGATACCTACACAAAAAGATCAATGGAACAGAATAGAAAATCCAGACATAAACCAAGAACTATATGGTCAAGTTAGTCTTTGACAAAACAGGAAAGAATATCCAATAGGAAAAAAGACAGTCTTTTTAACAAATGGTGTTAGGAAAACTGGAAACCAATATGCAAAAGAATGAAACTGGACCACTTTCTTACACCATACACAAAAATAAATTCAAAATGGAGTCAAAATCTAAATGTGAGACAAGAAACCATCAAAATCCTACAAGCAAGCACAGGCAGTAATTTCTCTGTTCCTGTGGGAACATTTTTCTAGATAGGTCTCCTGAAGCAAGGGAAATAAAAGCAAAAATAAACTATTGGGACTATGTCAAAATAAAAGAAAAAAATCACATCAAAGGAAGCAATCAACAAAACTAAAAGGCAACCTTCAGAATGGAGAAGATATTTGCAAATGACTTATCTGATAAAGAATTAGTATACAAAACCTATAGAGAACATATCAAGCTCAACACCCTCCAAAAAATAATAACTCAGTTAAAAAACAGGCAAAAGACATGAGCAGACATTTCTCCAAAGAAGACTTTCTGATGGCGAACACATAAAAAGATGTCCATTATCACTTATCATCAGGGAAATGCAAATCAAGGCTACAATGAGATATCACCTCACACCTGTCAGAATGGGTAAGACCAATAACACAAGAAACAACAGCTATTGGCAAAGATGTAGAGTGAAAGGAACCCTCATGCGCTGTTGGTGGGAATGCAAACTGTTGCAGTCATTCTGGAAAATAGTATGGAGGTTCCTCAAGTGGTCAAAAATAGAACCACCCTACAATCCAGCAACTGTACTACTGACTACTTACCCAAAGAATACAAAACCACTAATTCAAAGGGATACATGTATCCCAATGTTTATAGAAGCATTATTTACAACAGCCAAGATATGCAAACAGCCCAAGCTTCCATCAGTTGATGAATGGAAAAAGATGCATGCATGCATCACACACACGCGCGCGCGCGCACGCACACACACACACACACACACACACACACACAGTGGAATATTACAGAGCCATAAAAAAGAATGAAATATTGCTGTTTGCAATGATACAGATGGAGCTAGACTGTATAATGCTGAAGTGAAATAAGTGAGCCAGAGAAAAACAAATACCATATGATTTCATTCACATGTGGAATTTAGGAAACAAAACGAAGGTACAAAGGGCAAAAGGGAGAGCCAAACCAAGAAACAGACTCTTAACTATAAAAGACAAACTGATGGTTACCAGAGGGGAAGTGGGTGGGGGAAATAAGTGATGGGGATTAAGGAGTTCACTTGTTGTGATGAGCACCAAGTGATTAAAATAAAAGCTTAAAAAATAAAATAGGGGGACTAGATGACTCAGTCAGTTAAGCATCCAACTCTCGATTTTGGCTCAGGTCATGATCTCATGGTTCGTGAGATCAAACTCTGTGCTGACAGCCTGGAGCCTGCTTGGGATTCTTTCCCTCCCTCTTTCTCTGCTCCTTCCCAGCTCACAAGAACACACACACTCTCTCTCACTCTCTCTCTCAAAATAAATAAATAACCATTTTTTAAAAATAAAGTGAAAAAAACAGGTATACTGCACAGAAATTTCAGGTATTAAACATATGTATATGTATGATTAAACAAAATATATAATAGACATGCTTCCTGAAACATAAAATAGTAGTATCTCTGAATGTATGGGGGACAATACACAAGTAGTATACTCTGGAAAAGACAGGCAATTCTAGGAACCATGCTATATACAAATCAAGGTAAAAGAAACTATCACTTCACGATTTAGTAATAATTATATTCTAAAACCCAGAAACTACACCAGCATTATTCCTGACCATTTTTGAATTTCAATGAAAGCTTTGGTTCAAATAAGAAACAGAAGCCTAATTTGATTCACCACAAGTAAAAAACCATTTAGAAAATTACCAGATGTCATAAAAGTCTCTTATTTATCCGCAATTTGTCAATATTCTTTATTCAGGATTTTCATTATTCAAAATCTCCATCACAGTGATCCCACACCAATCATTTTGAACAAATCGACAATCCTATAACAATAACTTTTCAAACCAATTCTTCACTTTAAACTGTCTTAGAAGACAATATAATCAAACTATACATTATAAACCAAGATATAACTATAAAACTACTCAATTCACTTATTACCTCAATAAAGTATTTTCTGCTGTCCAATATTATGAATAGTTTTATCAATTCAAGTATTTCTTCATCTCTTTTATAAATGGACGCAAACCTCCATCATATATCTTAATTGTATTAGCGTACAGTAAATAACTTGAGGCTATGAGCATTGTAAAGACAGTATAAACAAGGCAGGACATGAATAGACACTCCTCTAAAGAAGACATCCAGATGGCCAACAGGCACATGAAAAGATGTTCAACGTCACTCATCATCAGGGAAATATAGTCAGAGTGGCTAAAATGAACAAATCAGGAAACTACAGATGCTGGAGAGGATGTGGAGAAATAGGAACCCTCTTGCACTGTTGGTGGGAATGCACATTGGTGCAGCTGCTCTGGAAAACAGTGTGGGGGTTCCTCAAAAAAATAAAAAATACATCTACCCTATGACCCAGCAATAGCACTGCTAGGAATTTACCCAAGGGATACAGGAGTGCTGATGCATAGGGGCACTTGTACCCCAATGTTTATAGCAGCACTTTCAACAATAGCCAAACTATGGAAAGAGCCCTAATGTCCTTCAACTGATGAATGGATAAAGAAGCTTTGGTTTATATATACAATGGAATACTACTTGGCAATGAGAAAGAATTAAATACGGCCTTTTGTAGCAACGTGGATGGAACTGGAGAGTATTATGCTAAGTGAAATAAGTCATACAGAGAAAGACAGATAACCATATGTTTTTACTCTTATGTGGATCTTCAGAAACTTAACAGAAGACCATGGGGGAGGGGAAGGGGGAAAAAAAAGTTACAGAGAGGGAGGGAGGCAAACCATAAGAGACTCCTAAAAACTGAGAATAAACTGAGGGTTGATGGGGGGCGGGAGGGAGGAGAAAGGGGGTGATGGGCATTGAGGAGGGCACCTATTGGGATGAGCATTGGGTGTTGTATGGATACCAATTTGACAATAAATTTCATATTAATAAAAAAAGACAGTATAAACAACATGATACAATTATCTTAATTAATGATGCATAAAATATGAATTGATGTATAATAACTTGGAATAAAAGAGTATTAGTTTGGTTTCATAATTTAAAGCCAATACAGGTCATCTCTGATCATGCTAAATTCTAAATGCTGAATATATATTATACTGATTTAGCATTTTAATTTTGCTGATTATATAAAGTTATCGATATCTGGTTTAAATGTTAAACACACAGAATGAAGGACCATATTCTTGTATTTTTTGGTATAGATTCTAGCAAGAAGCTTAATAAATGTTTGTTGTTATGATTCTTAAAACAAATTGGAAGAAGAATCTTGAGTCATCCACATTAGATGGCGTCTGTCATTTTTAAATTCCATGTACTAGTAAAGGTTGGAAAGGACTCTTGAAATCATGATAGTACTCAACAGACTAGCTATGAAAACAAAATGTACATTTTGATTTAATTATCAAATCCACAAATACTAAAATTTTTATTAATAATAATAAATCTTAACTTAGAAATTAAAAGCAATGATTTATGGATCAAGACCAGATAAGCATGTATTTTCTGGTACTTAACAACATTACTTCTCATTTCATCTAAAATCTCATCACATAAATCACACAATAAATTTCTAGTTGTTCTAAGTCCAAGATACACCCTCCATTCCAGCAGTCATCCTTTTCCAGCCAAGCTATTTTTCCAATTCCTCAAAAACTCAAGTTGCTTTTTAAATACAAGAACCTTGGGATCACCAAGTCCCAACAATAAACCAAAACATTTTTAGTAAATTATTTTCCTGTATATATCAAAACCAACCAAATAAAAACTCCCAGTATTTGTTTTCACAAAGTAACCTGAGACTAAATGATTGTTCCCCTAATTTGGCTTGTTTTGGTGTGTGAGGCAAAGACCTGATGGCTGAGGCAAAAAAATAAATAAATCTGCATGTTTAACTTAGCCTACTTACTATTCTCCATAAAATACTTCTAGAGCACTTGATGGTTACTTAGAATCTTATTCTACTTACATCACATATAACACCATAAAGAATAGCAAGTCTCTGAAACATGCCAATACTTTATTCTACCTGACCATAATTCCAGTTTTTACATCTGTAACACAGGCATAAAAACACTTTTAAGATACATGTAAATTTAAAGAGCAGGGAACAGTAAGCCTTATACAGAGTTCTTAAGGTTACAAACCTTACCTAGTTGTGAGGATTAGTAACAAAATTAGAGTTCTGGTTTCTGAACAGCATTCCAGTATTAAATCAAATCTATCCCTGCAACTATTAAAAGGATATATAGAAGTCATTACCATTTAGGTATTCTAAATTGGATTAGAGTCTTCTGAAACATCCAAGATTAATATGGAACAAGTATAAAAATATAGAATAGAAGGAAAATTAATGAACTACTGCTATAGCTATTAAAACCAATCACAATTTGGGGCGACTGGGTGGCTCAGTCGGTTAAGCCTCTGACTTCAGCTCAGGTCACGATCTCACGGTCTGTGAGTTCGAGCCCCGCGTCGGGCTCTGGGCTGATGGCTCAGAGCCTGGAGCCTGCTTCCAATTCTGTGTCTCCCCCTCTCTCTCTGCCCTCCCCCGTTCATGCTCTGTCTCTCTCTGTCTCAAAAATAAATAAACGTTAAAAAAAATAATCACAATTATAAAGCACATTAATTTCAGGCTACCTTATTATTTTGAAACACAAGAAATGAGCAAAAATTTGTCAAATAAATTTAATTCAAAAACTTCTAGACATACAATAAAAGGTTAAATCCAAATAGTAGCAAGAATATGGTATAATTGATAGTTCAGGCTTCAGTCGACAAATTAGGATATATTTCTGTAAAATTTTTTATTTTTTTTTTAATTTTTTTTCAACGTTTTGTTTATTTTGGGGACAGAGAGAGACAGAGCATGAACGGGGGAGGGGCAGAGAGAGAGGGAGACACAGAATCGGAAACAGGCTCCAGGCTCTGAGCCATCAGCCCAGAGCCTGACGCGGGGCTCGAACTCACGGACCGCGAGATCGTGACCTGGCTGAAGTCGGACGCTTAACCGACTGCGCCACCCAGGTGCCCCTGTAAAAATTTTTAAATAAAGTATTTTGGAACACAGCCATGCCCATTTATTTACATATTGTCTTTGGCTGCTTTTGTACTAAAACAGGAGAAGTAGCTCCTAGAGACGCTACATGGCCTACAAGCCTAAAACATGTGCTATCTGGCCCCTTAAGAAAAAGTTTCCCAACCCCTGGTAACATATTGTTGGTAGTAGTTTATAGTTTTGCATATGAATTTAGTAATAAAAACTTAATACCTTTTAACTAATAAATTCCATTTCTAGAAATCTATGCTAAGGAAATACAAAAATTGGTTAATATTGAGAATTTCATATATATTTATAATAGAAAATATTTGAAACAATCTAAATCTCCAAAAATAACGAATGGTAAAGCAAAGTGTGATGTATTCAAGTGACAAAATAGTACACAGCATTAATCTTTAAAATAATAGTTATAAACCCTGTGATAATGGAAACATTCTTATAGCATATAGAAAATTTAAAGGCAATTCAATAAAAGGTAAAATAAATTGGGATAAAACTAGAAGAATATACGTAAAAATATTTAAATGGCTTGTGGCTGGGTGATGGGTCAATTTTTCTTGTGCTTTCTAGATTTCTTTTAACCTTCCATTCCATTTTGTGAAGATTTAATTATTTTTAAAACAACAACTTAAAATCATATCTAAAAAGCTACAGATTTCAAGTGTTTAGGTGATAAAGCAGATTTTGTTATTTCTCTGCAGAAAACTGCCTTCCCAACCCCCTCTGCATTAAACATAAACGACAATAAGCCACGTCTAATCTCTCACCTATGCAATCTCATCTCTGGCACTGTCCCCATGGTGAGTATATGCCAGCTGCTCTTGAACAAAACACACTGTTTACAGTCCCTCAGTAACCTTTCTGTTAACACTATGGAGGCCTCTCCAAGAACAACCTATCAAATTAGCTTTTCCCAGGCTATTATTCATCACAGTTTTCACTGTTTCTTACTATTTAACATTTATGACCATGTAAGTTTTTGTTTACTCATTATCTACCTTCTCAGATGGAATGTAATCTCATGAGATCAGAGACCATCTCTACTGTTGACATACATCCAATGCCAAGCACAATGTCTGGCACATAGAAAATACTGAATTTAATGAATGAATATACGGCACATTATCACATTTATCTTTAATCTTTCAGGCACTTATTATAAAATATAACTTAACTTCACCCAGAAGCAAATATTTGAAAATATACTTCAAACTATACTCCAAATACTATTTAATGTAAGACACAGTTGGATTACTGATAACAAACAGATCTGTTTTCTGGCCTGGTTCCAATATTCCAATGTGGCATGATTTTTGTGATTATATAAATCATATAAGATAGTTGGAGATATTTTATAGTCAACAGAGTAGAAAGAAGAAAAACATTTTAATCAGTATTAACATTTTGGTGTAGATGAGACATCTAATATTTGAGGATTTAAACCCCAGCTGTTTCAAGATATCTACACTGTAGTCACATAAAGCTGGTAGCCAAGAAAAAGTAAAGCCTCTAAAATCATAACTGGCATCACATTCTATATATATTTTCTAATATGTTATAACAAGTCTTTTCCTATGTCCATTTTAATAGATAGCTATTATATTTTAATCTCTACCACCTTAGATAACTTCTAATTCTCCACGTGAGCCCAAACTGACTTTTATTCCAGCAGTTAAAGTGGTGACCAGCCCTACATGGGTTCTTACCAACTCCATACAAGGTAAACTGACAGAATCTAGACTTGTGCCCATCCCTTACCTCTGGACTACCTCTCCCGTCACCCTGGCTGACATCTAAGATTTGGAATGTGGTACCTCCTCACTCCATCCCCACAAATACATGCACCAGCTGGGAGAGCAACAAAGATAGTACCCTGAGGAGTAGAACCTTTATCAGTGGAATATGGCACCCTGGAAAAAGTCTTTTCCAGAAAGAACTGTCCTGGAAAGTAGTATAGACAACTACATAATTCCCATGTAGTTCTCCCTCCTTTCCTGATTTATAACCTTAATCCGGGGACCATGATCCCCAATAATAGAAGCACATTAGCCTTTCTCTAAAGCTTTGCTTTTTGAGGAATTCAAGACACTATTCTTTTTGTTGTTTCTGCCAAAAGTTCTCCTGGGGGAATCACATGCTCTCCTCTGAAATCACATATATTTTAGGGAGATTATCATTCAAGGTGTTCTATATTTCCCTGCCTGAAGAATATGCATGTGACTGAAACCAGGTATCTTAAGCTGATCCTAATTTGCCTATTTAAATCAATGACTATTTAATTTTACTACGTGTATATAATTTAACATAACCCCCTCTCGCCAACCCTCCCTCCCTTTCTTCCATTCTTTAGCTACCATTTACAGAGCTAATATGTACAACAGATTGTGCAAGGTTCTCAAAGTGCAAAGATAAGTAGAAAAAACAGCATTCTCAAGATGTCCAGTAGTCTTGTGAAGATGGGGTGGGAAAGGAGGAGAATAATAAACAATTACAAAAGGGCGGGAAACTAACAATTTTAGAACTGTGTGAAAAATAAGAATACATGCTTCAGAATAAGAGGAAACGCTACACAGGACAAGTGATTTAAGAGTAGAGTTCTAAAGAAGTAGGATTCTGCCAACTGGACAATAAGCAAAAAAGGACATTTGGGGAACAGAGATGAACTTGTTAAAAACATGGATTAAAAATATTTAAGAACATCCAAGTAGCTTTAAAAAGCTGGAACTAAGGAAACGTAGAACATATGAGCAGGTCATGAAAGCCCATTTACGGAGATCATGTTTTAATTCTGAGGGTGTTAAGTAACACTGCCTACTTTCAAAGCTGGAGGAAATGAAATCTCAAATGTGCATTTCAGAAACATCAAAATGAATGGAGCATGGACTATGAGGGGTCAGAGGCAAAATGGGTAAACAACATTATTTGCAAACTACTTTTACAATTAACCACAAATTCAGGACAGAAGCCACAAAGGCATAACCTGAGACCGTAAAAGTCAAATACAAATACCTTATTTGAGAGGTAAAATAGTATGTTATAACTAAACAGATATAAGTTATTGATAAGAATCACCAGAGTCAAAGAATAGTCGTATAATTATTGATGAAATGGACTAAAATAAGAAATGGGCTTGAAGGAAAGGATGAAGACAGCAATTGGGAAGTAGGAAACATGGGATGTCTATGGGACATCAAGGTAAAGATATTTATTAGTAGTCAAAATATAGAGGCTAGTATGTTTTTGTGGACTCCTGGGGCTAGAACTATAATTGAGTTATAGTAAAGGAAGGAGCTTATATTAATCAAATTATACCCATAATGTAAAATAAAAACAGACATGAATTTCAGTATGATACAATATGACAATGACAGTAATACGTGCACATATAAATATAGCTAAAACTATGGCCAGAGAAAGAATAACTTAGAGACAATGTTCATCAAGGAAATGAGATGGTTATGAACAGAACATCAAAAGAAGGAGAAATATAAAAAAAGAAATTAAAGAATGGTCAGAAGGATAGAATCAGGACACAAAACGATCAAGATTTCTTTTTCTTCAGTACTTTCAAGAGAATGGCCCAAAGCACCAAATACTGATCAAATCAAGCTTTTAAAATCATTTGGTTTTATGTATATAACAACAGTCTTCTTACTAAGGTTTTATTTCTGTCGGTTCTCTTTCTTCTAAATTTGTTTCACTGCTCTCAGGTAAACTCTTATGAACAGTGGCAAATGCCAACACTAAGGTTCGGGAGTATAACCTTCTCACTTGAGAACACAATGGTAGTTTCTCTTTCCCAGTAATTTCAATACAAGTCTTATATATAAATCTCCTTAGACTGGGTTGGTTCTTATGATCATAACCACACCAATCATGTCAAATCAGAAACAACATAGGTGTTTGAAGTACCTAGTCCTGTGAAATCAATCCCACTTGAGTGATAGCTTAGAGCTATTATCAGATAAGAGGAAAACGGAAGCTGAACAGGCCAAAACAAATGTCATACTTCACACCTAGGAGTCAGTCACTGGTCATGATATTATGAGTTTCTAAATATGATCAAATTTTAGCTTAATATAATTTCCAGTTTCAGTGTTGCAAGAATAGTACAAGAAACTCCACAATATCTTTCAACCAAATTTACCAACTGTCTGAATTTGGATCCTATTTCTTTACACATACAGACATAGGTGTGTGTGTGCACACGTGCACACACGTGCACGTGTGTACACACACGCACAGAATCTTTTACTGATCTGTTTGAGAGTACAATGAATGTGTGTTGCCCATTTACCTCTGAATAGGTTGGTGTGTATTACTAATAATAAGGACATGCTCTTACATAAATGTAGTTTTGAACAAATGTGAGTTTTATGTCTTTCCTAATATTCAAAGCTCCTTAATTAAAAAAAAAAAAAGTTTGTCTCACAAAGTCTCTTAATATTTGTGGAAAGAAAAGATATTTCCATTACAAATAAAAAGAAAATGCAACATCACTAAAACGAAGTAAGTATTCCTCGGTCCATTTCTTTTAAAACATGTGATTTTCATTATTGAGAATTTTTTTAGCTCTTGCCAGTAGTCTTAGAAGAGATTCAAATTTCATTTAGAAAGTTCTCCACTCCCAGGTGAATCATAATCAATGTTCACAACCCCGGACATAGTAAACCAATTGATTACACATCTATCCTCCCAACCCCCCAGAGTCTGCCAAGTCCAGCCAGTAGTAGAGTGCCAAAGCACAAATGTTTAACATCCCAGATGCTGATGGTACATGGAAAGATGACATGAATTCTTCTCAGGGATCTTAGCAGAGTTCATATGAATTTGGCACACTCTGGAGCCTCATTTTCTCCAGTTTAAAGATGAAAGAGATCCATGTCAGGCCAAGATAGAGTAACAAGTCCAGATTTACCCTCCTCTGTGAAACAACAAAAATACTGAGAAAATATACACGAAACAAAGGTATGCAAGACAATGGAAATCAGGCACAAAGGACTGTGACCCTGACATATGAAAAACAAATGAGGTTAGCCCTACAACTGTCCTTGAGACAACTTCCAGGATATGGTGCAGAGAGAGGAACCAAATAAAGCCCAGCACTCTTCCCAGTTAGAGGAGACAGAGCTGAGAGAAAAGGAAGATCAGAGTGGTTCCAGTTCTCAAGAGAGTACTATAGGGGAGAGAGCTGCACAGGGAGAGGATTCCATAGATCTTCAGAGGGTCTCCTTCAACAGAGAAGAAAGGGAAATGGGCATACAAATGGCCAATAAACACATGAAAAGTTATTCAACATCGTTAATCATGGGAAATGCAAATCAAAACCACAAATAAGTACCACTTCATACCCACTAGAATGGCCATAATAAAAAAAAAAAGAAAGAAAGAAAAACAGGAAATAACAAAAGTTGGCAAGGATGTAGAAAAATAGAAACCCTAGTACATTGCTGGTGGAAATACAAAATGGTTCAGCTGTTTCGGCAACAATTAGGAGGTTCCTCAAAAAGTTAAACGTAGACCCAGGAATTCCACTCCTAAGTTTACTCCAAAAATAATGGAAAACATGTGCTCCAATATATGTATATACATATTACGTACGTATATACAGTATATGCATGCACACATTCATCTCAGCACTATTCACAATTGCCAGATGGTGGAAACAATCTAAATGTCCATAATGAATGAATAGATAAACATATTATGGCATATACAAACAAAGGAATATTATTTGGCCACAAAAAAAGAATGAAGTACTACTTTATGCTACAATATGGATTAACCTTGAAACCAGTAAGCTAAGTAAAAGAAGCCAGGCCAAAAAGATCATACATTTTGAACGGGAAATGAAGAGAAACCTCAGAATATGGCTAAGAAGCACTCAGAGAAATAAAAATGAAACCAAGAAAAGAAGCAAATGGAAGAAAGTATTTCAAAAGACAGTGACTAACTTTGTTAAATACTCCTGTCACGTTAGATAAAATGAAAACTCTGAACTGCCAAGTGAAACCTAACAGATCACTAGTAACTTGGAAGAGCAGTTTTAATGGAATGGAGGGAGCAAAACACTGAATGGAGTAAATTCAGAAACAGGAGAAGAAATGGAGACAGTGGGGATAGACAATTTTTTGGAGAAGTTTTACTGCTAAGATGGCAAAAAAACAAATGCAGTGGTAGCTGGTGAGGGATGAGATTCAAAGAAATTTGTGTTTCATTTTTTTTGAGATGGGAGGAAAAAAACCTAGCATACTTCTACAGTAGAGAGAATGATCCAGCAGAAAGGGAAAACTGAATGATACAACGGAATGAGTACAGATTTGCTGGAGTGAGATCCTTGGGTAGGGAGAAGTGGTGGGATAGTGAACAAGCTTTACATGAGAGCACAGATATTCCTTTAAAAGTAACAAGAAGGAAGAGTACAGAGTACTAATTATAGATATTAAAGGAAAATAAACCTGGTTGTGTGAAGGCCTGAGAGTCTCTGCTCATAGCTACACTCTTTTCAGAAAGTAGGAAGCAAAGTTATCATCCATAAAATGGGTTCAAAGAAGCAAAGAGTTGGGGGTGAGGAGAGGGTTTGGAGAGTGAGAAACAATGGTTTAAGGTAAGCGCTTCTCACATATTAGCAAGCATAAGAATTACCTGGAAAATTTCATCAAAATGCATATTGTGATTCTGCAGATCTATGCTCTGCTCCAAAGTAACCACTTCCAATAGCAAGCTTTGGAGTGCAGAGGGTAAGTGAACTAGGGAGAGAGGGAAGACTGCCACTCAGGCGCAGTCGGTTAAGCATCCAACTTCAGCCAGGTCACGATCTCGCGGTCCGTGAGTTCGAGCCCCGCGTCAGGCTCTGGGCTGATGGTTCAGAGCCCGGAGCCTGTTTCCGATTCTGTGTCTCCCTCTCTCTCTGCCCCTACCCCGTTCATGCTCTGTCTCTCTCTGTCCCAAAAATAAATAAACATTGAAAAAAAATTTTTTTTTAATTAAAAAAAAAATAAAGAACCTGCTTTTAGGAGGTTCTTAAAATTACAATGAAGTTAGTCAACATGACTATGTATTTTTCTAATGTTGAAAAGACTTTCTGGCACAATAATGATCTCACCTTAAACAGCTGTTGTCCTTACCACTGTATCTGAATACAAAAAAAGGTAATCAAACTGGGGTTCATATGATCTTCCAAGTTGCAAAATAAAAGTAACAGCACTTTTGACTAATTTCGCATTAAGGAAATCTACTCCTGAAATTGTTGCACTATATGCTAACTGATTTGGATATAAATTTAAAAAAATAAAATTAAAAAAAAATAACAGCACTTTTCATGTGCTAGGCACTACTCCAAACACTTAGGCTTTATCTCATTTACTTCAACAACAACCCAAAGAAGTAGGTTATACATTAAACTCATTTTATAGATGTTAAAATTGAGCCCTAGAAAAATGAAGTTACATGACTAAAATCATCAAAGCTAATAAGCTCAGAACGTAAGGTTCAAAACAAAATCTGTAGGACTACAAAGCCCTGCACTTATAACTTTTTTTCTGTAACACCTCTCAAGTTCTCCCTCTTCTATTATCCACTTCTAGTAACCACTAATGGATTTTTATAAAATAAGTAATTCAAGTAAATATCATATTCTCTGCATTCCCTTTCAGTTCTAAATCTTATTACTTCCTCCACGTGCAATTACATTTTGCTGGAACCTCTTTTAGTTTCTATTTCCTAAGTCTTATTTAACTGTATCTCTATTCCCATTATTTTCCAGGGTCTAACACTATGCCATACACCATGACTAGATGTTTACTACTTATGATAAAGATTAAAAACAAAACAGAAAGGGGGCGCCTGGGTGGCTCAGTCAGTTTGGCATCCGACTTCGGCTCAGGTCGTGTTCTCATGGTTCATGTTTCAAGTCCCACATCAGGCTCTGTGCTGACAGCTCAGAGCCTGGAGCCTGCTTCCGATTCTGTGTCTCCCTCTCTCTGGCCCTCCCCCACTCACGCTCTGTCTCACTCTCTCTCTCAAAAGTAAATAAACATTAAAAAAAATTAAAAAAACAAAAACAAAACAGGTAAAATTCTTCCCATTTTGGATTCACAAAAGGTTTAAGTCAATATCTACTTATTTTGACCTAAAAGCTTAAACAGCCTTTTACACTACAGTTTACATTTCTTTAAAGCAATACTAGTTCAGTTGTGACTGGTTAAGTAGGGCAATGATGTATAACCAAAAGTTTGTATTGATTCAGAAAGAGTTTTTCTCAGCACAATTTGAAGCTTTCCACTTTCTCACAATTAAAGAGAAAGCTTTTTACAATATATGATGATCTTAAGGGGGAAAAATGATAATCCCATCGCAACACAGCACTTTCCTTTCATGCAAGCAGTGACTGCCTCAGGGGCTTCAAGAATCACTACACCTTCCATATGTTGAGCTATCTGAAGAAGATAGGAGTGTAGACAAAGAACATGCTAAGACATTTACTTATTCTATTCTATTCTATTCTATTCTATTCTACTCTATTGAGAGTGAGACAGAGGGTCAGAGAGAATCTTAAGTAGGCTCCACGCCCAGTGCAGAGCCCAATGCCAGGCTCAATCGCAGGCATAATCTGTGAGATTATGATATGAGCCAAAACCAAGAGTCAGACGGTTAATTAACTGAGCCACCCAGGTGCCCCCCCCCCCATTTATTGGTTTTAAAAAGTTGAGAAAGTCTATACATTGGTTCATATTTTTTCATTTTGATGAAACTGTTCATTTCTAAAAGAAAATTTCCTCAAAGATCTGCATCCAAATAAATCATGAGCCTCAGAATTTAAGGCTATCCTAACATGGATGCTGATTACAACTGCCAAAGATTTAACTGTGCTAATTTTGTTACTGTTTTCCTCACTCTGCTTATACAGTTCCATATGTTTTGAGAGGCAATTGCTTCTAACCCTATTTTCCCTATAAGCCCTATAATTTTATGTGCCGAATGCAAGGATTTTAGGGAACACAGGTATGGCACTATGGGAGAAGTACTCATTCCACAGAAGGCCTTTATAGCCACACACATACACACTCACCTTTGTGTGTGATATTATACATGGGGCTTCTAATAAAGTTTCAGTGAGTTTCTCATTTTAATAATTACAATCTATTAACTTCAAATTAATTGCAATCCCAAATAATACACACATATATCATACATATATATGTGTGTGTGTAGACATAAATGCAGTGAGAGAGAGAAACAGAGAGGACAGAAAACATTCATGTATACCTGGCACTATTCTAGTGCCAAAATCATATGATTAAAGCAACTCACTGAAACAGTAACTTTATATACTTAATAATTTGACAATAGAGATAGTCTCCAAAGACAACAGTCCTATATGATGCCACTAGAACCCCTGAATGAGTTATAGGCAAGACCCACTTTACAGTAATTGCCCCTACTTACTCATACTACACTAACAATGGAGACTTCCTAATTTACATAAGGCCATTCTTCCCTTATTTCACCATCATATTGAATCTGTCCTCAGTTAATCACTCAGTAATTCGATAAACATTGACTAGGCATCAACTAGAATAGGAACTAAAGGTACAAAGACAAATTAAAACAGAATCACTGCCTTCACCAATATTTATTTACTAGAGACACTGAAGTAAATAAAAATAGAGCAATGCCCTAAACATGTACAAAGTTAATGGAAACACAAGAGGGCAGAAAGTTTTGGAGTCAAAGGTATATGACTGACTCCGGCACTGACACTAGCTGTACATATCCCTGACCACATCACTTAACTGTAGATTTAAGTGAAATGAGACTAACAACACATAATTCATAAGGTTGTTATGAAGACAATGTTTATATCTGTTACATAATAGAAACTTACAAAGTGATAGCGGCTGCAATCATCACCATCATCATTATCATACCTTAGTGATGAAATTGGATGACAAACTAAGAATAATTCTGGTTTTAGAGATCCTAGTACTAAGAATGTCATTTACTAGCAGCAAAAATGTGTTGAATTATTTGCCTAAGGTATCCAGTCATACAAAATGGTCTTCCAAAGGATAAATATAAGGGGAAAAATATTCAGCATCCGAATACCAGTGTATACAGGGTATACAGTATGTATGGCTCTGCAGATCTGTGTTTATACAGATCACAAGCCAAGAAAGGTTTTTACATCTTAAAACAGTTGAAACGATCAAAAAAATGATATTGCATGAAGTAAAGATTATATTAAAATCAAATTTCAGTGTCTATAAATTTTTATTGGAACATAGCTATATTCATTCATTTACATATTGTCTATTGCTGGTTTCCTGCTACAACAGTAGAGTAAGTGAAATAGATACCTATGGTCTGTAAAACCTAAATTATTTATTTATTTATTTATTTTTACGTTTATTTTTATTATTTTTGGGACAGAGAGAGACAGAGCATGAACGGGGGAGGGGCAGAGAGAGAGGGAGACACAGAATCGGAAACAGGCTCCAGGCTCCGAGCCATCAGCCCAGAGCCCGACGCGGGGCTCGAACTCACGGACCGCGAGATCGTGACCTGGCTGAAGTCGGACGCTTAACCGACTGCGCCACCCAGGCGCCCCAAACCTAAATTATTTAGAAACCATTTAGAAACCATTTAGAAAAAGGTTGCCAACCCTTCATATAAGACTATATACAAGAGGTATGTATGGCTCTGCAGCCTTCATATGAAGGGCACTGAATACCTAACAGTTCCTTAAGATTATAGTAAGTATCTAACAGATTGTTCAGTAACACTGTTTGGTAAGACCATTCTGAAGTCCTCTTCTGGTGATAATACCAGGTTAATAGCCACTGTTTGCTAGGCTATTACCATATGCCAGCTATTCTCCTCTTTATTTTACAGATGAGGAATCTGAGGATCAGGGAGAGGTGGTAACTTGATCAAGTTTCCTATAGCTAGTAAATTAATCCCAGTACAGTCTCCTCCAAATAAAGCCTTTGGGCATAAACACTATTGTCTGGAATAAGAGTACAGAAAACATAAGAATTGGAAGGTAACCAAACCCATGCATTAGTATTAGTTGATTACAAAGGAAAACCACTGGTTTTTTTAAACATTATGTCATAAACTTGAAGATATTATATCTAAGATTATATCTAAGACAATGCTGACTCTTTAATTAATGTAACTTTATTTTTTTACACCAACATTTTTTATCGAGGAATTTTTTAAAAACCTCATTATTTGTAATTACTTTCATCTAACCAACATGGGTATGTTAACATCTTAAAAAAAGGAAGGGCATAATTTCAGAATGAAGATTTATACCATTTTCTAATTAGACTTTTTTATGAATTTATGCCTACTTGGTTATGATCTACAAAAGCAAAAGGTGGTATAGATAGTCTATTATGTAACTTGGAAAATAAAGAGAATTTGTGGTACCACTGACAGAAGCAAATTGACTGACAGTGGGAGTCAATTTTGGTATGTAAACTTAACTCAGTTTCAAAAGGTTGTCTTCAAGGGGCGCCTTGGAGGCTCGGTTGGTTCAGCGTCTGACTCTTTGGTTTTGGCTCAGGTCATGATTTTATGGTTTGCGGGTTTGAGCCACGCGTTGGGGTCTATGCTGGTAGCATGAAGCTTGCTTGGGATTCTCGCTCACCCCGTCCCTCTGCTCCTACCCTACTTGTGCTGTCTCTAGCTCTCTCAAAATAAAAAACTTAAAAAAAATTAAAACAAACAAAAAGGTTGTCTTCAATAAGTTACCCCTTCCTTTCAGAGACATTGGTTTTGATTTCTATAGACTGCTGATTATTCCATCATTATCCACATCACTGTGGAAAATTCCTTTCTCTTGAGGGAGATCCTTCCTTCTGATTCTTTTTTTACATTAATTTATTTTTTATTAGAGAGAGAGAGAGAGAGAGAGAGAGAGAGAACACAAGTTGGGCGGGCAGAGTGAGAGAGAGGGAGAGAAAGAAAAAGACAGAGAAAGAGAGAATCTTAAGCAGGCCCCATGCTCAGCACAGAGCCTGACATGGGGCTCAATCCCATGACCCCAGAATCACGACTTAAGTCGAAACTGCTGGACGCTCAGTCGACTGAGCCACCCAGGTGCCCCAATCTGACAGGACTTATTTTAATCTTATATAATTCAGAGAAAAACAAAGTAATATCTACCAGAGTGGTCTTAAGTATTATTCCCACACTTTTAAAGCTATCTTGGTGTACAAAACTAAGATTTTGAAGCATTTAAATCAATTATTACCAAAACAGGCAAAAATCTGAAATTAACAATGTTACGTAAATGTTAAGGATTCAATAGTAAAAAGTGTCCAATCATCAGAATGTGAATATGTTTTGGAAATATAACTAACAAACTGAAGTCTTCCTTACTTTTCCTTTTCTGGTAATCAAGATTTGTGTAATGACAGGGCACTAAATAAAACTAAACGGCAGGGAACAATAGGCACCACAAGATGGTGCTAATACCCTCTTACAACTGGCGGGACAGACCACTACCATTACTCCTCAGATGTGACCTGTGGTGAGACTCTGACCAAAAGGGTGGATACGACTGCAACATCTTCTGATCTAAGAGGAAAAGCAAAACATTAACAATTTGAGGAGGTTTTTATTGTTGGTAGTAGAAAAAGGTTATGAATTTAAATTTGTCTACAATTAACCTTTGGTTTTCAACATTCTTTTCATATAGTCACAATAATTTACATGAAAAAGAGCTCTGAGCAACTATCTTTATGCTGTAAATAAAATTACTAATTTATACTCCACGAATAAACTACCATCATGCATAAATCACTCTTCTTTGTAAGCAGTGTTCTTATGTGGGACACTGATACAGACGTAACAGATGGTAACAGTCCATATTATGAAAACCCATATTCATACTTTCAAAATCTGTTTCCCAGATTAACACTTTTACTTATTTCTGTATACATACTCACCCTCTGAATGTACTGGAGTCTTAGAAAAGCACATTAGGCTTTCTCACAGTTGAGGTTCTAAAGACACTAAACCAACTGCTGGAAGTAATAATACTTCCTTCCTTCAGTTGCATTAAGTCCCTTTTAGACAGATGGATGGACGAAAGGATGGATGAACAGACGGATAAATGGGAGGGAGTGAGGGAAAGAGAAAAGCAGTATTCTGCTTCCAGAAATTTAACAGCAATTCAAAATAAACAGTTGCTTGGCACAAAAACAGACACATAGACCAATGGAATAGAATAGAAACCCCAGAACTAGACCCACAAACATATGGCCAACTCATCTTTGACAAAGCAGGAAAGAACATCCAATGGAAAAAAGACAGTCTCTTTAACAAATGGTGCTGGGAGAACTGGACAGCAACATGCAGAAGGTTGAAACTAGACCACTTTCTCACACCATTCACAAAAATAAACTCAAAATGGATACAGGACCTGAATGTGAGACAGGAAACCATCAAAACCTTAGAGGAGAAAGCAGGAAAAGACCTCTCTGACCTCAACCGTAGCAATCTCTTACTCGACACATCCCCAAAGGCAAGGGAATTAAAAGCAAAAGTGAATTACTGGGACCTTATGAAGATAAAAAGCTTCTGCACAGCAAAGGAAACAACCAACAAAACTAAAAGGCAACCAACGGAATGGGAAAAGATAGTTGCAAATGACATATCGGACAAAGGGCTAGTATCCAAAATCTATAAAGAGCTCACCAAACTCCACACCCGAAAACCAAATAACCCAGTGAAGAAATGGGCAGAAAACATGAATAGACACTTCTCTAAAGAAGACATCCGGACGGCCAACAGGCACATGAAAAGATGTTCAGCGTCGCTCCTTATCAGGGAAATACAAATCAAAACCACACTCAGGTATCACCTCACGCCAGTCAGAGTGGCCAAAATGAACAAATCAGGAGACTCTAGATGCTGGAGAGGATGTGGAGAAACGGGAACCCTCTTGCACTGTTGGTGGGAATGCAAATTGGTGCAGCCGCTCTGGAAAGCAGTGTGGAGGTTCCTCAGAAAATTAAAAATAGACCTACCCTATGACCCAGCAATAGCACTGCTACAAATTTACCCAAGGGATACAGGAGTACTGATGCATAGGGGCACTTGTACCTCAGTGTTCATAGCAGCACTCTCAACAATAGCCAAGTTATGGAAAGAACCTAAATGTCCATCAACTGATGAATGGATAAAGAAATTGTGGTTTATATACACAATGGAATACTACGTGGCAATGAGAAAAAATGAAATATGGCCTTTTGTAGCAATGTGGATGGAACTGGAGAGTGTGATGCTAAGTGAAATAAGCCATACAGAGAAAGACAGATACCATATGGTTTCACTCTTATGTGGATCCTGAGAAACTTAACAGGAACCCATGGGGGAGGGGGAGGATAAAAGAAAAAAAAAAAAAAAGAGGTTAGAGTGGGAGAGCGCCAAAGCATAAGAGACTGTTGAGAACTGAGAGCAAACTGAGGTTTGATGGGGGGTGGGAGGGAGGAGAGGGTGGGTGATGGGTACTGAGGAGGGCACCTTTTGGGATGAGCACTGGGTGTTGTATGGAAACCAATTTGACAATAAATTTCATATATTTAAAAAAAAAAGCACCCTCAAAAAAAAAAAAAAGAAAAGAAAAGATACAATCAAAATGGTTACACCAAATATTGACAAGGACAAGGACATGGACAGAACTGTAACTCTCACAGACCGTTGGTGGGTATTTTATTTTTTTTTTTTTTTTTTCGTTGGTGGGTATTTTAAATCACACAACCACTTGGGTAAAAAGTTTAGCATTTTGTTATAAACATATATGTATCCTATATTAGTGATTCCATTCCTAAATATAAATGCAATAGAAATGAAAATATATGTCCACAAAAGACTTGTAAAGAATTTTACAGCTCCCAATAACCCTAAACTGGAAACAACCCAAATGTCCATCAACAATAGAATGGAGGGGCACCTGGGTGGCTCAGTCTGTTAAGTGTCTAACTTCGGCTCAGGTTTGTGGGTTCAAGCCCCGCATCGGGCTCTGTAATGACAACTTGGAGCCTGGAGCCTGCTTCAGATTCTGTGACTCCCTCTCTCTCTGGCCCTCCCCCACTCACACTCTGTCTCTCTAAAAAATAAACATTAAAAACTTAAAAAAATACAACAGAATGGAAAAACTATCAGAACCATATACTGGAATACTATATAACAAAAAATAATACAACTACTGACACACAAATCATGCACAATTTCAAAAATATTATGTTGAGCAAAAGGCTACACGATGAGAAATATTTATCTCCAGAGACTTATGCTGAATGAAAAGAGCCAAAAAGGTTACACACTACATACCTGACTCCATTTATGTAACATTTTTTTAACGAAATTATAGAAATGGACAGTGGGTAAGTGGTTGTCAGTGGTTAAGACATGGGGCTGGAGTGGGCTGAAGGAGAAAGCAAGGAGAGAAGTAGGTGTGACTTATAAAACAGTAAAAGAAGGAATCTTGGTAACGGAACTGTTCTGTATTTTGACTGTGATAGTAGATACATAGATCTAAACATGTGATAAAATTACATAGAATGCACGCACACACACAGGAATATAAATAAAAAGACAGAAATATAAATAAGATTAGTGAATTGCCAATATCCTGATTGGGATATTGTATTATAGTTTTGCAAGATGTTCTAATTGGGAGAAATAGGTAGTATATATGATCTCTTTAGTATTTCTGAGAACTGCATGTGAATCTACAATTATCCCTAAATAAAAGTCTTAAGTTAGAAAAGTAAATTTAAAACACACACACAAATATACCCTCTATTTATTTGCACATCTTTCTCCAAAAAACAGAATCTCTAGGCATTAATTTTATGTCTCTCTGATACCCTAAGAAAGCAATAATTTAAAGATGTAAGACCATAAGGGTGCCTGGGTGGCTCAGTTGGTTAAGCATCTCACTTTGGCACAGGTCATGATCTCACAGTGTGTGGGTTTGAGCCCCTCATTGGGCTCTGTGCTGACAGCTCAGGAAATTTACAGCTCATAGGAAATTTACAGAAGAACCTTTATTATGGGAAATATGGAAAGGAATGAATAAAACATTTTAATCTAAATATTTTATCTTGAATCCCATGCTTTGCATTTAAGGGTATTTTAAAGGATAACCTAAGTCAATGTACATAAAGTACTGAAATTAAGGATATAGGGTAAGTGTAACATTCACTTTTTGCTTGTAAACATCCTTTCCACACTGAACCCCTTGGGAAAGTCAAAGAATTTGCCAAATGAACTCCTCAGAATATATCAAAGAAATTTAATTTGTCCTAAAACACTTGAACTGACTGGGGAAAAAAAAGTTACCTGATCCCTTACTTGCATAAGATGGCCACTTAATGAAAAGACTAATATGGTAACTGTAAATCTTAGCCTTACTGATTCCTAATTTTTCTCTTTCCTTGCAAATACTTAAGGCTTGTTAAAAATAATATTTTAATCCAATCATCTTGGATATAAAATCCAGTCATTCCTCTAAGAACCAAATGCCAAATAATGGAAAATAGATAAGGCACAAGCTATTATTTAAATGATCCAATGAGCCTTTCAATGAGTTTAACTGGCATAGTTTCACACATCAGGTTATTAGATGGGACAAATTTTTGCCACTTGATTTATCTATACTGTTGAGAACCGATTAAATTAAACATTTTCTACAACAGGTAAGAAACAAACCTCTTTTCTAATCATGTTGCTGGGGTTGTCAAAATGATACGACAATGATGCCCAAACTTCTGAAAAGATGATTTTGTAATTAGGTTTCAAATACTTAATTGATATTGTTAATTTATCATTGTTTTGTTTAGCCTTCCCCCAAAGAGGCAAAAATATACTAAGAAATACATAAATGAAGATGTTAGCAAAGATTTGGGGAAAAAAGAAGATACTCTAATTTTGCTTTTTAATAACATAATTATAGAGCACAAGAGAAATTTTATCATGACTTATTTCATACTTTCTTCTAAGATGACTTAACAAAGATCTCACCTAGACTCTTTAGCATGTTAACTTTTTTTGCCCTAAAAAAATTATTTTAAATTAACAAAATATATAGATATAGATCTGTATCTACATAGATAGATATATCTCTATAGCAATTGCACTACTAGGTATTTATCCAAGGAATACACGTATGCTGTTTCGAAGGGACACATGTACCCCAATGTTTATAGCAGCACTATCGACAATAGCCAAAGTACGGAAAGAGCCTAAATGTCCATCGATGGATGAATGGATAAAGATGTATGTATACATACACGCATACACACACACACACAATGAAGTATTACTCAGCAATCAAAACGAAGGAAATCTTGCCATTTGCAACTATGTGGATGGAATTAGGGAGTATATATAGATATATATCTATATAGATATATATATAGAATCTAGAGATTCTAGAACAAGTGAAATTTAAACTAAATATATTGTTAATTATTCATTTCCCTTAAATTACTGTGTTATCCTTCTATAGTTACAATGGTGAGCTCAAAAAAATGAAAATTTCTTCTGTCCACTACCTATAAACTATAAGATCACTCAATGTATTCTTCTGCCTCACAAACAAAAACAATACTTTAAATAAAGTTTTTCTGTAGCAGCTTTCAAATTTCACATCCAGCCTTAAATTTTACAATTTCATCTACATCAAACACCACTAAAGTCAAAATGTATAAAGAACTTTATTGTGTTAATTTGTACAAAACTGCACAAATATAACCCAGATGTTTTATGTTAATATAATCAACTCTTCAAATTAAAATTATTCTTAATTTGCTGATAAAAGTATCACTTTTCAGCACCTCAGATTTAAAAGTTTACTTCAATATAACTCCTAGTGTCATGTGTGCTAATGAGAACATAAGTCTATTAAAACAGAGAAGTTCTTCATAGAGGAGTCGTATCTGCCCTACAGCTGTAAAATGCTAGAATTAGGCTGTAAATAATGTTGCTACATAGTCTGACAGTTCTATTATCATTTATTACTCACTGTGGGAGCTAATGTAGTAAATGACTAGCTTGTAATGCAATGATAAGACACACTGCTTAAAATGAACAAAGCTGATCCCTGAAGTAAGAACTTAACAGGACCAATTCATAACACAAACAGTTAAGTAAATTTTCAGCAGTCTTCACACGTTTTTCTTCTATAGGTCTTATCCTGTGATTAACTAGATAAGAGTTTAGTAGAACCATCTATCCTTATTCTGAAAAAGATATAAAAAAAATTAAAGGAAATTCAATGGATATGCAATAAAACTATCTATGATTAAGGAATCTGAAGGAGAGCACTTTAATATACATGTGAATGAAAGCTGAAAAGTGAAAGAACATTCTTTACCAAAAATAATATGGATTTTCTTCAAGACTGAACAGCACCTAATACCATAAGTCAATATAGAACTAAACTAGTCCAAAATTTCTTTAAGGACAAAACAAAGAATAAATTTTTAACTAATGGCTTTTAGATACTTAAAACAATTATCATGGTAGCTTAAAAAAAAAGATAGTGATGGTTTCAATTCTGTTTGAAGACAATGACAAGATCAATTAACTTCTGAATATCACCTCTCCTACCACTATGATTTCCTTCTAACTCCTTCACTTTCTAACCCAGCATTCCATTTTCCCACAATGTGGAAGGTAGGAGACAATCACAAATGAAAATATGTGGGACAAACACCTGGATATTAAAAAATGGAGGGAATGTTCAGGAGATACAATTAATTCAGATTGAGGGTGGGAGTAAGGGAAGAAAGAAGAGAAGACCACAGGGGAGGAATAATGCAGGAGCCTGAGTGCAGGGTAAGAACCAAGTATCTTAAGTGAAGTTCAGAAAGAGCAGTCCTATTCTTTCACCCTGTTTACTCAGTACTTGATTATCTTCCTAAATTTGCCATTCTCTTCCAAAGTCCCACCCTTCAAATAAGAAAGTTGATTACGTACACAGAAACAAACTCCATCACTAGCCTCTAACTAGGACTTCATATTTTCTATGAATGGCAAAAATAATATGACAATTAGGACAATACTGTTATTGTTTAGTATTATACACATGATCAAAAAGTTTTGATAAGAAGTATTTTAACTTATATAAAACAATTCTAGTACAGCACACTCTGAAATAACAGCCCCAAGATAACTACTCCAAATATACCCATATTTTAAGCTCTTTTCTAAAACCCAAGCAAACACTTCTAAATAGCATCTCTATTGGTCAACATATACATCACAGAATAAAACATGCATGTTAAAGATGTGGTTCTCCAAACTAAGGGTTGATGGGGGGTGGGAGGGAGGAGAGGGTGGGTGATGGGTATTGAGGAGGGCACCTTTTGCAATGAGCACTGGGTGTTGTATGGAAACCAATTTGACAATAAATTTCATATATAAATTAAAAAAAAAAAAAAGATGTGGTTCTCAAACAGCTGCTGGTTTCTTGGCACACCATTGGTTTTAACAACTTGGAAGCTACTACCGGTACCTAGTGGATAGAGATTAAAGATGCTGCAACACATCCTGAAATGCACAAGACTGCCCCCATGACCAAGAATTATCTGGCCCAAAATGTCAACAAAGCCACCATCAAAAACTTATTTTGCTCTGAAAGAATACTGAAATAACCTAGAGTAACCAGTAAATACTTACTGTTAGAATTTCTATGCTGTAGTCTGCTTTTAGAATCTGTCAAGATGATAACAAAGACATCATCTAGTGAAATCCCAGAAAGAATGCTGTCAACAGCACGGAACAGGAAGGTAAAGATCACTGGGAATGCTTAGTGGTTACGTTTAATGGAATCCAATGCAGCTGATGGCTCAGAAGGAGTAAGTTGCTTCAGAACTGAAATTGGCAGTAATGCTGCAAAAAGATACATTTTATTTATAGCTAAGAACTAACAAGTTTTTCCCCTCTTGAAGTACATGGATTTCCTTGAACCACTAACAAATACTGACGTCAGGGCAAAAAACGTAGATGAAAAACTTTGATCAGCATTTCCAATGACGATTTTGTCAAACAACATATATAGATCAAACACTCCTTTGCAAGCTGGTGCAGCGATTCTGGAAAACAGTATGGAGGTTCCTCAAAAAATTAAAAGCAAAACTACCCTAGGACCCAGCAATTGCACTACTAGGTATTTATTCAAGGGATACAGATGCTGTTTCGAAGGGACGCATGCACCCCAATGTTTATAGCAGCACTATCAACAACAGCCATAGTGCGGAACGAGCCCAAATGTCCATCGATGGATGAATGGATAAAGAAGATGTGGGGTGTGTGTGTGTGTGTGTGTGTGTGTATAATGGAGTATTATTCGGCAATCAAAAAGAATGAAATCTTGCCATTTGCAACTATGTGGATGGAACTGGAGGGTATTAAGCTAAGAGAAATTAGTCAGAGAAAGACAAAAATCTTATGACTTCACTCATATGAGGACTTTAAGACACAGAACAGATAAACAGAAGGGAAGGGAAGCAAATAATATAAAAACAGAGAGGGGGACAAAACATAAGAGACTCTTAAATATGGAGAACAAACAGTGGGTTACCAGAGGGCTTGTGGGAGGGGGAATGGGCTAAATGGGTAAGGGGCACTAAGGAATCTACTCCTGAACTCATTGTTGTACTATATGCTAACTAATTTGGTTGTAAATTAAAAAAATAAAATTAAAAATAAGAAAATATATCTTCAAAATTAGTCATTCATTTTACTAAAACATGCCAGGAAATAGTGTAGATTCTAATCACAGTAGCTGCTTAACTTAAGTAATATTTATTGAAGTGGATGAAGTTTAACTAAAATACAGGGTCTAGACCTCTCAAAAAAATGCCAACAGAATTAAAATTTCACTCAATATGTTTCATGTAAAAACTGTTAAGATCATACTTCACAAGAAGAAAAGTCCTATAATCCAAGAACAGCCAAACTAATTGGAATCTTAGAAACCATCCTGGGGCGCCTGGGTGGCTCAGTCGGTTAAGCGGCCGACTTCGGCTCAGGTCACGATCTCGCGGTCCGTGAGTTCGAGCCCCGCGTCGGGCTCTGTGCTGACCGCTCAGAGCCCGGAGCCTGTTTCAGATTCTGTGTCTCCCTCTCTCTGACCCTCCCCCGTTCATGCTCTGCCTCTCTCAGTCTCAAAAATAAATAAACGTTAAAAAAGAAAATTAAAAAAAAAATAAAAAAGAAACCATCCTGAGCAGGAATTCTCAAAGGAGGATATTTACACTCCTAGGCATACACAGAATAAGCCAAAGAGAACTCTAAGTGACAAAATAAGCACAGTAAGTCTAAGCTGAGGAGCAACATCACCTATTAATTAAAACAGCAATGGTATTAAAGTATTTGCATAATCTACTGCCTATCAGGGCCATTCCACTAAGGTTGTTTATTTTGGACCTTTCCATTCCCCAAAAGCCCTCCATTACCAAGAAATTACTACTTGGTTTTCTTGGTGGAAAGCTGTACCAACCCATCCCCATTGCTGTGACCCTCCTTTGTTTGCTGTTTGTATCTGGTTAAAAGCAATACTGCTACAACTTTGAGATTGAATTCTTTTATCCATAACTGACTAGCTATACCTCTACCTCAGGTAAGTTACTTAGCCTCTCTGTGCCATGGTTTTCTCACCTATTTTAAAAAAAGAGGGAGAAGAGTAAATATACCTCATGAGATAGTTTGACATTTAAGTAATCTATTGTATGCACAGGGATGGTGTTTGGCACATAGTAAGTGCTCAGTAATTACTTGTTGTTACTTAAAAAGGAGCTGAATCAATTTAGAAAAATTTAATCTCAAATATAACATAATGGAATATCTAAAAATGTCAACCTGACTACAAACCAGAAGTACACCTCTTATAATTCTGTTCTGTAGATAGCTCAAAGTTTGCCTGTACTAACTACCAAGATGTTTTCAGCAAGACTTGGAAGGTAGAAGTGAAGTAGCGGCCATATTCTTTTCCCACTCAAAATGCCAGCATGACAATAGGTAATACTGCTTCTCACGCATGTTTCAGTTTATCTGCTGGTCGCTTAGTTGGCCCAGGTAGCAGCCAGTCCCACAGCAACTCCAGCTTTGGCCCAACGTCCTCCTTTAACTCATCTGACTCCTGGGCTAGGAGCACTGTTCACTGTTAGCTATGTGATAAAGGATACCATATTGTCTCACACAATACTTCTATCATCAAAGTTGGAAATAGTAAGGGACCAAGTTCCACCAATGCTCACAGGTTCTGATTTGTCTTTGCTTTCCCTTACTTCATGTCTGTCTTCCCTTCTTGACTTTCTGCCTTGCTGATTTCAGGGAACAGCACAAATAGAGATGGAACAACTTACACAGTTTAAACAGCTCCCACAGCTGAGTATGGAGAAAACTTTTTTAATAAATCCTTGTACATTTCCCAGTGCTTCTCTGCTTCTCTCATTAAACCTTGACTGAAGCACAATTTCTACAAGGTGCATTTTATGTACTGGTTGAGAATATTCTATAAATCAAAAGGAGAAGAAAGAAAGAAAGAAAGAAAGAAAGAAAGAAAGAAAGAAAGAAAGAAA